>NC_034597.1:53898969-53947215 GCF_900095145.1 Mus pahari | reverse complement strand
AGACTGGTGTTACATCCTTCTTTTCCCCTACCCCAGGAAACTGTAGACTGGTGTTACATCCTTCTCCCCCCAAACTGCCTCCAGAAAACTGCAGCCCGGTGTTACATCCTTTTCTTCCCCCACCCCCCACCCCAGAAGAAGCTGAAGGACAAAGCCATTAGGGACAGGGAAACCCAGTAGCTCTCATCAGCGGTCAGTCGGGAAGAATGCCCTATGAATATTTGTTTTGTTTTGATTTTAATAATCTAACTCTTCTCAGTGTCCTGCCCTCACGCCCTTCCTTGTGTGTACCCAAGAATTACTCCTCAGAAAGCTTCCTACCCCAAAGCCTGGCCAAGCATGCTAGGGTTACTGAATTAGTGTGACTACAAGTCACATTAGGAATAACATCTACAACAGTCACTTGTGGTCAGTTTATGTGCACTCCCCCAGAAGAAAAGTATATTGATCTCTTTTGATGAAACCTGATTTTTAAATTCATAAAAAAATTCTGACAGCTTCTTATTAGAAACCAAATGCTTGGAGAATAAAAGGGATGGCGGTGGTTTGGATGAGAACGGCCTCTTAATAACCATCTCATATATTTGAATATTTGGTCCTCAGTTGGTGGAACTGTTTGGGAAGGATTCAGAGGTGTGGCCTTATTGAAAGGAGGTGTGTTACTGGGGATGGGCTTTGATGGTTCAAAAGACTCATGCCATTCTCAGGGTGGAAGCTCTCTGCTCCAAGCTTGTGGATCAAGATGCTAGTGCTCAGCTGTCCCTGTCTCTCTCTATATCTTCTGCTTTGCCATCATGGACTCTCCCTCAGGAACTGTAAGTCCAAATAATTTTCTTTGGTAAGTTGACTTGGTCATAGTGTTTTACCACAACAATAGAAAAGTTACTGAGATTAAGAATGAAATGCCTGAGCTGGAGAGATGGCTCAGTGGTTAAGAGCACTGACTGCTCTTCCAAAGGTCCTGAGTTCAAATCCCAGCAACCACATGGTGGCTCATAGGGGGGATCTGATGCTCTCTTCTGGTGTGTCTGAAGATAGTGACAGTGTACTCATATACATAAATATAAATAAATAATGTTTTTAAAAAATGATAAGCCTATTTACAGAAGTATGTACATATGAGAGAGAGACTCCCCATGGTTACTCATATACAAACACAACCCCATTAGAAGAATTTTTGCACAACTTCAGGGTGAGAGGAGGCTACTCAAGAGTTTCTAGCCATCTCTCTATTGCTCACCAAGGCAAATTGAGACACAGTGAAGCTGAGTAGTTTGGCTAAGGTCTCATGGCTTCTCCATTACTTAATAAACTTAGGCAGGAAGAGTTTTTCTTTCTTACTATGTGGTGTGTATATATACAAATATAAGGGAACAGAACGACCAAGAAGGCCATTGTGAAGTCTGGCTGGGGCGTGCTGAGGCAAGAGCAGATTCTGGAGATGCTGAAGTATAGATCCCCCACCTCCATTACCAAGCAGCATCAGACAGTGTGGGTGGCCGTCCGCAGCCCCACTGCGGTAAAACCATCTGCCAATAGCAGAGTGCTAAACACATTGTCTTAGTCACTGCAGAGACAGAAAGTGGCATATCTGAATCCCGCCCCCCTGCCTCTCACACATGCAAACAGTAAAGCAAACCGTTGTTTCTATGGTGAAGTCAGTTCTCTTAGAGTGTGGCTGTCGTGGGAAAACAAAACAAACTCTCAAAACTCAAAAAACACACACATACTCTAAGGAGACAACACTTACTAAGAAGGAAAGTCTTTGAAGGCAGATTCTTATCACTAAGCTTCAGAAACTCATAAGGAAACCTGGGCTTGCTGTCTGGCTTCCTGACTAGGAAGCGGGGAGAGGGGCATCCAAGTCTTAGCAGGGGAACGCATTTCACATCACCATGCTACCAGAGCTGGGTCTGCAGGCAGTTCCTCACCAAGCGGGTGCCCTGCTTTTCTCTCTCCTGGATTCCTGAGCTGTGACCATGATTTCACCAAACGCCCTTCTTGTGTTGCTTTTCCCTACCCTGTGTATTTATTTGCTGAGGTAGAGTCTCTCTGTGTAGTCCTGGCTATCCTGGAATTTTCTATGTAGATTAGGCTGGCCTAGAACTCAGAAAGATCCTTCTGCCTCCTGAGTGCTGGGATTAAAGGTGTCCATCACTGAGCCTGGCTGCCATTTAGTTTTTTTTTTTTTTTTTTTTTTAATTTTATTCTACATTCGTAATATAACCTGACCATAATGTATTTATTCTTTTGTATATATTGCTGGATGTGGTGAAATTTACATTTGTGGATAATAGTATCCAGTTTTCTCATAATGATTTTGTATAGTGTTAGTATCAGAAAATACTGATTTCCTAACAATGGGCTAGGAAGTGTTTTATTTCTCAATTTCCAAAAGAATTCCTATAGTTTCATGTATTGTCTTCCTTTAATGTTGTATAAACCAGTAAGTCATCCAGGAATACATCTAGGAATCGCTTTTGGTCTTACTAAGGCTCCAGGCTGTACCTCCTGCTGCTAAGGGCATGGTCACACAGGCAACTAGCTATTCCTGTCTCTCTCTCTCTCCCGGGGCAGCAGCTAAGTCAGTGCATGCACCTCATAACCACCCCTCTGGGACTTGGTTTTCTCTTTGCTCTGACAAATGGGAAACTTTGTTTTTTTCTCAGAAGCTTAACATTGGATTAAAAGAAACAACAAAAATATACTATTTTACCATCAGCTCTAGGAGTTTGTGAAAAAAGCATCCACAAGTGTCTGGCTATTGGGTCTGTGTAGTTATCTGACAGAGAGCATGTGGGCTATGCTAGAAAACCTGCCCTGTAAGAGTGTGTGAGCAGCAGATTCCGGTGGTGGGCTTTTCCAATATGCACCTGGTGGGACCATCAGTACCTTTAACAAAGGTGCAAAGAAAATACAAAGCCAAAGGGAGTTAATATATGTAACGACAACTAAAATTCTAATATATCTTTGTGAGTTGAGCACACAGGCTAATTAAAATGAAAAAAGTAACAGATTGGCAAATCCAAGATTTAGTATAAAAAGAAAAGAAGACGTTCTAAAACACAGGATGCAGCCTTAAAATATCCTGTGAGGATGCTGCAGTGGTACCTGCCCCTCATGAGTCACAGTGTGAAACGGCTGCCAGAACTCACCTGTATGTTATTACAGCAGTGCCAGGAGAGGAGAGGAGCAGGATCTACCCAGCAGACTACATGCATGCACTAGTCATCTACTGCTGTGTAACAAATTATCCCAAAGTCGATGTCTCAAAGCATCCTATTATCGTACAGTTTCTGTGGGCCAAAACTGCTCCAGCCATAAGGTTTTTCCTAGGAGGACATTACTGTGTGTGTGTATGTGTGTGTGTGGGGGGGGTATGGTCATCTGAACGCTTAACAGAGCGTGAGCTGCTCTCTAATCAGTCTCACATAGCTTCTGGCTGGTTTAATTCTTCATGGGCCGCTGAGCAGGGAGTGTTGGTCCCTCGCTGACTGCTGATGAGCTGCTTCTTGGCTCATTAGCACACAGGCATCGCCAAAGGACAGCTCACATCATCAGACAGCACACTAGGGAGCAGGAAGGGGAGCGCCATGCATGCCCAGTCTCTGCTCATAATCTTGGAAGTGATCTCCATCACTTACCATGTTCTAAGTCTACCTTACCCTTATAAGAGGGAGAGAATGATCATTAGGAACCATACAAAAAGTGAGTATTGAAAATGGTCCTAATGGTCCAGTATGAGACTTCAAATCTGAGTAAGACAGTCAAACATGGTTTTAAAGAACAACAGTTTATTAAAGAAAAAAAAAGTTGAGACATAAGATGCTTATGTTAGAGAACTAAACAAAGATGAACAGAGGAGAAGGAAGAACAGGCCCTTCCGTAGCTATTTAAGAGGCTGGAGAAAAGTGAAAATCAAGTTTTTGTGGTTCCAACAAGCTAAGCAAAAACTTGAAGGGTACATTGTAAAAATCTCTCACATAGGCTTCTTATAGATAGACACTATATATTTCTGTTCATTATTACACTCCTGAGCTAATGGAACACTGTAGGTACTCAATAAATATTTGATTAGTGATGCGTTGGAATAAAACCACAGGGAAATAGATTTAGCTCCAAATCTTAAAGAAAGCAATGCCTACACCCTTCTACACCCATGCTAGCAGAGTGCCTTTGGAGGTCATGGAGGGGATGCTGAGAGGCCACAAAGAATGAAGGAGGCCAAGATATCTGGATGCAATAACATCAGGGACGTAAGGACCCAATGCCCTGATTCCATGATACCGCTGGTCTGGAGAAAGGTCGCCTCCAAACACTACTGACTGACAGAGTGAATTTGGCCAACAGGTCGTTGTTAAAGACACCACAGAAATGTAGCCTTCCACCCTCACCCACAAAGCATTTTACCAAACATGGAATGAGGCTCATCTGAACAACCTGAGGCTGGCTCTACCTTTCCTGAGCCTGCTGTACCATTCCCAGAAAGCATGATGGCCTTGGAGTCCCCCTGCCCTAGTCTGGCTTGGTACTTGACCTCTGTAGAACCCGGATTCTTCTGGCCTCAACGACTTAGTTCACGAACTGGGATATTGCAGGGACCTCCCAGGGTTTCTCTTTTTGTTCCCCCATGTAACGTAGGTGTTCTTGATGAGGGTGGACATTAAGAGACAGTTTCAAAGCAGGCTGACGACTCTCCTGTGACACCTACCTTGATAGTTTTTCACAGGGGTCATCTTGTTATAATCTTCAGACAAAATAAACTCCTACAAGACAAGAGAAAAACGTTAAGCAAAAAAAAAAATTTCTTGAGATTTTTTTTATGTGTATGGGGTGGTTTTGCCTGCATGTATGTTTGTGTACCACATGCATGCAGTGCTCATGGAGGCCAGTAGAGGGAGTCAGGTCCTCTGGAACTAGAGTTGCAGATGGTTGGGCATTATCTTGTGAGTTCTGGGAATTGAACCCTGGTCCTCTGGAAGAACAGCCAGTGCTCTTAACCATGGTCATCCCCCAGGCCCCAAGCAAGAGCAAAGTTTTTAATGAACAATTATGCTTTGGTAAACAGACCGCATAACACAATTACAGCTAGCATTAGTGGTTTGTCAATCACCTTGGCATGTGTGTCCCTCCCCAGATCAGAAATTTTACCTCACAACTCTCTTCTTATACAAGAAGAATCACATTAGATGATGTTCTGAGTCTGGATTCTGGTTAATGCCAATCTTAACGATTCAAAATCTCACTGGCGCCACAGAGAACATTTGAAAGACTTTATCAGTGAGCTAATGGGCGGCCATTCTCTACTGAGAAATAAGGTTAGCTATCTGGAGTCTGCTGCTCACATCAGCGACTCTCTTTCCCTTACAATGAGCTCCCAGGGCGGCTCCTGCTCAATCCTTGTATCTCTAGAGCATGGAACAGAGTCTTCAACAAATGTCAGAGCTGTGAAGCCACCTCCTAAGGTGATGAGACAAGGCTGGACAACCAACGTACTGAAGACACTAGTTTCTACAGCATACCCGGGGCGTGGAGCACATCAAAGGGTCTCAGGTAAGGAGCAGTTGGCCATGCCCAAGGAGACACCAGCCAGGTTTTTACAAGGCTTGGCAGGCAGCTGAGATCCTTACCCTTCTCAAATGCAAACACCCACTTATCCTTAAAAGGTGAAGTATAAAGCAGTGTTTATTCAGGCTTCAACAGAACAATAAAGCTTTTCACAAAGCATCCAGAATTATTCTCCTTACAAAGGAGGAGAGACAGGGAAATCCCTTTCTTGCTGTAGATGCTTACTGAGTTCACAGAGAGTATGTAATGTTTTTAGGTGAAACACTGTATGCTTTTGTGACAGATGCCACAAAGGTAAACTAGGACGGCATGCCAGGGCAGACTAGCTTCTCTGGTCCTGTGTTTCTGTCATAGTCCTGGTAAGACGCTTACCTACAAAGGAATTTTCTTCAAAATGTTTCCCTTGGTAAAAACAATACTGAACTTGCCAGTTTAAACTTACATCATGAATCCTTCAAGAAGTGGCACCATATCTCCTCATTTCTGAAGAGTTCAACACAAAATGTAACAGATAAAGTTGAAAATATCTACACAGCTTCCTCCAGAGGAACTGACAGTGCCTGTGATGGCTGACTGGGGAAGCCTCACACAAGCCTCCGTCTCTCCAGAGGCTCCAAGTCAGACAGAGAAAAGCTGTCTGCTGTAGACACAACTGAGGAGCAGACAAGTCTGGTCCATTCGTGATAGATGCTGAAATGGTCACTGGCCTAAGAAAAAAGACCTTACTTCCTTTTGGGAAAAGGCCAGGTACGTGATAAAAAAAAATTGATCTGGTTTTCATGTAGGATTTAAGACTTGCATACAAAACAAAAAACTACCAGTTCATGTACTAATAAACTAATTTTTTAAAAAAATATTTTCTTCCTTTGATAATAAAAATATACAGGCAGGGAAAATTTGGGGGAGATATTATCACCTTTTATTGATGTATATATGTATCTTTTAATCGTGGAAACCACAAGCTATTCTCAGTATGCCAATGATAAATATTTAAAGGTACCTTTGTGATATCATTTCTTTGATATAAGTATAATTGAAATTACATCAATAATACTTCTTTTTTTAAAAAAAAGTTTATTTATTTAATGTATGTGAGTACACTGTAGCTGTCTTCAGACACATCAGAAGAGGACACCAGATCCCATTACAGATGGTTGTTAGCCACCATGAGGTTGCTGGGAATTGAACTCAGGATCTCTGGAAGAGCAGTCAGTGCTCTTAACCACTGAGCCACCTCTCCAGGCCTATAATACTGTTATTATACAGTTTAATGAATATCTATAATAAAACAGACTGTGAAAATGGTCACTTTATTTGTCTTCAAATTCACTATTATGGCTGGCATTATAGAAGATTGCTGTCTTAAACACAGACCTCGGCCATAACACTCCATCAGTCTGCACCCACATGACAGAGATTTACTCAATCCCATCAACAGGTGAGTTCCTCCTTTCACTTTTGCCAAACTAACATGCAAACAAATGGCATCTCATCGTAGTTTGATGTGCACTACTGTTTATACACTGGAGTCTTTCCTTTTTTTCATATATATTACTTGGCACTTTCATTTTGTTCTACACATTTTTATTTAGATTTTGCTTTAAACTGGTCCTCCCCTCCCCCCTACCCCAAACCAACTGTCTCTGAGGTAACCCCTTTAAATGAAAGCTAGAGCTGGCACTGAAGCCTCCACAGCACAGCAAAGAGGGAAACAGAACAAAGCTTGGCACAGCACCACCAAGTAGCCCTGAGTGTCAGAGAAGCCAGCTCTCCAGCACACAGAAGTAAGGACAGCCATAAGAGGCACACGGGAGAGAAGGAAGGGGAGGGGAATTAGCCGCATCATTCTCTGGATCTGACACTAGCTCCACAGTAGCTTCTCCTTCCCTCTGGGTCATAGCTTAAACCTCGCCCACACCTGCAGCCTGGCGAAGTCACAGCTTAGGACTAACAGTGCAGTGTTTCGGTAAGCGAGAATGTGGCCGTGGAGCCCAGGACTCTGGGCTTTGGCTTAAGAGTGCAACAATAAAGCCAGGGCATCTGGGAAGCAGCCACATCTGAGGCCATGCATACAGTGTGTGGTCCGTGCCACTCTGCATTCTACAATCTTCCTACTGAAGTATAGAAAGGTTTCCACTACTAGACTCGAAACCTACTGTTTAAAAAGTAAAACTGGCTGGGCAGTGGTGGCAAACGCTTTTAATCCCAGCACTTGGGAGGCAGAGGCAGACAGATCTCTGAGTTCGAGGCCAGTCTGGTCTACAGAGTTCCAGGACAGCCAGGGATACACAGAGAAACCCTGTCTCAGAGGGAAAAAAAAAAAAGTTAAACTGCCAATATTTCTCTGTCCAAATATTCTGCCTTTGTATTACATCTATCAGATCTTTTGTAGAACTGAAAATGTCACTGATGGTCTGAACCTTGTCCTCCACCTCCTAAGCCCTGGGACTGCAGGCCTGCGCGCGCGCGCACACACACACACACACACACACACACACACACACACACTCGGGCCCCCGTGCTTGTTAGATGAGTGCGCTCTACCACCTGGGCCATATCCTCAGCCTCTGCACTAGAATTTACGTTTACCTTTTAAAGTTTATGTTTATAAAAAATGTCTCAATTGAAATGTCTCCCATGAGGAATACACTCCCATCTTTATATTTAATCTCTTTAGCTAGCCTGAGCAGCTATGAACATCTGCAAACAATTTCATTATTTGACTCCTTTCCTTTCTCTGAAAACCAAGCCTAAAAAAATTAGTCAATCAGATGGTGAAACTACTTTAATTGAGAAAGACTGTTTTTTTTTTAAAGTTGCTAACACGTCCTATCATTTAAAAAGTACTAAAAGTCCATGCTTGCCTAGACACATGCCAATCACAACCCTCTTGAACTCATCATGAGAACTTTTAACCACCTTTTATTTGCATTTGAAATATGTCTGTCAAATAGACATCACGGCTTTTGTTTGGTAATAGAGTTGCCTCATCTAATCCAACTTACTATTGGGTTTTTTCAGCCTAAGGAAGATGGCGGTAGGCAGTCTAATGTGTTTTTCCCCAGAATAAAACATATCATTTTGTTTTCTAGTCATGCTTAGGACCCTACTCAGCACACCTTCTCAGTGTCTGTCACACGTTCTTGGTGCTGTCTTGAGTCATTCTGTCTTTATTCTGACCAGTCAAGGAATATTACACACTTCTTAGCACTGTCCCCCACCTCACATCAGGATCAATGAACAGATCCACAGAAGCCTGGCAATGAAGCCACAGCTCCTTACACATTGAAATCTACTGCAGCAGGACGGCTCAGTATCTGTAGCCCCTGCCATGCAAGCCTGAGAAGCAGTGTGATCCACAGAACCCACGTGTAAAATAAAAAGGAGAAGCTCTATGCCACAGAACTGTCATCTGTGTGTGAGCCCCCCAACACCCATCACACACGTAAAATAAAAAGGAGAAGCTCTACGCCACAAAACTGTCTTCTGTGTGAGCTCCTCCCAACACACATCACACACGCTAATAAAACATCTTAAATTCACATTTTAAGTTTCTTGCTTTATTTGAAAGCCTGCCAATAATCTCTCTTACTTCTTAAAATCTAACACTACTTCACAGATAAAAATAGAATCTAAAATTAGATCATTAGCTACCAACTGTTTGTCGGGCATGTGGTGCATCAAAGATATATACTAACTGGATGCATGATAAGTCTACTTTTATCAAGAAAACAAAACTACAGTTGCAGTCCCTATAAAAGCTTTCTTCCCAGAAAAATAAACAAAGCAATCACCATGGCCACACCCAAATTCATAAAGAATAAGGGGCCGGGTGTGGTGGCCCACACCTTTAGTCCCAGCAGAGGCAGAGGCAGAGGCAGAGGCAGAGGCAGAGGCAGAGGCAGAGGCAGAGGCAGAGGCAGAGGCAGAGGCAGAGGCAGAGGCAGAGGCAGAGANAAAGTGAGTTCCAAGACAGCCAGGACTATATAGAGAAACCCTGTCTTGAAATACCATGAATAAATAAATAAATAAATAAATAAATAAATAAATAAATAAATAAATAAATGAGAAATGATGGCATGTGCTTCGTTACCTAGCAAAAGCTCACAGAGAAAAGTTGACAGGTTCGAAGCAGTATGTGCTACACAAAGCCACTGCTGAAGGAGGAGGAACACACTTTCAAAGTGTGCTAAGCTGGTCTACACCACTGGCTTGCGACTTCTCCCTCACCTTTGACTGACTTGAAGTTTGGTTTGTTCTGTGGGGTCCCACACTGTCCCTCCCCGTGTTTCTATTTCTGTTCCCCATGTTCCTTGCTTATTTCATCTGGATCCTCTACATTCTCTTCGAGATCTTCTGATCGACTTCCTCGACTTGGTGGTTTCCTTTACGATTCTAGCTAAGCGCCTGGGATTTTCCACCCCACCCTTGTTTCAGCCTGAGTCCTCTTCAGCTTTCTACCCCATTACTGCCTCCAGACTCCATCCAGTCTTAGGTTGTCTCTGTCGTTTCCATCACCTTATGTCTGTTTTCTTAGGCATCACTCAGACATTTATTCTCAAGTTCTTTTTACGTAATTTCACCAAGCTATTTGTGTCTTCTTTAAATTCCTTCAACTTTTTGCTAAGGTTTATGATGGTTCTTTTAAATTCTGTGTCCTGGGTTCATCAGGGTAATTCTCCTTAGCAAGCATTTCTATAGAACTGGGTTTTGGAAGTGAAGTGCACCTGGCTTGATTTTTCATACTGTTTATATTTTTGCAATGAGACCTGGGTATGTGAACTTTTTTTTATTAGTTCTAGGTCTGATATGGACAGAGTAGATTGGGGCATAGGAGAGGATGTATGGGCAGGTTAGGCCTAGAAGACAAAAATGGCTTAGGTGGAATGAAGTCAGGTAGACAGGGAAGACTTGGTTGGTAGGCAGGATGTGTGCCTTGGTCAAAGCCTGGAGTAAAGGGCAGGTCAAGCTTGTGGAGATACTGAATGTGGTATGGAATGAGCCTATAGGTTTGGGTACTGGGGGGGACAGGCAGGGCAGGTCCTGTCAAAAGTCAGGAAATTGGTTTTGGTTCAGGCTGGGTTGGCCATGCTAGGCTGGGGCAGTGGTTATGGGCACCATGGACACTCCAAAGAAGCAAAGCAACCAACGGTGATATTTAGCACACTATGAACCACAACAATGACCAGCATGCATGATAATCCTAGGGGTGCAGCAGTGGCTCTCTTGCTGGACCTAAGAGCCGTTCAACAACAGGGAAATCCACCTGGTACTGGGAACTTAGCCAGGTGTTCAAGGATAGTGAAGTCATGGATTTCAGAGGAGAATCTATAACTGCCATTTTGCTAAATCAGCAAAATCTCTAACTATAGCCTAAACTATTTATTCCTATATCTATAGGTAAATAAAATCCTCAATACCACAAAAAAACAGCAACAGAGACCACTATAGAATACCACAACCAATCAAAATACAGAGTTATGAAGCACAGTCCCAGTGGATATATATTCCATATAAATATATAATATATAAAAGATTATATAAATAAATATAGTATATAATATATACATAAAACATCTCCTATACCTATGGCTCAGTGTTCATTGTAAAAGATGGGGTGCAAAAATTGTAAAACCAGAGGAAGAGGGAGTTTGCTCTGAGATTTTGTTTCCTAGGCATGTCAGAAGCTACACTCATAGTCTCACCAACAGGACTGCCTAAACATGAGCCAAATGACGCTAACCACAGACATATTAGTGTGGACTAGGGGAAGCTACATAGAGAACTACAGGCAGCTAAGGATGCTGAGAGTGGGAGAAGTAAGTCTTCCTTAGAGAAAAGCACACCAATGGTTGGTTACCCAATACCAAAAGGTCAGCTCTGAAAACATACATCACCCGACATGCAGACCGAGCAGGTTCCATAGATGTGGTATACATATATCTATGGAACAACAATTAATGAAAAATGAAGCAATGAATTTGAAGGAGAGCGAGGGTAGGTATGTGCAAGGCTGTGGGGAGAGAACAGGGAAGCAGACATGGGATTATGTAATAATCTTAATGAAAGAAACACAAAAATTAAAAAGATTAATGTTTCTAATACAAAACCACAATTTTAATTTAAAAAAGCAAATGATTTAACTTCTATTGTTTCTAATACATTTCCTTAGTTAATAATGAGACTTAGGTAGTAAACTGTTATTCTTTAAAAGAAGCTGACCTGATTCTGTAATATGCAAATGACACTGTAACTCTTCTTTACAAACAGGTAGGTCTCCTTCTGTAGGGGCCCTTTCTCTGCCAGGTGTCTCAGTGAGTCAACAGTTACTTCCCAGAAACTTTTTTCTTCCCGTAAAACTGTCTACTGAATATACACACACAAGTTTGATGGCCACAGAGGAACTAGAGGTCCACCATTCTACAAATATTTCCATTAGGTAGTTTACAGACAAAGTCTGGTTGGGATGGTGATAATAGTAAATTTCTCATTTCATATTAACTGAGCCTGTTTTCAGAAGTGTCCAGAACATTGTATACTTAATGTCTTGATTTTAACTGACAGTGACTGCACACACACGTGTGAGCACATGTGTGAATATATACAACACTCCATCTCAAATGCCTCTTCTCCCTTTCCGCAATTCTTGGCAACCATCCTTCTATCTCCCTTACATTAAATATTCAGTTTTTATTTAGATTTTGGCTTAAACTTAGCATTAAATTTTACAGTAGAAAAAAAAAAACCCTTTTACTACTTAATCAATCAACTTACTGTATTACTGTTGAGTTTAATGAAACACACGGGTGGGTTTGAGAGTTTGTTAACCAAAGATTAGCACCACTGAAAGTATAGAGTAGACCCTCTACCAGCCTGGGAGAAAATACTTACATATGGTACTTAGTGTTCTAAAAAGGATCTTCAATTCAAGATTTCAAGGTGTAAATCAAACAGAGTTGTTGAATGCTTGGGACTCGTTACAAGGAAAGCTAATAGACAAGCAGAGAGCTGAGACCAAAGGACAGTATGTGCTCACCCAGGTCTTCTATGCCAACCTCTCTTATCTCTGTAATTATGACTTCCTGGGATGCCTCATGCAAAGTGAACTTAACAGTGCTGTTTTGCTCTGTAATTCTAGAATTGTGCTCATTTTACTGATCATACTATCCTTAGGTTTACTGATATTCATCACATGGAACAGGATGCATAATATTCAACATCATATGCAAACATCACGTTTTCTTTATCTTTTGACAGACACATAGCTTATTTCTGGCTACTGTGAATACTGCAAGGATCTGCTCTCAATTCCACTAGACAGGCATCCCTAAGTAGGATTGATGGACCATGTAGTAGTTCTAGTTTTAATAATCTAAGGGACCCCAACATATGAGTTTCACATAAAATTAGAGCTGTGAAAGTATTACTAATTTAAAAGTGCCTTCATTTTTATCATATAACTTCTGAATTTGCGGAGCCAACTTTTTGCCTCTGTTTTCAGGGTTTCCTGAATCAAATTTAAGTTGTGAACCATTCTAACTGTACTATTCCTAACAATCTGCAATGTTGCTCTAGGTTTTATGCATGCTCTTTGGGTTGCAAGGAATTGCAGGCATGAGAGAGGATTTTCCATTCAGCGTCAAAGTCTATGACCAGAGGCTTGGAAGGAGGATGTACTGGCCAACCTGTTTCATACTCAGTGTCCCTCTTGGGATGTCTGCTGTTCTCAGTGAGAAAATCCAATAAGTACAAAACAACTCAGCTTCCATTCTCTCATCACAGAAGCATCCATGAAGTCATCACAGAGCACAGAGTACTTGCAGAGCAATGTCACTACTCTGTATGATACAGGGATAGCTACATGCCATTGACACTTGTCCATACCCACAGGATGGAGAGTACCAAGAATGAACCCTGAAGCATGGACTGTGGGCGAGGCATCCACGAGTTCACATAGAGATACCATTCTGCTGAGGGATGTTCATACGGAGGCGGGATGCATGTGAAGCCAGGGGCACAGGCAAAACTTCTATACCTTTGCCTCTACTTTGTTGTACATCAGTACTCAAGAAGTCCACCAATAACATTTCAAATCCTAGGTTTAGTTGGTTTTCCCTCAAACTTGAGAATCTTTTTATTAAAGCTTGAGAGAAAGGCAACAGGTCAGGTAAGCTGAAAACCCTAACACCTGCTGGGAGAAGAGAGACAGAAAAGAATGAAGCCATGCCCTTTGAGTTGGCAAGCAGGTGTTAGAAAGGGAGGGAGCTCAGGATGCTAGGAAAAACATGTGTAGGCTTTTGGCAGGCATCCATTGAAGATGGAACTCAGAGATAAAAGGGTGTAACTCAAAGTTATACCTTTTGAACTGGAACTCAGAAAAGTGGGTGGGCTTGACCCAAGGTCTGCAAGCTGCTCAAATCTTAGCACCTTACTCTGCATCTCCAGACTCTAACAAGTGTCCTGGAACTTGCATGCTTCTCAAAACTCCTCAGGACTCTGAAGGACATTTGTTTATGTAGGTTGTATGAATCGATATTTATCACACTAGAAATAAAAACTGATAAAGTTATAAAACATTAACTCAATATAATATAGGTTAATAAAGTCTATAAAAATGGAACTTTTTAAAAACAAAACTTAGTGACAAGAGTTGTATGTGTTCCATGATAATGGCTTTCTGAATGAAGAGAAGCAGTTGGAGCCTCAAGCTGCTTCTCAATTCAATCCGCACATCTGCCAGAAGTGGGAGTGAGAAGACAAGCTCCTATAATTGTGATGGCGTAGCTTCGCTTTCCTTGGCCTCAGTGTGAGAGCCACTTGAGACAGCTGACCTTGGGTCAGCCCAGGCTTGACCCTGCTGGCCTGCCTGCAATGTTCCCAACCACCCAACCAACCGTCTGCAAAGATGGATAAAAGAGGCTTTGCCACGGCCTATCACGCATCTTGCACCCAGAACCCCTCATCCCTTTGAACAAAGGTTCCTTTAAGAAGTGGAGGGAAGGAAACATTTTAGCTTTAGCCTCCACTCAGCCTTGCCTCTCAGCTGTGAAAGAAACTTCTGATCACATTTCTGACAAATACGCCACGGCACACAGGAGTGTGTGGAGTAGGAGAAGGAAAAAGCTGGCGTGTGTGCAGTAACAACAGACGGCCATCTCTCCATATTGAAAACATCATTACACGAAACAGGAGTACAAACTACTAGTCCAGACTGTCACTGTCACCCAGGCCCGTGTGTTGAAGGCTCTTGGTCACAGGTGTCACTGCTGGTAGAACCTTGTGGGGATGAGGCCTAGTGGGAGTCATCATAGTATGCCCACCTAGGGACCCAGCCTCCTCCTGTCTTTTGTTTGTTTCTCAGCCACTGCAGAGTGGGCAGGCATCTTCTGCAGATGTCTCTGCCGTGGTGCAGTGAGCAACCACAGCATGAGAATTCTGAACCTGAGCGTCAAAACAAGCTGCTTTCCCCTACGTTAATTCTTGAGTAGTTTGTCACAGTGATGAAAAACTAACAGATACATTTTTCCCTACAAATTCTTCCACAAACTTCGATTTGTACATAAAGCAGCAAACTAGAAATTTCAAGATCTTCCTACACTGCTTAATTGTTAGGCTGTCCCCAGTGGCTTACCTGGGCACATGATTTATTGTCTGCCATCATCTTCTCCAAACAATATTTTCTGTTTCCTCAATGCTGAGTGTAAATAACCATATGCATTGATGCTCAAGATAGAAAGTCAAGGGGTAAAGGCTCACATATGTATCCAAGAAGCCCCAGACCAACTTCTAAGTCTTAGGAACAAAAGTTCTTGGAAGGTGCTTCAAAAAAAAAAAAAAAAAAAGAAAAAGAAAAGAAAAAAAGAAAAAAAAGAAAGAAAGAAAGAAAGAAAGAAAAGAAAAAAGAAAAAAAAGGGAGTGTCCAGTTTAAGGTTAAAATTGCAGATGTATTACACAAAGAAAGCTCCTGTTCAAGCCCCATTAATCTCATGGTCGGAAAAAATAATGGCTATTTTAAATAACATTTGAATATAATAAAAGTTAGGCTGTAATATTAAGTAGGAAATGACAGAGAAAATTAATTTATATAGGTGTCTTAGTTACTTTTCTGTTGCTATGATGAAATACCAGGACCACGGTAATTTATTTAAAGAAGTGTTTAATCTGGTACTCATAGTTTCAGAGGGCTAGAGCCATGTCCACCATGGCAGGAAGCACAGCAGATGGGCAGGCATGGCACTGGGGTACTAGTTGAGAGCTTACATCTTGAGACACAACTACAAGGCAGAGAAAGCTAACTCGGGTTGGCACTGGCTTTTGAAATTTCAAAGCCCACCCCCAATGGTGCATATCCTCCCACAAGGACACACCTCTGAATCCTTTCCAAACAGTTTCACCAACTGGGTTCCAAGTATTAGAATATATGTGGAGATGGGGACCATTCTCACTCAAATCACAAAAGGTCAGTTGCTGATGCTCTAAAATGGCTTGAAAGTTTTGAGAAAATTATTCTGAACACATAAAAAACCTTCCCTGTGGAGTGGAAACCGTTTATGAATGATGTCATGATTGCTACACTAAGCACTCAGCTAGACTGTTGTTCCCACTCAAGAGCATCTGTACTCTGCTTTAAGTGTTGGATGTCCTGGAGTTCCAGAGTCTGAGAGGGCAAAACCTGCTTTTGTGAGTGCTGTGTTAACTTAGATAGAGCAGCCCTCTATTAATATTAATAGATTTTGAAGAATATAAGATAGTAACATAATATGCTATACAAAAATGAAGTTAATGTTTTTCTGTGAGAGATGCTAACTCATTTACTGTTTAAGTCACCCACCAGCGAAGAATAAACAACGTGTTCATTAATAACAGACTTTGAAGTAAAAAGTACAGCTTCAATGCTTTCCACAGTCCAATGACATAAAAATGGGTGCACTTTAAAGACACACAAATAACTTACAAAGACTAGAGCTTATTAGTATGGTTTTACTTTTCCTAGTCAATGCTGAAATAGAACAGTAAACACCTTTTGATCCAAACCTCAACACTAACCAATGTTCACTTCCTGGGCCAGTAGGAAACTCCCTATGCTTTATCTCAAGCTATTTCTAGCTAAGGTGTCCATTCAAATCTTGCTGTAAATCTTTTTTCTGGCTTTAAGTCCATGGCACTTTAAGTCCTGAACACTAATTAAGAAATAAACATGTACATAAAATATAAGGAACAACAAAGCCAAAATTGCAAAACCCAAGTCTTAAAAGCCAAAAACAGTACCCACAAAAGCAAACTAGCCTGCCAGACATGGTGGGGAGCATCTGTGTAACCCCAGAACTCAAGGAGGATCATTACATATTTGAGGCAAGCCTACACAGTGAATTCTGGGCTAGCCCAGGATTATACCCAGAGTCCATATGCCACCCAAACCAACAAAACTGGGGTTAGGGAAGGACACTAGTTTGGAAATGATAAGCTTACGAAACAGTCTTTTCAGTTCAAGATGACAACTCACTGTATAAAATGGAATTTTCTTCAATTTCAGATGAAACACTTATCAAGAAGCACAGTTTATCTTCTGCGGAAATGAAAAGAATTTCTGCTATATAAGGAATTCCTACTAAAGAATGACCTGAGAGCCAAGGCCTTTATTCCAGTCACTGCCTGGCCTCTCAGAAAAACAACTGTGGGTCTCCAGGTCGTCCTGAAAGCAGGAGAAGTCCTTGAGGGCTGAGAGCAGAGGTCAGGTGTGAGGGCTAGCGTCTGATTTCAGTAATGAGGCTCTTTATTTGTGGTATGGATGTGAACCACACTTATCTGATATTTGGTAGCAAAATTCTGATAGGTAGGTTGACAAGTGGGGGCAAAAAAGTACTTTGAACTTTATTCTTTCCAAAGCTGTTGAGAACTTACACCCTGGGGGGGGGGGACGAAAATTAAACTACAAGTTTGGAAATGAGGAAAAGGAGGAGATAAGAGACAACAGACAGCAGAAGCAATCTGGTGGGTCGTTGCAATAGGCCAAAGTCAAAACTGTAAGGGACAGAGAATTCTTACAAAATCTAGTGAACACAGACTGTAGAGAGTTCTGGGGATGAGGTGGATTATGTTTCTGGATGGGGCTCCACGTGATGCCATTTACTAAAGGAACAAGGGGCTCACTGTGGGCAAAGGAGAATGAAGTCTAGCTAGAGTCTGCTCAATCTAAAGTGTTGTGGAGACACCCAGGTTGAAGGCAAGTCAACTTCTGCAGCCTGAGTCTGGGGCTCAGGAAGCAGCTTCCAGCATAGCCCTGGGAAGTACAGGAGCAGGAGAGCTGATGTGCAGGAAGACTCCCAACACCCAGTGGGCAGGAGGAGGGCAAGAACTGTGAGGAGCATCAACTCAACAGGGCCAGATGGAGAGGGCTCTGGAGGGAGCTCAGAGACTTAGAAACTGTACCAAACACGGAACCCTGACCCACTCAGTACCCCAGAAGGCATCCTTCCCACCCTACCCCAAATGAAAGCTCAAGGCTGTAGAACCAGCTCCACCTGCCTCCTGCAGTGGGTGCAGGGTGCCTCGCCAGGTAGCCCATGCTGGCCTGGAATTCAGAATCCCCCTATTTCAGCCTCCAAAGTGGCTGGAACTGCAGGCACACACCGCCATGTGTGGCTTGTGCTAATGTTTTAGACTCCTCTCTAATCTGGGAAACCAACTGGGCGAGTTGTGCTGGTCTTCCTGTCAATGTGGTGAGCAGTCCCTCTTCTGTCTCGGAGTTCTCCCTCGATACACTACAGGAGCCTAGGTTTATGAAAATGCACAGCTTTCCCTGGTAACTAAGACAAGAGCAGCTCCCACATCTGTAATGTGGAAAAGCTGGGAATGTGTGCTGTGGAGCCTGGATCCAAGTTCTGGTGAGGTTGGGGTGGGGTTATAGAAACAGCAAGAAGCACATGCCTTGGAAAGAAAACCTACCCTAGTTACAATACCCTGGGTCACTGCACAAGCCCAGCACTGAACCCCAGAGACCAGGGTAGACCTAATACCACACCCTTCCCTGCTGGCATAGCCTTCTGTATCAAAACTAGCTGGCTGCCGTTCTGCAGTGAAAGAATGACTGCTCCCTCCCCACATTCTGGCTCTAGCGAGTTTTGAAGCTTTACAGCACAAGAACAAAAGTCAGAGGGTCCCTTTGGAGACATGACCCATTCCTTTGCTACTGAACAGAAGAAGGGCTTCACCTGTGATTGACAATGGAAGTGTCACACCAGCCCATCTAGGCTCTGATAGTAACTAGAGAAAACTGGCATGACTCTCATGTCCCTAAGTGACGAAGCCCACGTGAAAAGTAGTGAAGTACCTTATGTCTACAGAGAATATGCTTTAATTGGATGGCATAGAAAGGAAAATTGGTTCCTGTTGTTGAAAAATACTGTAGGAGCCTGGGGAGATGGCCCAGTGGGTAACACACCTGCTGTACAAGCTCAGAACCAGAGTTTGGACCCCTAGAACCCTTGTAAAAGCCAGTGGAAAAGTCCACCTGTAACCCCAGCACAGGATGGAGAGACAGAGAATCCACATTCACCCCTGCCAACCATTTGCCCAGTCAAACACACACACACACACACACACACACACACAGAGAGAGAGAGAGAGAGAGACAGAGACAGAGACAGAGACAGAGAGACAGAAAGCTCTCTGAACACAGGCCTATAAAAGCCAGAGTCCTAGAGGAATAAGAAGCAGCACAGCCGTGATGATTGGAAATATTTTTCCTGCTAACATTCTCAGTCTCTCAGAAAAAGCAAGTCCTTCTGATAAGAAACTTTCTAGGCCCTCTCCAGTCACCACTGTAGCAGTATCACTGCGTAGTTTTCTAAGGTCAAAGTCTTTTTTTGTGTAGATGGGGCAAGTGTAGTGTATATGCATGTATGTATTGTGTGGGGGGGTATGCATGTACATGTGAGGATAGGGACAGAGATCAGTGTTGGGTGTCTTCCTCAATTGTCCTATATGTGTTCTCAGACAGGGTCGCTCACTGAACCTGGAGCTCACTGAAGTGGCAGTAACAGCTGGCCATCAATCTCCAAGGATGGTCTTGTCCCTGCCTTTCCCATTGCAGAGGCACACCACTATATCTGGCTTTTTATCAAATGCTTGGGATTTTGAACTGGGATCCTTGGGCAGGCAATATATCAACTGAGCCATCTGGCCAGCCCTCTTTTTAAGGGTGATAAAGATGAAACAGCAGTAACTTAAGCATGTCTACAGAAAATTCAGCTTTTGATGGTCTGCAGTTTGTAAATTAGTGGAGAACTACTGTGATGAGACAGCAAAGACAAAAGATGACAACAGAAGCAAGCTGAACATCCACACCTCCACTCAGGAATCCTCCCCACCCCCGACACATATGGTCGACTAAATCCACTTGCCATGGGTTTTGAAGATTCATGGACACTGGCTACAGAGACTGCTGCCGCCGCCAGTGACATTGGCAGGAGCTGATATTTATCTGCACTGTGCACAGGCTGTTCTAGGAGTTCTCCATGTGTCAACCTGAAAGAAACTGTATCGAATGAACACAGTTACCATCCCCACAGTAGACTGAGGCAGAGAGCAGAGCAAAGCACCTTGTGCAGTGTGACAGTTGATTAGGAAGGACTGTGACTAGATTCAGACAGTGAGACTCCAGAGCCTAGGTTCCTAACCCCTAAAAGGTCAGCTCAACAGACCTTACATTCATTCATTCATTCATTCATTCATTCATTCACTTATTCACTTGTTCATTCTATTTACAAAGCATTTAAAATCGACCAGTACTGGGTGCTAGGGACACAGAGAAACAATCAGGCTCAGTCCCCACCCTGTGAAGAATTGTGAGCATACGCATGAAAACTCAGAGAAAGGGCGCTGTACAAACCAAGGCTGTGGGAGTGGGAAGGGCCAGATCTGCAAGCTCACAACGGCTATCTGAAAAGCGCTTTCCCTGTCTCCTAAGTGCCAGCAGAAGCCATGAAAGGTCTCACTGTAGGCAAGATTCAAAGTCCACCTCTGTAAAGAGCCTTTTAGTCCTCACATGGAAAGTGAGCGTGGTTAGCCTGAGAATGGGAGACGGCCAGTGAGGGGGAAACGGAGAAAGGTCCAGAAGGAAGACAAGAGTAAAGAATGGTGGTGGGTGGGGAAGGGGCCCAATGTGAAGAGGGAGTAGAGAGGGATAGGGAGGGAAGGAAGCTGGTAAACAGGTTACAGTAACTGATAGATGAGAGAAATAGCAAGTCAGAGGAGGGCCAAGACCCTTGGCCTCTGCAGCAGGGCGCAGTGGCCCCAGTCACTGTAATGAAAGCACTGGGAGCTGGCATGTGGGAGGATGACTCTATTTTAGACTTGGTAGTTAGGGGTTCATCTTCAGTAAGAAACATTAGGAAGTCAGAACCTCCAAGTAAGATCTAGACAGAAACACAAAGCTCATCTTGTCACATGTATGGCAAGTGATGTGTGGCTGAGGCTGTACAGAGAGAGACGAACCGTGGCCTCAGAGCAATGTGGATGAACTCCAGCACTAGATGAGATC
This sequence comes from Mus pahari, assembly GCF_900095145.1. Taxonomy (NCBI): domain Eukaryota; kingdom Metazoa; phylum Chordata; class Mammalia; order Rodentia; family Muridae; genus Mus; species Mus pahari. The sequence goes on along the minus strand of NC_034597.1, from coordinate 53,926,106 downwards.
TGGCTACAGATCCTGCAAGGAGAGGAGGAGCTGGAGAACAGAAGAAAGGCAGCAGAAGCCCATATTGTACAAAACTGCACTGCAAAACGGAGGGATGCTGCACCCCGGAGAGAGCTCAAGTGTAAGGAGGCCAGACCCAGCACAGCCAGTCTCAACACTGCTGGACAGTGTGGGGAAGGGCACACAGGCCTTCAGAATCAGCCAGGAACCTGAGTGGGCTGAGGGCCTGGAAGGCAGACTGCAGTGGTTTGAGTTTTGTGCTGGACAGTTTTATATCGACCTGACATAAGCTAGAGCCATCTGAGAGGAGGGAACCTGAGAAAATGCCTCCACAAAACTGGGTTGCAGGCAACAGTGTGAGGGATTTTCTTAATTTTCTTAATTTTTCTTAATTTTCTTAATTAGTGATTGACGGGGGAGGGTCCAGCCCACGGTGGGTGGTGCCATCCCTGGGCTGGAGGTCCAGGTTCTATAAGAAAGTAGGGTGAGCAAGCCATGAGGAGCAAGTCAGCAAGCAGCACTCCTCCACTGCCTCTTCATCAGCTCCTGCCACCAGGTTCCTGGCCTACTTGGATTTCCAGTCCTGGTTTCCTTCAGTTATGAAATACAATGTGTAAGTGTAAGCCTAATATACCCTTTCCTCCCCAGCTTGCTTTTTGGTCATGGCGTTTCATCACAGTAACAGAAACCCTAACTAAGGTAAGTTCCGTGTGAGAAAGTATACTATGGTGACTGTGAAGAAGGCTTTTGAGAAGTCAGATTTTAAGAAGTGAGATTACAAGGAGAGAAAGACTGAGAGTTACAATGTTTCAGTTCTTGTTTCTAAGAAGCTGGAAAATTTCCAAACCAATGAATGGGAAGGAACCTTGGGAGGAAGACTCTTTAGGGCACAGAGTCTTAAGATGAGGAGGAGAAAGTACTGGGCCATCTTCTCATCATTTCCTCATCACTGACCTTCTAAATCGCAGGTGTGCTGTGGCAAATGGCCAACTACCACTGTACACAGTAGATGACTGATTTTAACCCACCCTCAACACTATAAACTTCCTTACCTTCTACAGGACAATCTGGGTGCTCCTGTAAGGATCTGTGCTAGAGAATCAGTTTTAAAATTGGCCTAGTCAATTTTAAGTCAAGAGGCAGGCATTGGTTAGTGGTTTGTGCCTGTAGTCCTGGTACTCAGGAGATAGAGACAGAAGAAGTTTAAAGCCATCTTCCGATGCAGAGAAAATTCCAGGCCAGCCTGGGCTACATGAGTAGCCTTCTCAAACAAAGGTCTTCTAAAACTTAAAGCTGCAGGGTAGCACAGTGGCTCAACATTTAGGAGTCTGAGACAGGAGGATCAAGACTTTGAGGCCAAACTCAGCAACATGGTGAGATCTTGTCCCCAAAACACAAAGAAATAAAAATCCATTACAGTGCAGATGGTACAAAATAACCTCAGGCCAAAGAAATGCTGTTGGCATTAAATTCACTCACTGCTGCTCAACCAAGGTTTACGAGAACACACAGGAACCAAACAAGACATGAATGGGTTACACGGGTAATGACATAAGGGAGACAAGGTTGGCCTTCAGAGGTTCCAGAAAAGTCCACTACCCACACAAATGCCAAAGGCACAGTAACCACCACAGTTTACTCTGGTAAAATCTCCTTTGGGGAATTAACTGGATCAACCAACAGCAAGCCACTAACACGTCAGTGCCTTAGAACTATTTTCTCTTGAGTACAGCTCCAACATGTGTGCTAAGTTCACTATAACTCAGCACAAGTGTGGGAGAACATGGTTACCTAACACTAGAAAGAGCTCACATTAGAAAGCCCAGTGACTCCAAATGTTTAGAAAACTCAGAAATGGTGTTTACTTACGTATTTCATGTGTGTGTGTGTGTGTGTGTGTGTGTGTGAGAGAGAGAGAGAGAGAGAGAGAGAGAGAGAGAGAGAGAGAGAGAGAGAGAGAGAGACCTGTATATGCATGATGCATGGGTGCATGGATGTGTTCTGTCTGAAGGTCAGCGACAACTCGTGGATGTCAGTTCCCTTCTAGCATATGGGTTTCAGGGATCAAACTCAGTTGGTTATGTTGGTGAAAGGGGTCTTTACCAGCTGAGCTATCTCAGCAGCCCCGAGGATGGTTGGGAGACTGGGAAGGAGCTGTAAAGCAGACACCAGCAGCAGTGTCAGGAACTGCAAGAATAACCATTCTGAAGGAAGGCCCTAAAGATCCTGGCTCCACAGTTCTATCAACGTAACACTCTTAGGAACTTTCTTTACAACCATCCCTGACTCTCACTGTTAGGGTTTTACTCCTGGACGGAGTCAGACTGGAAAGCCCGGAAAGCAGCCTCAGTTCTGGAGTGAAAATCCTGGACTACACTGTGATGACTGGTGAGGGGAAGCCAGGGAGCAGGGCTGAGGCTAAGTGGGAAGGGGAAGGGTTCAAAGAACTGTATTCAGGAGGGAGGAAATGACTGTACACTTGACTCGGGCAGTGAAATGCTTTCCTCGAGGGCAACCAGTCTTTACTGCCCAGCACACAGGTGTGGTGGTGTAGGATGTAGTCAGTGGAGGCTCCTAACAATCAATGGCAAGCACTGATAAGAAAAAGCTACTCAAAACACCGTTAAGATAAATGTTTATAAAGTCTTCCCCCCCCTTAAGAACAATGGCTAAACATACAGTTGCCCAAGTGCTTCTAATTCCCTTGTAAATGCTCTACCCAGCTCCTAGCAGTTGGACTGTCCTTATAGTAATAAGAACTTCACCTAGAACAATACTCAGAAATGTGTCTATGTAGGGTTACAGAAGCCAGTTCAGCCACCACTATCATGACCTGTGACCTACCCAGCGCACTATTTATCTAGAGGGAGGCAGCACTAGTTGCAGAAAAACGTTCTTTCCGATTCTCATCTTTCTCTCCCAGGAGGAATCATGGCTTATCTTCTTTAACATCTTTGAATATTTCTTCCTGAAGGCATCATGCCTCACGTCAAACAACCGTAAGAACACTGTCTGAGAACACTGGAGATACGATTTTAGTAGGTCAATTGAATTGGGTAATACCCTTGAAATACACAACTATCTGGAACCTCTAATGTCTTAGTCAGGGTTTCTATTCCTGCACAAAATAACATAACCAAGAAGTAAATTGGGAAGGAAAGGGTTTATTCAGCTTATATGTCCACATTGCTGTTCTTCACCAAAGGAAGTCAGGACTGGAACTCACACAGGGTAGGAACTTGGAGGCAAGAGCTGACACAGAAGCCATGGAGGGTGCTGCTTACTGGATTGTTTCCCCTGGCTTGCTCAGCTTGCTTTCTTATGGAACTCAGGACTACCAGCCCAGGGATGGCACCACCCACAATGGGCCCTCCCATCTTTGATCACTAATTGAGAAAATGTCTTACAGCTGGATCTCATGGAGGCATTTCCTCAAGGGAGGCTCTTTTCCCTGTGATAACTCCAGCCTGTGTCAAGCTGACACACAAAACCAGCCAGTACACTCTAAGTACGACCTCTTTTAAGTAGAGTAAGCTAAGGTGTGACAGGTTAAGCTTTGAAGATGTAACAGGTTAGGATGAGGCCACACTGGAGTGGTGACTAACCCCAGTGATTGGTGTCCTGTAAGATAAATACACAGGGGGAAATGACACAAGGATACAGGTAAACGTAGGAGTGGTAGATCTACCAGCCACAGAACACCGAGGATTGCCAGCCAGTCCTAGAGGCAATCCAAGTAAGGAGTCTCCTTTGCCAGCTTCAGAATGAGCGCAGCCCTGCTAACATCTTGATTTCTGTGTCAAGTTTCTGAAACTGAGAAAATGAATTCTGTTGTTTTAAGCCATCTGTTGTGGCAACTCCCAGAAAATAACAGGCTAGGTATTGGCACCTGAAGCATTACTGCCACTCAACTTGCTTCTATAAGGATGTCCCCTTTCACATCTGTAAGGGATGCCTGACTTCCAAGCCCACCAATGGATGCCTATAAAAAGATTGTTTTGAACCCATAGTACTATTTTGTTCCCTATACACAATTATGATACAGATTAATTTTTAACTCAGCACAAAAGAGATTAACAATGAAAACTAAGATAGAAAGAATCACTTAAGCTTGGGAGTCATCTACCTCTGGAGTTTGAGCTTACTGTTTTCAGAGCACAGCTGTCTGTGGGTAACTGAAATTACAGAAACAGGGGCAGACAAGGGACTGCTGCCCCCACAGGCCACTACACACTGCACTGCCATGCACATTTGTGCGATACTGGCCTTAAGGGATGACAACACCCCTAAAGATGCCCAGATTCCTCTCTAAAGGATGCTAAATACTGTTATCTTCAAAGGCACAGTTTCCCCCTTTTACTTGAAACAGAATCACGTGACCTACGGTACGTTCATTCTTCTCCCTTGAAGCTTCTGAAGGCTCAGGAGAGTCTACCCGGGCCTCTCCTGTTACAGGGACACAAATTCTGTCCCTGTGGTTTTCTGTGAAAACACATGCCACAGTGAGCTCCATCACATAACACAGTGTCAAGCAAAGCCACCTGAAGAAAACTAACAAAACAGAAGAAAACAGTGACATTTTCATGAATCTGTTCATTTAACTTGCAAAATATGAATCCCTACAGAACAGTGCAGGCAGCAAGGCAAAAGTCTGTGAGATTTCCAAATGGCAAAGTGGATATATAGAGAGGAAGGGTGGCATGATGCCCCACTCCCTAGCTGAGGACTGACTGACATTTGATTGCTGCTGGACGAGGGAAGCTTAAGACAACCTGAGATCTTGACCACACTCCAGGGCAGGCCCCAAGCCCACACAAACTAGACTTGATTGTTGGGGCAGAAGTATGTGTGTGTGTGAAACTGAGTAGATGGGGGTCATGGGAGAGGATTTGGGACCAGTTGGGGGTTCGAGGATGAATAAGATCAAAATACATTGTATGAAACTGTCAAAGAATAAAACGTGTTTTAAAAAGACTGGTCAAGCCGGGCATGGTGGCGCATGCCTTTAATCCCAGCACTCGGGAGGCAGAGGCAGGCGGATTTCTGAGTTCAAGGCCAGCCTGGTCTACAAAGTGAGTTCCAGGACAGCCAGGGCTATACAGAGAAACCCTGTCTCGAAAAAGACTGGTCAATTCATTGACAGGACTGACAGATTTAAAAAAAAAAAAAAAAAACTTTTAATGAAACAAAAATTAAGTTGGCAACAACACATCACCTATTAAACACTATAGGTGATGAATTATAATTATTGGGGTTCAGAAATAATCTACATGAAATAACATAGGAAATAAATGTAAAATATAACATTGCAACATCTTCTAAGATGATTAGAACTGCGTGGCCCAGGCTGGGATACGTGAGAAGAGTGAAAGGGCAGATGAAAACATCCCTCAGCACTGCAGCCTCTCGCACCTGCTACTTCACTACAAGGAATAGGATGCTATCCTCTCCTCCCTCCCACAACCCAGTGATGGACGGCTCTGTCCTTCCCTTCTGCTGCAGAGGTGCCCCACCCCCTCCTGCTGGTCAAGTCTCCCAAGCACCTCCACTTCTCCTGTGGCTTGTCTCTGGTCCACTCTTGGTCCAGGGGTCAAAGGGTGTTTGTTCTTCATCTCTGACCCAGTGTGCAGTGATACTGAGATTGGTTCAGTAAAATATGGATTTACTTTCTGGCTTTATCTTCCATGCTTTAGAATTTAATCACTATTCTTAAAAGTGCATTGTGACACACAAGGAACAGAGTCTTAGAAACAGGATTTCTTGTGTCTAAAAGAGCAGACTATTGAAATGACAAGATTCTAAGTATTTTTTTTTTTTTTTTAGCAATGAATTTATTATAGTGATGAGAAGCCAGAGCCTTAAACAGGCTGGTCTCTCAATGTCTCTTGCCCTCCTATATGACAATTTTATAAGGCTTCAGATGTGAATCAGGAAGAATAGCAATTAATTACCTCCATGAGACAAAGGAGGCACTTATAAGGAAGTTCTTGGACAAGCCATTACACTCAGTCCTTTAAAGCAATGGTTCTCAATCTTCCTAATGCTGCAACCCTTTAACACAGTACCTCATGTTGTGGTGATCCCCAAGCATAAAACTATTTTCACTGCTACTTTTTAAGTGTAATTTTGCTATAGTTATGAATTGTAATGTAAACATCTGTGGTTTCTGATGGTCTTAGGCCACCCCTGTGAAAGGGTCATCTGAGCCCCAAAGGGATTGCAACCCACAGGTTGAGAACCACTGCTTTAGAGGCAGGTAGTCTGGCATCTTGCCACTGTAGAAAATAACCAGAGAAGCACAGAAGCCCCTGCCCCTGATGCTCCTGTTACCCACAGTTCTGTTTACCAAGAGGACTAATGAGTCAGTGGCTTCCCCACTTCTATAAAATAAATAGCTACATCTACCCATAACTTGCCTCTAGAGTCAAATTTGTCCATGTCAACTAACCATCTAAATCAATTTCAAAAGTGCAAAGAACCACTCATAAGTAAATGAGATCCCAGACTTTTGGGGGCAGTGAACATCCCATACACAATCCTGTGACCTGGTGGGCAACACGTGTGTCTCAGCCATCTTTTCTTTTCCTTTGCAATGAGCCCTTCCATGTCACTAAGCAGCCCAATTGTTTCTTTTCTCTTTTAAGAACAACTGGCACTGGAGAGATGGCTCAACACTCAACAGTACTTGGTGTGCCTGTTGATGGCCCAGGACCAGTTCCCAGCATGTACACGGCAGCTCACAACCTCCTATAAGGACTCTAATGGTCTCTTCTGATCAGGCACACATGTGATGCACAGATATACATGTAAGCAAAATACTCATACATGGAAGATAAAAATAATGTATTTTAAAATTCATAATAAATCATTCTATACACATTCCTCTTTAAAATATGGCTCTCCTTAAACTGAACAAGGATCAGTATATAATCTCTGCTTTCCCAAGCAGCAGTGTACAGAACTACCAAATGAAATTTGAAAATCATATCAAGTAATAAGCATTAGAGAAGTCCCGCAAATATTGCTGATAAGCTTATTTATGTTTAGAAATATTATTAATATCTCCTTTAAGGCCATTTAACAACTACTTCAAGATTAGAAAGCATTCAAACACTCTCTAACATTCCTACGGGCTGAGGTAAGACTACAGGCAGAGGTTTATATTCTATTATATATAAATTTTAAGCTATTAAATAAAATATGATCTTATAGTCTGATAGTCTGATATCAACAAATTCACCTTTGACTACTGGAAGGCCAGGTTCTTTGATTCTATGATGTTCCATGCCATAGTGAGGTGGCATAAAGGGTTCTCTTCCTATCCCCAGCTCTGTCAACATCTCTGCTCGCCTTCCTCCCCATCTCTTCTATGTTCTCCTCTTCCTCCTCTTCATCCCTTCTCTAGCAGGTTGCCCATGATGGGCTTGATCACAGCATCTTCCAGGCCTTACCTGGAGCTCTGACCCCTGCCCAGTGTCTGCAGTTACAAGGCTCACAACGTTTTGATGTTTGGCCTTCTAGTTCACAAGTGCCAGAGCAGAATTTCTCTCGCTCAGGACTAAAGGCAACACTGGATGTTTTGTTTTGTTGGTTTTAGTTTTTTGTTTTTCAAGATATGGTTTCTCTGTGTAGCCCTGGCTGTCCTAGAACATACTCCATAGAACAGGCTGGCCTCGAACTCAGAGATCTGCCTGTCTCTGCCTCCCAAGTGCTGGAATTAAATGTGTGGGATAAGTTAACTTACTGAATGGAGAAAGTGCCAGATCACACTTGTTATTAGTCAATATACTAGATAAAAGTCAGTAAATAAGAAGATAAAGAAGACAGATAAAACCTAGATTTCTTTTTTTAAAAGATTTACTTATTATATATATATATGTAAGTACACTATCACTGTCTTCAGACACACCAGAAGAAGGTATCAGATTCCATTACAGATGGTTGTAAGCCATCATGTGGTTGCTGGGAATTGAACTCAGGACCTCTAGAAGAATAGTCAGTGCTCTTAACCACTGAGCCATCTCTCCAGCCCTCAAAACCTAAATTTCTAACCCCTAAGCACTTCAGTCCCCTCAAGACCTACAATCAATGAGTCTAATATTTATCTGGATCTAGATCTAAAATCTTGATCTGTACCTTCTTAACAAACTCATTCAAGTCTACAGCATTCTATTTGTGTTAGAAAGTTCAGATGACAAAAGCAAGCCAAGAGAACATAGAGTATCCAAACACAAGATCCCATATGCAGATGGAAGAGAAAGCAGCATTTCCCTTATGTGTCTGTTGCTAACACTCAGATGACGCATCTGATCTCAATTCAATATGACAGTACAGCAAGTATGGGATATCAGCTCCTCTCACTAATGCAAATGCACACAGCTATAGTGTCTGTCTGCTAACATCCATAGCTAGCAACCACTCCTAACTTCCATAGCTGGCAACCACTAAAGTGGCAAGGTACACCAAACCGCAGCATATAAGTAAAGACAGCTTCTCCTGGCACAGAACTCTCCCTCACTATAAGTTCCTGTGCTCCATGCACTCTTTATTTAGCCAGAAAATGACTGTTACTTGAAAAACTATTAGACAAGTTGTTATCACAGTACACAACACTACGCAGAAGGCAAGTATTTCAACTGGAAATCTTACTTATTTGTACTTACTGAGATTGTACCATTGTCTAGACCTATGGACAGTCTTCTTGTTTCCGGGTTAAAAGACATGCATGAACATGGAGCTGAAAGAAATGAACATGTTGATGAAATTAACAAACAATGATTCTCATTGATTCAGGAGTGTCTAATGAGTTAAGTGTGTGGCTAAATTCACCCCACTGTCTCCTCAAGCAGTTCATTTAAACCACAGTCGCCAACAGAGTAAAACCAGCAGTTTTACAACCAAGCCCCTAGTTTTTAAGTTGTCCTTTTAATGAATATACAAGTAAGACATCCTCAAATGTGGCAAGAATCAAGGATGCGGTCTTGGCGTGTGCTGGCAATTCAGGATGTAAATTTGCTGTGTACAAGACTGATCCTGCTCTGTGCTGTGTACAGCTTTGGTCACTACTCTCTTGATCCCACCCACACCTCAGTTTAAATGAGAGCAGGTGCTGCTGTCTGAGCAGTAGAGGAACTACACTTTACTCTCTGATGCCAAACATTCAAATACACCCACCAGGGCAGAAAAGAATATTGGTTCTGAGCTTATATGGGGCAACTGAGCTACCAGAGGGCTTTTACTCTGAGTGTTTAGGAGGTATACTGGAGGTTCCTAGTTGAAAATAATTGTAGTATCATTTTCTTTGTGTGAAGCTAAAAGAGTCCTAAGTTTAAATTCAAATAAAGCATACATGTTTGTGGCGGTAAGTATATAGTGGGTTTATTTTTAAGTGGAGTTGTGGGTTTAATTAGCAAAGCTGTACCATGCTGAAGTAGGGAAAAGCCCTTATTCAACATCACGAATGTCTTAGAGCAGAATTCAGCCAGAGCCGTATACACACCAAGAACAACATGTGAGGGTGTGGACAGAGCTAAGCGTGAGGCCAGGAAGCCAGCAGAAGCCAGAGGATAGATAGCAAAGCCCAGACTCCCTCACAGATGAACCAGAGTTCTGCAGGAGCCTTGAGGTCTCAGCCTGCAGAACTGTGAGGCGATACAGACAGTGCAGCTGTTGAGCCGGCTCACCTCGCAGGACTTTGTTATGGTGGCCCCAGAAAACTAACATGGGAGTTATTTCACTGTGTGGCAGTAGTAAGAATAAAATGCATCTTTTCAAGTCTCTCACTCTTTGCACATCGTCTCCTCTTGGGGGCCTCTGAATTAACTGCCATCTACTGCAACAAGAAACTTCTTGGGTAAAGGGAGAGAGGTATACTTATCTATGGTTATAACAATATACCATTACCGCTAAATTCCTTTAGCAGAATGACAATGTTACAGTTTTTCCCACTCCCTTATAAAAAACAAAACTGCCAGATTCATCATTTTATTTCATCGTGTGTGTGTGTGTGTGTGTGTGTGTGTGTGTGTGTGTGAGAGAGAGAGAGAGANGAGAGAGAGAGAGAGAGAGAGAGAGAGAGAGAGAGTGTTACATGAGTCTGCAGGTGGATGTGCTTGTGAATACAAATCCAGAGGCCACCTGGAATTTCCAATTAAAATGTCCAACTGTCATCCTCCACTACTCTCTGCATTACCCCCTTGACAAAGGTCTCTCGTTGTACTGGAAGTCCACAGGTGAACAGCTATTCTGAAGGTTTCTTTACTGCACCCCTCCATACAGAGAGGAAAGAGTGCACACAGTTCTAACAACCTGTCAAACTACCTTACAGGATGAACGAAAGAAACAAACAAATAGCGATCAGACAGCAGCGGGGGGGTGACTGCACAGGGCTGAGGCGGCTCGAGGACTGATTGGATGTATGCACAGCGTGGCCCTCTCGTTAAACTCTGAGTTTACTTCAGGACCCTAAAGATGGAGTCCCGGGCTCTGCTGGATCTCTTTGTCCCCCACTTCCCAATGTGACCACATACATCTCCGTTTTTTTTCTTCCACTTGTGACATTTTTAACTGGCATGTATGTTGAGAAAAAGGCCAGGCATGACTTGGCATAGGTAGTAACATCGAGTTAACTCCTAGAATGCAGGCTGGGGCACAAGCACAAAACTCTCCCCTCCGCATCCACTTACAGAGAGACAGAGGCACCTGCTGATCCTGTGTGCTAACAAGCCTCTTTGCATCTGAAAAGACGTATCGATACACTTCCTACCCTTCTTTTGCTAAACTGCATGAACCTAATTTCATACAGCTGTGTCACAGATGTCTATGATCACTGTTCTCCGATGTTTATCTGTTGCTTTCATGTTATTTGTATCAGAAAGATTTCTTAACAAACTATGGCCACTTCAGATCCCATTTTCTACAATTCATGTTTGTTCTGTGCTTAAATTATCATTAGGCTTTTGGCATGTCCAAATTGAGTGCATGCACACATTCAGATTTAAATATTGTGATCAGATAGTAAGGCCTGATAAATACATATTACTTTATAAATGTGGTTACCCTAAACATCTTAAAACCTATTACATAATACCTTTGAAAATATTAAATGTTTTTAAAATCTTAAAATACTAGCTATTTACATAAAACAAGATTTATCAGTTATAAGATTTTATTAAGGTATAAAAGTGAACATTATATTCATATATTTTAATAAGGATTTTCTTCCAAAACAGATTCTAAATATATACTTAATTTTATCCTGTTATATACTGGGTAACAAAATTTGATGATTTCTTCAGAATATTCTTACTATATAAAAAATGTTTAATATAAGACTTTTTACCATTTGGTTTCCCAGCCCCCAGTTCCTTCCAGATCCTCCCCACTTTTATCAATGAAAACTAAAGTTCAAAATCAGAGCCTTTTTCAAAGAAAAAAAAAAAAAAAACAGATGATTTTATCAACTAAAAGAAAAAACAAAAAACATCACCTCAAAGACTTTTCTGATTTAAAGCTCAGGACAGCATCCAGGAACTTCTAACTCACTCCTGGGAGGTAGGAACTTTCTCACATCATCTGAGAGCACATTCCTGCAGACTTGGAAAATTCTGGATGGACGAATCCTCTTCAACGACACTGACAATGGAGTACCCTGAGAAGCTAAACATTATCTGTTCATGTTTCTTAAATATTTTATGACTAGATTTTTAAAAATTATGCTATTTATCATTCTACCTAGTATACTTCAAATGATAAAATCATACTAATATTGGTTTTAATGAAGTTCCAAATGAAGATATTATGTACTTTCACTTTATGCCTTTGTGTTATGCCTATTTGCTTATACTAAGCCCCACATTATACAAAACTAATGTTTGCAAGAGTAGTTTTTTCATTTTAATTATATAATTCATTTATAAATTAAATGAATATATATATTCAAATATATATGTGTGTATGTATATATATAATTTTTTCTTATTACCCAGTGTACTTTGTCTAAGCAAAACAAAAGTTTCCAATTTAAACTTTAATTCCATTGATTTAACTAGGAATACCCAAAGTTTTGGGCTGCCCTCCTTAAGTAAATTATATAAAGGACATCTATCCCTAGTAACCACACCATCCATGACGACTTATGCCTTAAGTAATGATGTTTCTTCACCTAATTAGTATCTGAAATGTCCCATAGCATAATCAGCCAGTATCAAAAATATCAAGCAACATTTATCTTTTTACAAATCTAAAATTGGGGAGGGGGCAATATTATAGTGACTCCTTGTCTTGGGCTAGTTCTAGCCCCTGGAACAGTCTTTCCTTGCCCACATCTGTGTAGAACTAACATTCCATGACTAAGAGATCGGTCAGCCCATGAGCTAAGCATGTCAGCAGGGGGTGCACTGGACCTACAGGAAAGCCTCCCACCTTGCTGTACCTGCAGCTCTGATGTACCCACCGACATATTTCAAACTTGACTTCATTTGTGACTTTGTTCTGTAAAACTATAACACTGCTCCCACAAGAAAACATGGAATTTGGGGTAACCTTAATCTAGGCTTCGGGGGCCATGGTCACTCAAATTGAACACAATAAACTGTCTTTTATTCCCTGAAAAAAAAAAAATAGCTGCAGAGAATTTCACATTGATATACATGTAAGTACAAGCTGAGGGCACAGTGAATTTACGAAGATGGTTACAAGTGCACAACTCAGAACTTTGGGATGTCTCAAGCCGCCCACCACAATCAGCCTCTTTTGAAAGTAGGCCTTGATTAGATCTGGGAAACAGGTGGCTATTTCAGGAAGCATTCAGGTTCCCGTGCTTTGTCAGCTGAGCAGAGGGTGACAGGTGACTGTACCTGTGTAAAATCTGAATGCTCTAACACAAACTCACATTCAAGAGCCAGGGCAAGCTAGACAGATGGCAAAACAAGTCATTTGAGTGGCTTGTGTGATGGGCCTATCTTTGTATTTGTTGTGTGTGTGTGGGGGGGGGTGCTTCTGTTTTGTCCTGGGGATAAATTTATAAATACCCAGGAGTTAACTTAAATCCCACCTGCCTGGCCTGAAAAAGAGACCCCACATGGCGTCTAGACCTCCAAATAGCCTGCACGAGGCCTTCACCCTCCTGACCTCTAGTCACTGTATCTCTGGCAGCCAAGGTAGTTTACCTGTCCCCTATTCCCAAAGGAGAAGTTGGCACCGAGGACCAACTGTGAACCCAGTCCTCTCCACCACCTGCCACTGTGGCTGACACATCAGATTCCTCTCTGCCTGTCTTTTGTCTTAAGTACATGAGTGAAAAAGGTAATTGGTAGAGTACATCTAAAATATCTCAACCATGGACACCTGGGACTTCCATGTGCTATTTTGTCTGTGGTATAATGGGAATACAGTGGATGAAATAGGACCTCCATTAGAAGCCTAGAACACATGTATAGCTGTAATGAACTCTCAATCTTGGACCCTGAGGAAGGTCAAGTAACAAATGTGAGTAGAAGGGCCCCAGCTGAGCAGGCTGTAAGCTGATACTAACACAGCAATTAGCATCAACAACATGGAGACACCAGGGGAGCAGATAAAGAATATCTGTTCCAATTTCTCTTTAGCCCAAGTCTGTATACAGTATACATACATACGTATGTATGTATGTATGTATGTATGTATGTATGTATGTATGTATGTATGTATATATGTATGTGTGTGTGTGTGTGTGTATTGTTGCCTTCAGAACGAACACCCTCAGCTCTCTAGAGGCTCTAGGGGTATAGTTCAGTAGGCGGGCACACCACCCTGGATCCAATTCCCCATCCAGATATGCAAGCATTCTGTTGAAAACAGTTTAAGTAAACGCTCTTCTGGGAACACGAGTGGCCAGGCCCTTATGACTACTTCTGCTATAATCCTCAATGAATTGGGAGAGTGCTTACCTAGGACCTGCCTTCTTCACACAGTGTGAGCATCATGACTGCAGAAACCAACTGCCGTATTTTACCCCCACATCCTCTGGACATTGCACGTGGCCAGAAGAAACATTAACATATGTTGGACAAAGTGTCCAAAGAAACTAAAGGAAGGAGAATAAACAACTCCTTTCTACTCTCCATATCTACAAGGCCTCCCTTCTACCAGACCATGTCCATCGAAACATGTAACACAATAGGCCATGAGTCTGCCCTTCTATTTAAAGGTCACAGAGGTTCAGGAGAGTGTGACAGGCAGGAAGGCTGGCCACAAACTTGTAGCTGGAGCTAGGGACGTGTGAGCTCACGTGGGTGGCCCTAGAAGGCCAGCAGCTGGAGCCTGCCAGGATGCTGACCAGCCTGGGGACGAGGAAGGAAGCCTCCCTCCCAGCATCCTCAAACTGCTTCCTCTCTCCTTGGGAGCCAGTGGGCCCTCTGCCTGGCTCATCCTTTTCTGCTTTCAGCTCCTACTGCATCTGCATGCACAAATGTCTAGATGCTCTTGGGTTTAATGTTGCCAGTTTGGGGTTCGGAACAGAACCAAGACCACAATTTCCTAGTCAAAGTGCCAAATTCCTGGGAAAGCCAGATTGGGCGGAGGGGGGTGGAAAAACCACCTTATTTACACAAGGCTGGATCCTCTTGGCATGCTTCCTTCCGTTGACTGGATAGCTTAGAGCAGGAATGGAAACACTAGCATGGACAGTGCCTGGGATTCATAGCAGTGCATCTGCTGTTCACTGTTCTCCTGCGTGTCACTTCTCTAGGTCTCAGCATTTCCCACACTGCCTTGTTGGGGACACAGTACAAAGCTCAGGCTCACCACTCTTCTCACCCAGAGTCTCCCCGTCCCCTGTGCTAAGCTTCAACTTCTTATTAAAGATACAGAGTATCTATTCTCTTGCCAAACACAACAATGACGATATTGTAGCTATTCTAGAAGACCAAGTCAAGAAGCCGCCTTGTGCATTTGGAATACTACTTCTCATATAAACACAGGACAGGGTCCTGCAGCACACAGTTCATAGCCATTCACTTGATTCTCTTTCATTTTCACTTATTGTGTAACCAATGCCACATAACCATTAATTAGGGACAGCACTGAGTAATCTCATTTATTTACTTTTTATTATAGAAGTCAAGATGAAAGTTAGCATGTAATGTAGTAGGTTTCATTACGACAATAAAAGCTAATTCCTGACAACTATGAAGGATATACACATGCCTTCCCCCCTTTTTAAACCTGTGTGCCATACTGAAAGCACCTAAGAATAAAACATTTCAGAAATCACCTTGCCCTATGAATCTTCTTCATCTGCACATCCCTGGCACTTATGTCAGTGGCCACTGTATACTAGACATGACATTTGACTAACATAGTGGCTTATATTTACATATTTTTAAATCAATACAGTATTTACATAAGGCTTCACTGGGTTAACTTAAACATGTACATATTGCTTAACAACACGTTAGAAGACCATATTCTAACTTTAACACATACTGAAATCATCTACAGATTTTATTAAAACAAAGATTCTGACCCAGTTGCTTTGTGCAGAACCCAATAGTGCAATTCCAAATACTGTTCAGGGGATGCTGAAAACTGTCTGAGGATAAAAGTAGCTCTGTCCTGATTCCCTGTAGAAGACTGCACAAATACCTAAACAATCTTACTCCTCAAAGCTAAGATGCCACTATTACAGAAACAGAGCTGATGCTCTTAGGGAAATCATATCTATTATTAATCTTTGTCATGGTCTGTATATGCTCAGCCCAGGGAGTAACACTATAAGAAGGTGTGGCCCTATTGGAGTAGATGTAGCCTTGTGGGTTGTAGGTGTGTGCTTTAAGACCCTCACCCTAGCTGCCTGGAAGCCAATATTCTGCTAGCAGCCTTCAGATGAAGATGTAGAACTCTCAGCATCTCCTATACCATACCTGCCTGGATGCTGCCATGTTCCTGCCTTGATGATAATAGACTGAACCTCTGAACCTGCAAGCCAGACCCAATTAAATGTTGTTTTTTATAAGAGTTGCCTTGGTCATAGTGTCTGTTCACAGCTGTAAAACCCTAAGACAGACAGACTCTACCATTACACAGGTGTTTATTCAGTAACTATGACATACTGCCCAGGTGTCACTGTTGTTTGCTCTGCACAACACCGGGAGCTACAAATCCCTGTTCAGTTACAGCCTCTCCTCTCCTCTTCTTGGCAGCTGTGTGTCAAGTTCGATGAACAGGCAAGACCAGAGCAAAGACTGTTTATTTTACTTAAAGTTGGAAGAGAAGAAAAACAAATCAGAATTTTTCCTTTTTCCCCATGCTCCCAAACATCCCCACCATAGCTTAACAGTCTGTAGGTCTTAGGAACCCCAATGGCCAAACTAGGTTGGGACTCAGGAAGGCAGCCTTTAGTACCCTTCCCATCCTTCTTTCTGGTCTCTCTACACTGGCTCTTAGTCCTGTTGCAGCCTACCCACAGAAGCCCCTATCTATGTCTAGCTCACCTCCATCACCTGGAGACTCTGCCTCTTTATTCAGACCCAAACACACACTCAAGGAAGAGGACACCAGATATCAATCAATATCAAGAATATCATAACTTCAAACACTGTAACGCCAGTGCCTAGATCTCAGTGCAGAAACACATACATGAAAAGTCTAGACAACATGCCTCTTCCAGAAGACACCAACCTCACTGTAACAGGCCCTGAGAAAAGCAATTTAGCTGAAGCACAAGATAAGGACTTCGAAGTACCAATTATGAATATGTTCAAGGACCTTGAAGAGGATACAACTAATGCCTTAACGAATATCATAAAAACACAAACAGTTGAAAAACATAATGAAATCAGTTTAAGACATGAAGGTGGAATTTAACAAAGAAATAGAATCATTAAGGAAGCACAAACTGAAAATGAAAAATGTAGGAAGTGAAACAAAAATTTCAGAAGTAAATCTCAAGGGATTACAAGACATGGGAGAGACAACTTAGCATGCTAAAGACAACAAGAAGAAAAGACAATTTGTTAAGTACACACACACACACATATTTATATGTAGACCCAAAACATACAAGAAATCAGGGAGGGACACTATGGGAAGACCTTAGGTATGAAAGAATAGGAAGAAAACCAAGTCAAAATCACAGAAAATGGTTTGTTTAGTTAGTTAGTTAGTTAGTCCACATATACATAAGTGAATACATACCATAGATGTCTCTCTAGGTCTGGGTTAAATCACTCAGGGGGATTTTTTTTCCTAGCTCCACCCATTTAACTACGAACTTCATGTTTTTGTTGTTGTTGTTGTTGTTATTATTATTTTTAAATAACTTAATACCACTACAGTAAATACCACATTTTCTTTTTTCTTCTTTTTAGATTTTCAAGACAGAGTTTCTCTGTATAGCCTTGTCTGTCCTGGAACTTGTTCTGTAGATCTGGCCTCAAACTCAAAGAAATCCACCTGCTTCAGCCTTCCAAGTACACGGATTAAAGGCGTGCCCCACCACAGCCTAGCCAGCATCCACATCTTCTTCATCCATTCTTCAGTTGAGGAGCATCTAGGTTGTTTTCAATTTCTGACTATTATGTATAGAACAGGAATGAAAATGGTTGAGCAAGTGTCCCTGCAGTAGAATAAAGTGCCTTCTGGGTGTATGCCCAACAGTGGTGGACCTGGATCTTGAGGTAGATTGATACCTAAGGAACTGCCACACTGATTTTCATAGTGACTGCACAAATTTACATTCCCACCAGCAATGGAGGAGTGCTCCCCTTAGTCTACATCCTTGCCACCATGAGCTGTCACTTGTTTTATTGGTCCTAGCTATTCTGACATATGTAAAAATGAAATCTTAAAGTCATTTTGATTTGCATTTCCCTGGCTAAAGATGTTGAACACTTCTTCAAGTGGTTTTCTGCCATTTGAGTTCTCTTTATTGAGATTCTGCTGTTTACATTTGCACCCAATTTTTAATTGGGTTATTTGCTTTCTTGATATATAGGTTTTTGAGTTCTTTATAAATTTTGAATACTTGGTCTCTATCAGATGTGTAGTTGGTGAAAATCTTTTCCCATTCTGTAGGCTGCTGCACTGTCTGATTGGAGGTGTCCTTTACAGTGCAGGAGACTCTCAGTTTCCTGAGGACCCATCTATTAATTGTTGATCTTGGTGCCTGTGCTAACGGTGCTCTGTTCAGAAAGTCCTTTCCTGTGCCAATGAGTTTATGGCTATTCTCCACTTTCTCTCCTATCAGGTTCAGCATATCTGGTTTTATGTTGAGGCCTCAGATTCATTTGGAGTTGAGTTTTATGAAGGGTGATAAGTATGGATCTATTTGTATTCTTTTACATGTAGCCAACCAGTTTGACCATTGCTGAAGATGCTATTATTTTTCCCATGTGTGTTTCTGGCTTTTATATTTAAAAAAACAAAAAATAAACAAACAAAAACAGGTACCCACATCTGTGTGAATTTATGTCTGAGTCTTCAATTTGATTCCATTAATTAATATGCTTTTGTACCAATACCATGCTGTGTGCTTCTATGTGAATATTAGCTATTAAGTTGATGAAAATCAGGTTATAATCCATAGGATCACAGATGTCCAGTATAGAGTAAGAAACTAGAGGGTACAGTTAGATCTTATTAGGAAAGGGAGATAAAGTACATAGTTATGGGGGAGGAAGGACTGGAACCAGAGAGTCGGGTTGGAAGGAGGCAGGAAGGGGGACGAGGGAGAGAATACAGCAAGAACCAGATAAAATTAAGGACCATTTGAGGGGTAGTATGAAAAGCTTAGACAGTAAATGCTTCCTAAAATATATACAAATATGAAGGAAATCTAAATGAAATCACCAAATAATGGGGGAGACAGTCTCAACTGGCCATCTTTTGTCACTAAAAGAAGCCTCCAGTACAAAGACTGGATTACACCTAACTGAGTTATTGGCCAAAGGGGCTCCAAGGAAAAAATCTCCAAACCACCCAGGCTATTGCCAAGATAAATGAATTATTCTCCATAAAATGACAGCAAGACCCCATGGCTAGAGGCAATACCTACAGAGCTCAGTGAACACGGAGAAGTTAAACTGGTGCCTACACAGAGCCCTCACTCCTATGGATTTAGCATATTTGGTTCAGGAACATATTCAACATGCTATCCAAAGAAAAACTTAAGACACCAAGCCAGTCACCCATATCTACAATGGTGTCCTGCTCACAAGATATTCTAGGGCAACGGTGGCACAAAGCTTATGGAAACAGAACCAACTAGTGTATGATTTGACTTTAAGGCCCACTCCATGAGATGGAACTTAGGCACCCGACACTGTGTGGGTGACTAAGACTCAGAGACTAGACAGACCAGGAACTTAGGGTAAAACTAAATACTACTGGTCTTAAAAAGAAAATAGTGATAAAATGACTCCTAATGACCCTGTATTATGTTCATAGATCAGTACCACGCTCAGTAAAATGACCTTGAATGAACCTGTGTTATACTCAGATCAGTGCCTTACTCAGCATCATCAGAAAAGTTTCTTCCTGCAGCAGATGGGAACAAATATAGAGACCCACAGCCAGACATTGTGCAGAAAGTGAGAAACCTCTGAGGTCTCTCAGCCTACTGGGATGTCTCCATCAAATCTCTCCCTTTAAGGCTCAGGGAACTCTGATGAAGAGGAGGCAGAAAAAATGTAAGAGCTAGAAGGAATGGAAAACATTGAAAAACAAAACAAAACAAACAAACAAACAAAAAACCCAAGGCCCTCTAAATCAACGTGCTCAAAGTTCTTATGATTTCAAAGAAACTAAAGCAGCATGCACAGGGCCTGCTCCAGTCTGCATCGGGTCCTATATATTATGGTCTCCAGTTTAGTGTTTTTATGGAACTTCTGAGTGTGCAAAAGAATAGGTCTCTGATTCTGAGCTCTTTTCCTTCTGTTTGTCTTGTTCAACTCTGATGTGTTAGTTTTTGTTTTATCTTATTCTTATGTATACTGTATTTTACTCTGTGGCAGGCCCATGTCCAGTAGCAGTGGGCTAACACAATGAACTCCATAAGTTTGGTCTTGTTTTATGTATGTGTGTTGGGGAAGCTTTTGGTTTTGTTTTGGCATTTTGGGTCTTATTGGGTTTTGCTTATTTATTTTGATTTTCATCGGAGAAGGTTGTTACATTTCTTGAATCAGAGAGAACTTATAATTGAGTGGGTAGGGAGATAAGGAGGATCTAGGATGAGTTATGGGAAACATATTCAAAATATATTGTATGAAAAAATTATAAAACATAAATCATTTACTTAAGAACACACAAAAAATATTACAGTCCTCTTTTGCCAGAGGCATAAACATAATCACCTAGAGCTTAGCTTCGTTTGGCATAGTTTCATATACTTCTGAAGCTGGGATGAGACACACACTACAGACAGCCAAAGGGTGTATGAGCCCTAACAAACCATGGAGATTTTTTTACAGTGCCAAATCTTTATTTAAGATTTAAAGAAATGTAGGGCATGGCCACATAGGCCTTAATTCCCAATACCAGCCCCCCCTCCACACACCCCACACACACACAGTGGGAGGATAAGAGATAGGGGAGGCAGAGGCAGATGGAGCTCTGTGAGTTCAAGGCCAATCCAGTTTACATAGCAAGTTCCAGACCAAGGCTACATAGTGAGACCCTATCTGAAAGAAAGAAAGAAAGAGAGAGAGAGAGAGAGAGAGAGAGAGAGAGAGAGAGAGAGAGAGAGAGAGAAAGAAAGAAAGAAAGAAAAGATGTTTACTATAATAAATTCAAACAATTTTTTACAGAAAAATATAGAGAGAAGAAATCTTACTAATTTTAAAGAATAAAATCTCTAGACTATAAGTAACTTCCTACCCTAACAGGCCAGTTCCCCACCTGTAGAGGAACTTGTACTAAGGAAGCAAACTGAGAAATCCTTTCCCCTTTCTGCCTCTCGACCGCACCCCCCATCCTCTTCCCTCCTTTCTCCTTCATCTGTCATCTCCTACAGAGGAAAACTGGCTGTTGCCCTTGATTTGAGTCTACCACTGCCCTGATGGCTTATGTCGATGACATCAAGGCTGGTACAACTATTGTACCAATCTCTACAAGGACGTATTCCTCAGGTAAGTCCTGGCGAAATGGAATCCACTTCTAATTGGAACGTCTCGAGTATCAGCAAATCCTTGAGAACTTAATGCTCAAAGCCCCATGTCCTGAAGATTTTTTAGAAAAGGGATTAAAAATCATACAAGGACAGATTTACTTCATAAATGTAATCACCCAATAGAACTTTGAATTGTCTAAGAACAGAGACTTCAGAACAGCTAAAGCAAAGCTAGAGACAAGACAAGACTGCTGTAACCAGACAGCCTGTATCCTCCACTCCTCTCTGAGAACCTACCAACAGACAGTCAATTTCCAAACAATTTCCTCACTTTCCATAGTGAGAGCCTTAGAAAACTCGAAAGTGATTTAATATGGTACTTTCCAGTTTAATAAGATCCTCAACCTTTAGTCTTAGTTACTCAAGAAGAGAATACAGAAAAAGTAACCAGGGAAGGAAGGAAGGAAGGGCCACTGGAGTAAAGACCTTGGTTCTCACGAGACTAAGATACTTACAAGGCATTGCATGGTAAATGCTTGGCCAGTACTGTCCACTGTCCCTCTTTAACCAAACACGAACTGTCCTGCAACAGAAGAAAAGGTATACATGAAATCTCAGTACTGGGGTCATACTCAGAAACCAAACGTTTTAACACTGTATATATCCATATACATGTGTATACATACATACATGCATATACATATTTATGCATAAAAAGCATAGAAAACACTTCATCATGGAAGTTTAGTATGTCACAGTGTGTCCCACAGTATATCCTTCTGTCCACGTAGCTTCACTAGCAAATGTTCATTGCAACGTGACATTTTTCTGGCTCAAGATCTCCCACTCCTAGGATACGACCAATAATAGGACTCATCCTCACCATGAGGACCACTCCACCCCCAACATATCACAACCACTCCAGATGATAATAGATTTAGGGGTGGGCCAACTCAGAGCCCCAGATCTGGTCCTGGTTGGTAGAAGAGCTGGTCAGTGGGCTACCCTACCTATCCACACCACTAGGGCACACTCTCCAACACTGTTCCAGCCAGGGCACCCAATGCTGCCATCAGGAGGGGGCAGGGCCAGCTTGCCTGCTCTCATGCCCTCAGAGCCAGCTCTACTGTGCTGCCCAGTCAAGGAACAGGGCCTCCTCTCCCACTCTCACCAGTGGGGGACAGGGCTAGCTCCCTCTCCCCACCTCATGACCCCAGTGCCACTTTTCTTGACTACTATTGATGACAAGGGAGAGTGGGAAAGGGCCACCTCACAGCAAACAAGTGGCAGGGCCAGCTCTCCTGTGCTCTCAACCTTGGGAGGGGCTCCCCTGTGCCCACTCCACCAGGGCCAGCTCTACCCTACTGCCCAGGCAAGATGCTGGACCCACTGCAGCTGGAGAGGGACAGGACCAGCTCACCCACTCTCAGTTCACCTACTCTCCTGACTGGCACAGGTGGTGAGGGGTAAGGAGGGAAGGGTGTCACACCCACACCCACACCATCTTATGGCAGACAAGTAGTGGGGCCAGCTCTATCTCCCTCTTGCCCTAAGGACTGGCTCACCTGTGTCCTCTGTACCAGGGCCAGTCCTACTGTGCTGCCCAGGTGAGGAGCAGGGCCCTCTCTTCCAAGTGCTGCAGCCCATGAGGGGAAGGGTCAGCTCACCTTTTATATTTAACAATCAACACAGGAGTGATATCCTAGAATGTTGGGGTAAACATTTAAATCAGTCCCTATATCACATCAACTACTAATAAGTTGATAAGAACTGTTAAACTCAGTTTCAGACTCTGAGGTCTCCTCAATAATGTTTGCAGCACCTGGAAAAGTGCTAAAGTAGAAAAAAGACAGCTGGGAGGATGTCACTGAATTCCAGCACTCACTAACTTCCAACATCTAGGCTCCAGTCTGGCAGGTAGTCCTGGCAAATGGCTTGTTTCCTAACGTAGCCTGCTGGAGCTGGGGTGGAAACATGTCCTCTACAATCTGAAGGCCTGTTCTGATCTACCTGCCTATTCAGTGAATGGCCAGAACACGGGCTGCTCATTAACTCGACCCTTTCAGGGATGAAGGGCTTCCCAAGCAGATTCTTTCAACAGAAATGACTGGCATAGAAACATTCCTGATCCTTACTGAACCCCGATTGTTGGCTGACCTCAGAGACAGTAGGAAAGAGCTTTCAATGATTAGACACAGGAAAAACACTCCTCATAAGAACCACAAAATAAGTAAGACAGTTATATATTCCAGAGAATCTGACTTCCAGAATTACTGTATTCTTATCTGTTTTCCACAGTAAACTGTAGAGTACACATGAAACACAAAGTATGGATCATCTTGGGGCCTGGAACAAAACTGACAGAAACTACCCAGGAAGAGGTGTAACGTTGGTCTCACTGCAGACTGTCTAAAATACACTAAACACCAGAATGAGAATGCCAGAATGGACCAGGATATAGTCCTTCTAATAGAGATTCTATAAGGAAACTCGGTTGAAATATTGCAGAACACAGTAACTGAGAAACAAAAGCAACCAGAGAGATGCCAGGAGGACTGAGCAGACGACAGATGAGGCCTGAAGCTAGGAGGGCTGAATCCAACAGAGAAGCTGAAACTGAAAGAACAAACCCGCAAAAGCAAAACAAACAACAAAAGGCTGCCTCGGAGACCTGACCAGCACTGTCCAAGTTAGCAACTTACAAATGTGGACACACGGGAGAAGGAAGGGATAGAAAAGTTTTTCAGGAAAACTAGACAAAATTTCACCATATTTGGTGAAAGATAAAACACATCCAAGGAAGACAGACTGCACCAGACCTGACAGACAGACAGAATCAAGCCATCAAATGCCAAGGAGAAAACTCTTAGAGGCATGGAGGGGAAAACCAGTCTACAGTGGGGTATCAACAGCCGACTACTCATAGAAGCAGGGGGCACAGAGGGGAGGTGCTAAAGGAAGCAACTATCAACCTGAACTACCTCGATGACCTTCCCTTCAAAAATGAAGGAAGGTCAAGTGGGGACCACCAGATCAGTCCATCTCCAAACCATAACTAAGCTCCTATTTGCAGTAGACGGTGACTAATTCAGAGACCCAAAGCTGGCCAAAGAACCCAGACTGTAGAGTGCTCAGCCCTAACAGGAACTTAAGACAGCACACACACACACACACACACACACACACACACACACACACACACACACGTGCGCGCACGCGCGCGCGCAAACACGAACACCCCAAAATTCAGTGACCATTGCAGAAAGGGGAGCAGAAAGAGTGTAAGAGTCAGAAGTGGTGGGTGATTACAGGGAAACACTGTTAGATAAGCTGAATTGAAAGCAAGCATAGCAAGACTTAGGAGGTGAAGTCAAAGTTCAGATGGAAAATCATGGCATTCAATGTCTGTCTTAGACACACAAGCCAATAACCTAATGATTTATTTATGGCACCAGAAAAGAGCAAAGTAAACCTAACACTCACAGAAAGATGAAATAATATAGATCAGGAAAACAATGAAAACAAAAAAACAAAACCCACCAAACCCTAGTAACAGAGATCAATTGTACCCAGTCTAATTTTTATAATGGTGAAGAAAAGTAGTAAAGTTTTAAACTAAAGAAACTCATTAAGCTAAGAAAATGAAAGGCAACTGAATTAAATTGAAAATGAAAAGAGGAGTTACTACAGAAATCGTAAATATTCTAAGTTACTTCTGCGTGCTTGCAAATGAGATCCCCTGAGACATCCCAGCTACAGAGCAGCCTACAGAGGGCAGGATGTGGAATCACTGCCCGGGGAGAGACTCCAACAAAGACCTCAAGTAAAGAAAAACACAGGACCAGAGCAGCTTCACCGATGAGGCCAGCCGAAGCTAAGAGGACTGACAAGGCGTCTACTCTCACTTCCAGAGAAGAGAAGAGCTGATCACATACTCTGGTGGCCGGCTTTATGTTACCAAAGCCAGGCAAATATATCATCTAAAAAAAAAAATCTCAAGTTCATATTTACTAAGAATACAGATGCCAAGTTTCTCAACAAAACACTGGCAAATCAAACTCAACAGCACAACTAAAGGACTACGTGGGACTTATTCCAACATGCCAGGGTCATTTACAGTAAGAAAATCAATACATACTGCACAGTTTATCAGATGACCGAAGATAATTTACGATCATCGAACTCAGTGGCTCTTGGCCTTCCTAACACTGCAACCGTTTAATATACACATGTTGTGGTGATCCCCAATCATCAAATTATTTTCATTGCTACCTCATAATTGTAATTTTGTTACTGTTACATATCTGAATCCTTCACAATCATAGTGAGTCGTCCTCTGTTAGATTTCCTTTGTAACTGTCCGTAAAGACCCACAGGTTGAGAACCCCTGATCTAACTAGACCGTTTTTGACAAAATTCAGATTTTCATGACCAAGACTAACTACAAGTAGAAGGGTCTTCCTTAACCTGATGCAGGGCATCCATTAGTTATTTCTCCTGTCTCTATAAACAACTAGTTAAGGAAGCAACAGAATGTTGCTTTTATTTCAACTTACAGTTTGAAAATGCAGTGTACCATAGCAAGGAAGCTATGGTGACTGGTCACATGAACACATAGGACAGAAGCAGAGAGAGACAAATGCTAGTAATCAGCTAGCTTTCTATTCCTGTCCCTTCAGTCCAACTCAGAACCCCATGGGAGATGAAATCATTCACTATAGAGTGAGTCCTCCTCTCCAATTACCTCCTTGTAAATGCCCATACAGACATGCCCAGATATGTCTCCTAGGTGATTCCAAAGCCAGGTAAGCTGACAATGAAGATGAACCACACAAGGTATTCATGAAAAATTTACACTAATAGCATACTCATTGGTAAAGAATGAAAGCTCCCCACCACCACCACCCAACCCTTTGAAGCACTGCTGGCACAACGTGGATGATTCATCAAATAAATGAAAGGTGTGATGATTAATCTCAATTGTGGAGTTGATTGGCACCCCCACATGGGATCAGACACTACACTGAATAAAAAGGAGAACACAAGCAGAGCACTGCATCACCTTTGTCTCCTAGTTGCAGACACATGCCCCTGCCTGCACGTTTTCACACCCTGAGAGACTGTATCACAGCCAACTGTAAGCCAAAACAGTCCCCCCTTAAGCTGCTTCTTGTCAAGTATATACTCACAGTCAACAAGAAAAGTAACAAGTAAAGGCAGCCACACTGCCACACTGGAGAAGGAATACTCTATCTGTACCTGCTTTTACACACACACACACACACACACACACACACACACACACACACGCACATGCACAAAACACTTCCCTGTGCATGCCTATGCAGTCTACTAATGCTAAAAATTAAAGTAAGCCAGGTGGCTTGTTTCTAAAACATGAATATTTTTAAAGAAATGTCTGTTCCCCAACAGCTTAACATTCAATCCTTAGAAAAGCCCTCAAATAGTCCTCTCTTCATTAAATACTGCCTTCTTGAGACTACATTGTATTGACATGGAGGACAGGGGGAAAGAAAAGCGTGCATCCCAGAGATAAGAAGTGTAATTTGGATGAGTAGAAATTCCCCGAGCACAAATTCCACCTCAAAAAGCTTATAGGATTTAATTTTTCTGGAAATCATATTTTTAGAAACAATACAGAAAGTTTTTAACAGTAAGTGCAAATCTTTTTCCTTGAAAACATTTTTCAGAAGACTATCAACTATGGCCAAGGATATAGATCCCTGTATTTGCATGGGCAAGGTGCAAAGCCTGGGGCTGCTGCTCAGCACCAAGATATGAAAGGGCAGGGAAGGGAAGAAAAGGAAAAGGATAGGGAAGGCCAACCATGGTCTTTGATGCCTTCAATCTCAGCACTCAGAGACAGAAACAGAAGAATCTCTGTTTTTTTTTTTTTTTTTTTTAAGGGGGGGGCTGGAGAGATGGCTCAGTGGTTAAGAGCACTCTTCCGAAGGTCCTGAGTTCAAATCCCAGCAACCACATGGTGGCTCACAACCATCTGTAATGAGATCTGATGCCCTCTTCTGGAGTG
>NC_034597.1:53882895-53898719 GCF_900095145.1 Mus pahari | reverse complement strand
GGAGGAGAAGGAGGAGGAGGAGGAGGGGGAGGAGGAGGGGGGGAGGAGGAGGATCTCTGTTGAGTTTCCTGTGAGCTTGATCTACCCAGGAAAGTGGCTTTGTTTTTTGGATTTTTTTTTTTTTGACCAACCAAACAAACAAAACCAAAGGCCCTATCTTTATTTTGTTAACAGGGATTCCTGCATAGGACTCAGGTTCAACTCTCAACATCCACATGATGATGGCTCACAATCATTTGAAACTCTGTTCCAGGGACTCTGACACCCTCTTCTGGCAGATGGAATACCCATGCACATAAAATAAAAGGGCTGGGGGGGGGGTACGATGTAGGGGATGAAAGAAGAGAAGCAAAGAAAAAAGGAAACTATAACTCAGAGGCAAGTTTAAGCCAGTAGAGAGAGGTCAGTGTGCTGGGGAAGGAGACAGCATCCCTGATGAATACAGGAGGGGAGGAGAGGAGCTGCACGGATGCCAGGGGATGCCTGGGGATAGCCTGCAGGTGACAGAACTACAGTAAGTGGGGTAAGGACTAAAGACTCTGGTAGCATGTGGAGGTTCTGGACACTGAGTACAGAGCCCCAACTTAGGCAGACCGCGTGGAGAGGGGATTCGAGTGTGTTCCTGGTAGGGGAGCAAATGGACAGCCAGGGGAGGGGGACGTCCTGGTGAGCAGCAGCAATGTGTAAAAGCCCAGTCAGGAGGGCACAGAGGGCTGGAGAGGTACTTAGAATAAGGATCCAGAGACAAAAATCTCAATTGTTTGTTTGTTTGTGGGAAGCCAGGGAAAGTCCTGGTTACCCTACAACAACGAGTTTTCTGTCTCCTCAAAGGAATAAGGGGTAATTTATTCTGAGCCAATTATGAGAGGCCACAATCTGTGAACAGGTTATACCAAATAGCATGTTCTACACTGTCAATAAATACTTGAGCTTTTATTAGTAATTGAACAAAACAAAGCCATAAGCCAGGCCAAACACAGTTTACTGGTGGGAACCACAAACTGATGACATCCTTAGCTTACTGGAGGGAGCTAGTGCTCTGCTAAGATGCTTAAAGAGGAAAGGGGTAGACAAGGACAAGAGCTGGCAAACTCATTATGCACATGTATGAAAATGATACAGTGATGCCTATTATGTATAGTTAGTATATGCTAGTGAAAACATAAAGAAAATAGTATGTGTCAAAGGTTTAACAGATAGTCCAAAGGTTATCAGGCCAGACACAGAAGTGGGCAATAAAAGACTTTCAAAGAGACTTAAAAGCAGTCCCCAGATAACTGGCTCTGGATCTGCAATATTCTAACCATCCACAGTCACAAAAATTTATCAGTGGTTCAAGTACTAACACAAACCCTGCTTTCTCTCCACCCCCCTCACTACCTCCGGAAACTTCAATTTATACCAGGCAAAAAATAAATAAATAAATAAATAAATAAATAAATAAATAAATGGGGGGGGGGTAAAATAACTGGGAGGTTTTGCTGAGTGGCAGAACACTGTCTAACGTGTACAATCCCTCTCCAGATCCCTAGTGACGGGTTAATAACTAAAACAAGGAACTTGAGACAGCAGAGAAACTCTGGACTCAACACAGGGATAAGAGCGCCTGCCTGAGAAGAAAGCCAACATCCAGGACATCTGCTGAACTCATTCAGCCTTGGACCAATAAGGGACACATCCACTGATAAAACTCGCCCCGCAAAAGATCCCCCTTCTGTCCTATAGAGCCGCAAGCCCCTGCACCTGAGCCATAGACCCCACTACCACGGAGAGACTGGTGCTCTTCATCTGTTCTGTTTCTGCTGGGATAGGTTTATTCTTCCTTTTATTTCCATGTTGCCTTGATCAACCCCAATCAAACAGAGCAAGAGGGTGAGGAAGAGGGCTAGGGAGAGAGCAAGCCAAGGGTCTGAAACCGTGAGGATGGTGTTGGTTTCTAGCAGTCGGGGGGTGTATCGTCAGCCTTGGGTGCTGGCTGGCTGTGGGTCTGTGAGCAGTGGCGTCTTTCACTAGTAAGTGATGTTTCTATGGAAGGCAATGTTTACCTTAGACAGCTCAATCTGGGCTGTCCGCCTACCTGGTATTCATTGTGAAGTGTGAGCTGGGCTGAACAGTGCTGAGATCAGTAAGAAGAGAAGGCTGCTGTGCGGCCCCCTGGATAGCATCAACTATTCACCTAGCCAAGGGGTATGGAAGAAAACCACAGTGTGGGTCACTGAAGAGCAAAAGACCTGAACTTGAGAGACAGAATATGCCCTATTTTGAGATCTAGAAAGTCAGGGCACTGTCAACAACATGCTTAAGAACTATGCCAAATTCACAGTGAGCATACAAAGAAATTCTATCTTCAGAGTTCTTTTTTTTTTTCCTTTTTTCCTGAGGAGAAAAAGGAGGGCTAGGGATGTCAACAAACATTGTACCACAGGTTGCTAAGCTACTGGTAAAAAATGGTCTATCCATGTTGAAATCTAGGCTTTAAAAAATGTGCCTGAGAATGAAGCAACCTTCATTAGTTACCATGGCAACGAGCCTCATTTCCCTGAGGACAATTGTTTTTGTATCACTGAAGTAACTTGGGGTGAGGGGTAGAGAACAAATTCCATTGTGTGTGGTAGATCTGGATTTCCAGGGAATGCCTCTCCAATAGATTAGTCACTGCAGCAGCAATACACGGGCCAGGAACCTCCCCCTAGCAATCTGCTAATAGGGAAAGTTTAAGCAATGGGATGTCAGGCAATGCCTTTTGATAGTTTTTATAGTAACTTGTTTAAAGGATACAAAATGTTTCAAATGGAAAGGACAACTGCAGAGATTCTGAGAAAGGTAGGTGAAAGATTAAAGAAGAAAGCTCTCTTTGCTTACTAGATTTCTGATCATCATGTCATTCCTAACAGCACATACAACTCACACAGCAAATAAGCTAAATCCTATCTTCATCAATGCCCAATATATTTTTAGTGCCCAGAAGCTTCCAAGTGCATAAAGGCAGTTCAAGTTGGGTGCCACTCAGTCCCTGGTCCCTTCTGCCACACAGTTCAATTTCTCCAGTCAAGAAGCCTACTAGAAAAGACTTACACACAGCTTTGCTGACTCATAGACACTGGAATGTTCTCAGATGCAGCAACTCTCACGCGCCCCATCTGTTGGTGGCTGAAGAAAAACCGTGTAATGCGCTACAGCCCGGCACCAGGGCTTAAGTGGAATTACTTACTGCTCAGCAAACATTAGCAGCATTTTAAGTCACACAGGAGCCAGTGAGGTGTACACATGACAGTCACCTCCCCTGGGCACTTTAACCACCTGAGGCATGTCTCTCTTACTCTAAAGTAAAAAGGTTCTAGGAGAACCTTAACAGTTTACATTGCTTACAAAAACCACATGCAAGTGGCATAGTTGTCAGCTTTGAAAGTACTTTTAAATGGATAAAACAGACCCATGTGACAAAGATAAAGGGACCCATGTGACAAGTGCACACACGAAGACAACCACACTATCACCCATCGGCACTCATGCAATGAGGTCATGGGGTTAGGGTTCCTACAGGAAGATGGGAGCAGGAATAAACCCTTGGTCCAGCTCTGCTAACTGGATCACTGTGAGCATGCCCAGTGCTTCTGAGCTTCCCTGCCACCCTGTCTGTAAACTGGAATAGTGCTGTGGACAAGTAGATACAGGCTAAGACTTTTTCTAGCCCCAGTTTTTGGGCAATATCGTAAGTAGATTTTTTTTTCCCTGTTTCTATTGTGTGCTGTCTTAATGTGAGCAAGGAACACAGGAGCAGGTTTTCTGGCCAGAGTCCTGGGTATCAGTCAGGGCCCTGGAGGAAGTCTCGTGGGCTTTACTGAGTAACTGTGGTAGTTAGTACGCATTAGACACGTCTACAAACTGTCCTGGTGCTGTGATCTAGCCTTTGTGTGGTCTGTGCCCACTAGCTGTGATCTGATTTTAGTGGTGGGTGTGTCCTTTACTGCTTTGGGCTTCTGGCTTCCCGGACACCCTCCTACTCGTGGTGTTTCTGCATATTACTTCTCTTTAAAGAAGAACCCCCATTTGAGGCCTTTGGGGCTCCTCAGGCAGAGTGAGGCTCCAGGATCACTGCACCTTGCACGAATCTCTGTGGGCACACATGGCATCACTGTCGGCCTGAGCAGCGAGGCTGTCCACCTGGGAGACAAGGAGCCCTCTGACAACTCTGCCAAGTTTTCTTGAGTATTTTTATATTTAATTCTTAAATATATGTCTGGATTTACATGTTATAATACTGATATTTTTACCACATACAGTATTTAACACAGGGGACTTGCTTTAAAAAGGTTAAGTGAGTATATAAAAGGAAAACAAAAACAAAAAATAAAGAGGAAATAAACATATTTTGATACAGTGAGGAGCAGGAGTGATGAGACAGGGATCAGAGGCCGCCAGAGTCCTGGATGTTAGCCATGTCGTCTGTCCAGAAAGAGTGGAAACCTTGGCCCTAAGAGATCCACTTGTGATTATCAGCACTGCCCAGAGGGAAAGCTCTAAAGTCACTGGAGGAATGGTCTATATTTAAATATTGTTCCTGGCTCCACACAGTCAGGGGAATGGTCTGTTTCATCATGCCAGTATATTCCTGTTACCTGGGACAGTGGCAGGCATGGGATGAAGGCTCCAGAGGAGCTTCATGGAACCCTGAGCAGCAAGAGAATCACCTCAGAGTGCCCTGGCTGTCAGTGCCCCAGATCTGCATGTGGAGCCAACTGCTCTCAGATTCTTTCTGATGATGAAAATGTTCTGGAAGGAAATGGTGCTGCTGGCTTTACAATGCTGGTTATCTATGTAAAGTTACCTAAGACATATGCTTAAAACTGCAGGTGGGTATGTGTGGTAAAAAATAAAAACAAATAAGTAAATGGCACTCAGCTGTAATCCCTGCACTCGGGCGGTAGAGGCAGGAGGATCTCTGTAAGTCCACAGCCAGCTTGATCTATGTAGGAAACTCCAGGCCAGCTAGAGAGATGCTGTCTTTTAAAAAACCTAACTAAATACAACTCAGAGGAATAACTACCTTCCTAGAATTGCTATCTTCATAGAGTTGCCAATAAGCATTCAGAATATAACAGCAAGTCGAGTGGCTCAAAGTCATCCTGGCTGAGAGTGGATAACAGAACCCACTTGGCCACTCCAGCGCAGGGCAGCATTAAAATCCATCTGAAACATGGGCTGAAAGAATCAGATGTGATGCCCTAAGAAAGAAGGGACAAAATAGTTTCTGAACCACGGTTGGTCATGACAGGGGATGTTTGCAAACGCTGCCTTTGACAGTCGTAACAACTGGGGTACAGGAAGGAAGGACTTGTTCTAGTCTGTAAGTTTACTATAGCAGGTTTAGTAACCTGTATTTTAAAAACAAGAAAACATAGTCAACACAAAACAAAACACAAAGTCAAATCACTCTTCCAAGAGAGAAATATGTGGGAATCTCAGTGAGTTGAAGCAGTGGGACAGGAAGACCTGACAGAAGCCATCAATACAGGAAAGGAGGAGTGTGAGCCTAAAAACCAAACCAACCAACCCTGCCAATGTGTTCAAGAGTAACAACCACGGATCCCAAGCCCAAGGCATGGAAAGGTTTACCTCCAAGTTTTAGCCCTAAGAGCGCCTGTTAGACTCTGAAGGCCCCTGGAACCCAATTAATGGCACACTGGTTTGAATATAGAACCAAAGCAAAGGTTCTGCTCAAGATGCTTAATGGAGGTCTCAGGGTGAGCTTGAGGTGTGCTGGTGAGTGACAATTAACCCCACCCTGAGAAAAGCTGCTGGCAAAGGAAACCTGTCTGGAGGTAAATGAGATTTCTTTAAAAAGAGGCGATCAGTGCAAAATCTAATTGCATCATCTGAAAAAGTCTCCACTATCCTATCTCACACTGCCCTCAGGAACAAAAGCAAAGCCAGGCTGACTGGAACCCTCAACTTCACAGAAGCCCCCAAGAATTTTTCCAGATAAAAGGAACCTACCTAAAGTAAATGAGTTACAACTAACAACAGACAGGTGACATTACATAATGGGTACAGATGATGGCACTATATTTGGGTCTTGCATATGTTTGAGCTTGTTCACAATAAATTGCTTCTAGATTATCTGAGCTCTTGATTCTTATCAACAACTATATATAACTGTATAAACACCCTCTTCTGGGAGTACAGAAATTATAAATAGGAAAATTGTAGCAGGCTGGACATTTATTCGAGTAGTACTAAGCACTTGCCATCCACTTTAGCAATTTGAGTTGGTTTAATATCCTTTGTTGTTATTAATAAGTAATTCATAGATAAATATATCTTTTACTCTTAGATAACAGATTCTGTGCTTCTACAGAGTGACAAATCTTGCATGGGTTATATTTTTAAAACTCTGACCTGTTAGTGCTAATTATCTAATATATATACCCATATATTAAGGAATTTATACATAATACCAAATTCTTCCACTAGAAAAGAAAATGCTACGTTATCAGAGACATATCAGAACTTCTCAGTATACTTCTATGACAGTGGCAAACAGCAGAGCAGAGTACCATGGTACAGGCTTCCTGGAAGCAGAGAGAACTGAAAATGTCTATTTCTACAGCACTGTCCATAATTCCTTAGAAAAAGTACTTCTCCCAACCGCAAAACACTATGTGACATGAAATAATCCAAGACTCCGAATTACATAATCTAATCACTTTGAACATGTACCTGCCTGCTCTCTTTCATGACAGACACAAGCACTGGGTTTCTGGTAGAGTCACTCAAGCCCCTAGATTAGGAAGTAACTGCAACAGGCTGGGGAGGTGGCTTAGCAGTGAACAGTACTTGCTTTTGTTTAATTATGAGGACAGGAGCTCAGATCCAGTACCCATGTCACATTACTCTACTGTCACATTACGCTTTACTCTAGTCAAGTGAACACACAAGAGTGGCCCCTGCCCTCCATGATGAAGTCATGAGTTAGAATGAATGGTTGAAACAACAAACAAAACTCCTGAAAAACCACAGGGAAAAGGCATTGAACAGAACGCCTTTAATCTCAGCACTCTCAGGAGGCAGAAGCAGGAGGATCTCCTCTGTAAGTTCAAGGACAGCCTCATCAACACAGTTCCAGGACAGCCCGGGCTACTCAGTGAGACTATTTCTTCAAAGAAGGGGCCAGGATACAGGTAAAAAGGAAGGAAGAAAGCCAGCCAGGCAGACCAAGGCATACTGATATCATCTTCCCAGTCAGTCTTGCTGTGGATTTTTATGCTAATGCATATTTATGAACCTCAGAGTCAAATCACCTTAGCTTTCCCCTTCACACTGAACCTTTCCTGTAGCTGCCAGAGTTATTATTCATCACTGTTCCCCGATGTGTCAAATGCATGGTACAAAGAAACGGAGATGGACCTGCAACAGTAAAATGCCTCTGTCTGCTGGCTGGAGAAATAACTATCAGTAGAAAGAATTGTTGATCTCCTTGTTTTCAAGTTTTAATTACTGAAAAGCATAAAAGTAAACTGACTAAATGGACCAAGAAGCTGGAGAAACAGAGCCTTCGTTTATTAGCTTCTTGGGGGTGGGGGTGGGGTGGGGAGCAAAGGAACGGCTACAACTTAATTTCCTAAAACTCTCAAGAATTCACTAAATTGAAAAAAAGATTTGAATGCCTAAGACTCTAGAGTGAAAGTTGAGAAGGCACACAATCCAGAGACACTCGAGGCCACTGTATAATGCAGGCTTGGTGGGGAAATCCCTGTTCTACGTAATATGCACCAGAATGGAGAGAAAGCCCGTGGAGATCAAAGTGGGAGCAGCTTAGCAGACACCAGCATTAGTGCTAGCCAGCTCTGTCCCAGGGTGGATGTATGTACAATGAATGAAATCTGCATCTTTTGAATCACACACCATAGCTTTTCATGAATGGGGACTTAGGGTGTGAAGATGGATTAGCTCTCCGATAACACTTTAATGAGTTTCTCTTTGTCTTGAAAGACTACACTGCACAGAAGCTCAATCACTCTAGTTATTTCAGTCCATTGCTAAGTTTTGACTTGCATTTACCCAAGCATATTTAATTAACCAAAAATTAAAGTCAGAGAATAATTTAAATAATAAAAGTCTCTACCATCCAATAAATTTCTAACCTGTTAATTCTGCCTCCACCCTTAATCTGAGATCGGTCCCGTGTGCTATCTTCGCCACCTTATTTTCACTCATTGCTGTGTGAGCTACTCCTAGCTAGACTCCTAGCTCCTATTTCTCCCTGCTCTGATCCTCTGCAACAAGCCACTGAAATAACCTCATTACAACAGTCATTCACTGTTCACAGGATCGAGCACAGTTCCTGCCCTCCACATCCAGCTCCCAACAACCCTGGACTCTGCTGAACAGCTCTGAGTTCTCTAACTCAGCAGATGTCAGTCTTTAGTCTCATACATCAGGAAGAACAATAACAGAAACAGCTAACAGGGTTGAGTTACACAGAATGCCACCGCTATTTTATTTGCCAAGTAAAAAATATTTCAAATAAGAACTTATAATTTGTTAGTACTTCCATTTAATCATTTTAAACAGCTATGAAATATGATCTTATAATTTCAAAACTTACACAAATTAAATTTTTAGAATGAAAAATCTTGATCGCATTGTTCTCTGTGTGTGTGTCCCCGCACACTAGAAAACCTGCATAAACTAGTTTCACTAGTTTGCTGCCCTAATTCATCATTCCTTTGAAAATGCACACACTGGCTTCTGCTGAAGCAGCTTGTCCTCCTCAGCCTCCTCCACCCGCTCAGCTAGTCAGTTTCAATACTCACCTCACGGCGGGGACTTCTTCAACTTTAACACATAGAAAGACAACCTGAGCGTCTTCCTTCATAAGATGGAAATCCTGACAATGTGTGAATGTGTGTGCATGTCTGCACCCTTGTGAGCAGTGCTAGCAACCCAACCCAGGTGTGATGTTGGTACTGAGGACGCATTTGACAGGATTTAGAAATGCTGTGGAAACACGTCTCTCGGTGTGTCTACGGGGAGATTCAAGAAAGATTTAACTTAGGAGGAAAGACACACAGTGACTGGGCAGTACCACCCCCAAGGATGAGTATCCTGGACTGAATAAAAAGAAAAAAGTGGGCAGGGTTCCAGCGTTCCTCTCTGCTCCCTGACTACGTGTGGACACAGTGTGCTCAAGCACTGCACATTCCTGCACACATTCCTTCCCCATCATAAAACGCTACACCTTCACACTGGGCCAAAATAACCCACCAACCCTTCCTTCCTCCCTTCCTTCCTCCCTTCTTCTCTCCCTCTCTTCCTTCCATTCCTTTGATCGGGTATTTTGTAAGTAATCAACACACCAGAGCTATGCACAAGCTAGGTGAGTATTTACCCACCTAATTGAAACTCTAGCCCTTGTTCTTTTGAGGCAGACTTAGTTAGCCTTGAATTCTTCATAGTCCAGGCAAGCTCAAACACATGGTTTTTTGCCTCAGCCTCCTGGAGGGCTGGGATCTCAGGCATTGAGTTCCAATCACAAATACTTTGGCCTGTGTTTCCTCTAGAAGTTTCACATTTGAATCTATTATTTGCTTCGTGTTCATTTCTGTATGTGGAGAGAGGTCTATAAGGGCTTGGAGTCACCATCTCACAGGTGGATCGCCAACCTTTCTTCCTGTTTCAAAGAATATATTTTCTCCATGAGCTGCTCTTGCTCTCTTTCCAAAAATCAGATTGACGTGTTTATGTAGGTCTCTTAGTGAGCTGTAGTCTGCCCTGCACCTCTCTGCCTAGGCTGGTGGTTCTCAACCTTCCTAATATTGTAACCTTTAACACAGTTCCTCACATTGTGATGATGTCAACCATAACGTTATTTTCATTGCTACTTTATAACTGTAATTTGGCTGTTATGAATCATAAGTATCTGTAGTTTCCAATGGTCATGTGACCGCAAAGGGGTGGCAGCCAATAGCTGGAGGCCAAGGTCTTTCCCGGCTCCATTCTCTGCAAATGAAAAGAACTAGAATGAGGCCCACCTGCCTATCCCTCTCTTCTTCCTGTCTACACAACACAAATTCGCTTTACAAAGTCTTTTGAATCCTCTCAGATTTTGCTTTCCATGTTTAAAAAACCTTCCTTAGCACAAGGCACAAGTGCTAGCTGGTTTCTACCCTTCCAAAATAGGTCAAGGTCAGTTCCTTCCCAGTTGCCTCTGGTAGAAACAGGCCTGTTAACAGCGGGCAAAATAACTTGGTAGTATAAAGGAGGGAGCTTTTTAGTATAAAACATATTTATAAGTCAGAGTGTGTGAACATCCATGTATGGATGTGACCCAGTAAAGGACAAAATTGACTCTTTCTGATGAGAGTATATGCGAGGCACTTCCATAGTTGAAGGAAGGAGTCAGTCCGTGCCACCCAGATATGGGAAGAGAATGAATAGTGGAGATGTGATCAAAGTTGCCACCTCTCCTCTGTCTGAGATTAAATATTTGAGATAATCTGCTTAAAGGCTGACCTGAATACAGTTTCCATCCATGGTTGCTTGGCCACTAGAGGCACCATACACAGTAAGTAGAAGTCTGTGGCAGAGACAACCTGTTTCTTTCTCTCTTTCTCTCTCTCTCTCTCTCTCTCTCTCTCTCTCTCTCTCTCTCTCTNTCTCTCTCTCTCTCTCTCTCTCTCTCTCTCTCTCTCTCTCTCTCTCTCTCTCTCGTTTTTTTGGTTTTTTGAGACAGGGTTTCTCTGTGTAGTCCTGACTGTCCTGGAACTCACTCTGTAGACCAGGCTGGCCTCGAACTCAGAAATCTACCTGGCTCTGCCTCCCAAGTGCAGGCATGCTCCACCACTGCCTGGCTCTGTTTGTCTTTTGAGGCCAAGAAGCAAAAAAAAAAAAAAAAAATCAAAAAGGCTAGGCCCCAGGGAACTCTTCAATGACTAGTGTTCCTCCTAGAGCCCACCTCTTTAAAATTACCTCCTAATAGCAATACAGACTGGTGGCAACACACTGCCCTTGGCAAACACTCCAAACCATAGTATGCTACTAGCAAAAACAGTTAAATAATGAACTAGAAAACAAATCAGAACAAAAGGGTGACAGTACGCTGAGCAGCTGTCAGTTAGGACACAGGGTGCTTTCCTTCTTTACAGCACTTAGTCCTCCCAGGATTCTAGGATGGGGTCCTGTTTACATGCCCATTTACAAACAAGAGGGGAGAGTAAAGGCAAACTCTTAAAGACAGAATACTGGGAGTAAAATCCAGTTGCCAGACTGGCTTGCACCAATGAAGCCCTAGGGTTTGATTTTGAGCACCACATAAAACAAGGTGTGGCTTGCCACAGCTTGCCAACATGCCAACACTTGGGAGATAGAGGCAAGAAATGAAAAGGTTCAAAGCCACCTCTAGCTTAATAGTGAATTTGAGGTTAGCCTGGGCTACATAAAAATCTGTTTTAAAAGAAAAGAAAGAAATGCTTAGGCCCAGAAGTGTTTCATGTTTTAGAATGCCTGTGCATATATAACTAAACAGCTCAGGGCCATGACTCAAGTCTACAGACAAGCCTCGCTATGTTCTCTGCAGCCTCGGTGCACCTGCATTTTGGCCGTGACTCAGCACAGGAGGACAGCGATGGAGTTCTCTACTTGTAGACTTTACGTTGGTCCTCAAATGTCCTAACCTAGAGGACTGCCAATTTCAGATTTTGGAGACTCTCAACCTGTGCCACAATTGTTTCTGAAGTTGTTTAATACTGAGAGAAGAAAAAAATCAGACCAGTAGGACAAACAGTAAAAACAGAAGCACACGACATATTTGGTGCTGAGAAGGCACGGCGGTAAAGTTCCTGGGCACCCAACACCCAGCACCACATCCTAACTCACACCTGTGGGTGCAGCAGAATATGTGGCTGTGCAGTTGTTGTCCTTCACAGGTTTACAGAGAAAACAATGCTCATTTCATAAGTCACTGGCTGTCAACTCTCATCATTCAAAACCTTCTGAACATCTCGCTGGGGTCAGATCTCTGAGCCACGCTGTCCTAGCTTTTACTCACTATGGAGGAGAGTCATTCAATCCAAATAATGTCCCCGGTCAGTCGGCAAGTAAACGTTTAGCAAAGAAATCTTCTTTGAGCTGGGATTTGTTTCTTGGTAGTGAATATGTGAAAGAAAAAGTCTATTATAGTCTCACCGTGCGATAGGTATTGTATATGTACACTAGCTCAATTAACTCTTGCCTGGATTCCTGATATTTTAAAACCCTGAGCATAGAAAGGCTAGAAGGTTGCTTTTTCCTTCATTTTCCTCTCTCCCTCCCTCCCTCCTCTTTCTCAGCCTACAGAACCCAGAATCTCCAGGCAATCTCCCATCCAAACATTGACCAGGCCGGACTTGTTTAGCTTCCAAGATCAGGGAAGATCAGACGCATTTGACAGTAATATGGCTATAGATGGTTTCATTTTCAAACACACATACTAAAGTGGGTCTGGTAGCTCAAGCCTGCAATTCCAGAAACCCAGCTTCTATCCTTCCCACTACTGAACTTCCTCTCTGAGCATGAGGCAAAATAAACCTTTCTTCTCTAAGTTGCTCTGGCCAGGTATTGTTGCAGCAAGGAGGAAACCTGCATAGAAACCAGCATTGGTATTATGAAAGCCTTTCAGCAGCTGTCATTAGACATGAATAGGAAAGACAAGCATGAAACAGAAGAATCTACATCCTTTGGCCCTTTAGTTCTGAAAGCTATATCTAAAACAGAAAGTCTGTGCCGAATAGGTTAGTACATTTTTTTTTTGTTTTGGTTTGTTTTTCAAGACAGGGTTTCTCTGTGTAGCCCTTGATACCTGAAACTCGATATGTAAACCAGGATAGCTTCAAACTCACAGAGATCCACCTGCCTCTGGGATTAAAGGTGAGTGCCAAAATATAATAGGAAACTTTATTAAGCCCTTATACTGAGCCAAGCACAGTTTTAATTACTTTAAAAGAACTTCCTGTTTTAATCTTTATTAGAGCCCTATAAAACTGGAATTATCACTATGCCCCTTTTAAAGATGATAAATGGCACAGGGACATAACTAACCTATTTAACCTCTTAGGAATTAAAAGGTAGCCTGAAGAATCTACACCCAAGTGGCCCACCTCCACCCCCATGCAGTTAACTCACGGCTTCTCCTGCCACAATAAACTGATCTCTTTTAGAGCCCAGACATAGATCCAACTAGCAAGCATACTGAAAACATACTAAAACTAATGGGAGGAATGTGAATTTAATAAGTTATATAATTATAGATCTTTTACTTACCTCATTCATTAAAACGTGCGCAAACACACACAGAAAATGGAATTTTGTTAAAAGAAAAAAAGATTAAGAAAGGATGGGGTTCACTCAGCAGTCAGAACTGACAGCAAAATTTCTCCCATTGATCAGTTATGAGAGCCAGACATCCTTCTAAGTTCCTGAAGCCATTGAAAATTTCAAATTATCATACGTGTGAGGAAACATTGCTGACAGGGTCAACAGAAGGTCCATATCACACAATTATAAGCAAAACTAGGATAGGAACACAATGGCCATTGAAATCCAATGTAAACTCTCCACCCCTCCACTGAG
Source organism: Mus pahari (assembly GCF_900095145.1). NCBI lineage: Eukaryota > Metazoa > Chordata > Mammalia > Rodentia > Muridae > Mus > Mus pahari. Next base: position 53,885,111 of record NC_034597.1, on the reverse strand, counting down.
GACCCAACTCCACCACAGTCGGCTCTGCAGAGCCTTCCTATGGGAAGGCAGGAGAAACCAGCTGCGTAGGCGCTTCTGCCTAGAGGCCAAGGCCAGGCCCCAGCATGCCTCCAAAGGCCAAGGGGACACAAAAGAACACTGTTTCTGAACAAAGGTCCACTCTAGCCTGCAGCTGTCTCCTACTCCTTGTGGGTCCCAACCCTATCCCATACAAATTATTAGAATTCTAAGCTGCCACCCCACACCCCACTACCCACCCACCTCAGCCAGAAAAAAAAAAAAAAAAAAAAAAAAAAAAACACCAGGAAACTTGTAACTGTTTCACTGTTTGTGCCTGGAAGAGAACTAACCCTGACCTAAGCAGTCTCTGGCAATGCAATCAACTAAAAGGAACCAACTGCCACTCACTGGGCAGAAGAGTCAACAGAGGATCTAGCACACCACGCAGGAGGAGTGGGAAAATCTGAACAATTAGGGTAACTGTAAGAAACATTTTTAAAATATAAATTCTCTGTGATCCAAAAAGATACTGCAATCACTTGGAGAAAAGTTGAAAACCAGCAACAGAATAGAATATTTGAAGGTAAATGCAGAACCGTTCCTCAAAGAATAGTGGCAATAAGGTGCAGGCTTGCTAGTGCAGAAACCCTGACCTGCTGCCATTGGAGACCCAATCTTGAGTGCACAGGAAACCAGCAGAAAACAAGAAATTACACAGTGAGAAGACAGGACTGGTAGAACCAGCTGCTCAAACACATGTGGGTCTCTGAGAGCCTTCTGTTGCAGCTACCATAGGACCACAGACAGGGTGATATAATGAACGCAAATACAATGGCTTTCATTTCTAGAGTACTGGAAGTCCAAGGTCAAGCGGCCTCCTCTAGCCTTCCAAGTCATTCCACAACGGAAAGAAAGAAGAAAAGGGGCTGGAACTCTCAGCCTCTCCATTTATTTATTTATTTATTCATTCATTCATTCATTTATGTGAGACAAGTTTCAAGTTAAAAATTCTTTTGCTAAGAAAAGGGGCTGGGGGCTGGGGGCTGGTGAGATGGCTCAGTGGGTAAGAGCACTGACTGCTCTTCTGAAGGTCCTGAGTTCAAGTCCCAGCAACCACAAGGTGGCTCACAACCACCAGTAGTGAGATCTGATGCCCTCTTCTGGTGTGTCTGAAGTCAGCTACAGTGTACTTATGTATAATAATAAATAAATAAATATTAAGAAAAGAAAAGAAAAGAAAAGAAAAGAAAAGAAAAGAAAAGAAAAGAAAAGGGGCTGGAACTCCCAGCCTCTCCATTTGTTTGTTTGTTGTTTGTTTGAGAAAAGTTTCAAGTTAAAAATTCTTTTGCTTCAGCCCTCCAAGTTCTGGAATGAGAGTCAGGTGCCCCCATGCTCAGCTGTCTGAGTCTTTTAATCAGCATTAGCTTTAAAGAGACACAGCATTATGTGACTGTGATTTCAGAAAACACAGCCAGAGGGTGAATTAACGAATTACAAATGTAACAAAAAATGACAAATGGAATAACTATAAGTAATGGGGGAAAAGCAGAACTTAAACTTGAGCTTATCAGATTGAAATTCTTCACTCTGAAGTTAGCAAAGGTCAATATAAATGGTCTGTGCACACTGAGATAAATGTTAAAGAGAAAGAAAAAGAGAAACACCTGCACTTCTACTGAAATTTGAAAAGAAAAACCTGCACAGAGGGATGGATCAGCACTTACAGCGAGGCTCAGAGATCCTGTCTCAAAATAAACAACTGAGGAGAGCATCCTGACGTCTGCCTTCCAGACATACCTGAACCTGCACACACACACCCACACACACATACTCTAAACTGTTCTGTTTGATCAAGATAATAATCTACGGTAGCTTTATCTTCAGTTTTGAATGAGTGAGTTTATGACTCAATATACTAAATCTTGATTATCAATTTGACACACCTGGAAAAAGGGGGCCTCAGCTGAAAACTTGCCTCCATCAAACTGGCCTGTGGGAGTGTCTTGCAGCACAGTGTTGATTGCTAATTGAAATAGGCAGCCTGACAGAAAGCAAGCAAGCAAGCAAGCCAGGTGTGGTGGCACACAACTTTAATCCCAGCACTTGGGAGGCAGAGGCAGGTGGATTTCTGAGTTCTAGGCCAGCCTGGTCTACAGAGTGAGTTCCAGGTCAGCCAGGGCTATACAGAGAAACCCTGTCTCGAAAAAACCAAAAAA
>NC_034597.1:53868194-53880885 GCF_900095145.1 Mus pahari | reverse complement strand
GTCTTGCAAACTTTATATGACCCAGCACAGGGGAATGCCAGGGCCAAGAAGTGGGAGTGGGTGGGTAGGGGAGCAGGGGTGGGGGGAGGGTATGGGGAACTTTCAGAATAGCATTTGAAATGTAAATAAAGAAAATATCTAAAAAAAAACAAAACAAAACAAAACAAAGAAACAAGGAAAAAAGAGGGGGGAGGGAAAGAGGGAGGGAAGGGGAAAAGAAAGAAAAGAAAAGAAAAGAAAAGAAAAGAAAAGAAAAGAAAAGAAAAGAAAAGAAAAGAAGAAATCCTACCAGCTTAAACAAACAAACAAAAAATTTACTAAACTAAAAGAAAATTACTAATGGATACCAGAGGAGGAGCACACATTCTTTTGAGTCATGTGCCCACTGCTGAGCCCAGTAGGCTAAATTGGAGACCTTGACATCTATAGTTACACAAAACAGCTCTGGTTAAACCCAGTGTGTCACAAACAAAACGGAAAGATATAAATATAAAACCCCAAATCAATTCAATAAAAGTTATAAAAACCAAACTTTTAAAAACCAAGTCTCATGATAAGCTGGCATGACAAGGTATCCTCTTTAACCAAGAAATTCAACAAGTACATATTTACGCTACAGTTGTGCTGTAAAAGTTAGGGAGATGGCTGTATTGGTTACCCACAAGCAAGTGAGGTGCAGTGGTACACACCAGTGGTCCCACTCCTGGGACAGCAAAGATAAGAGGATCCCTGGGGCTTGCTGGAAGCCAGTCTAGTTGAGTCAGTGAACTCCAAGTTCAATGGAAATAAGGCAGAGATCTACTGAAGCAGTGCCCAGCATCAACCTCTGGGCACACACACACATCTGCATATGCACCCCCAAACATGTAGGTACATGCATGCAAGAATTTCATACATGGCAGGAATTAATAAATTCAATGTAGTTGTCTCTGTCCAGGGTGTTCTTTGGCTGTCACTAACAGAAGATTGAATCAGTGATTTCAAGTGAAAAAAAAAAAAAAAAAAAAAAACTGATTTAAACTAAAGACTCTTAAGATGCATGGCTACAAGTTGACTAAACCTAATTCCTTCATAATGGCAGAATCCATATTTCTACTCTCTTACCTACAAATTGTAGAAAACATGTTAGGTGAATATAAGCATTTTGTAATTTTGTTTGTTTTTCAAGACAGGGTTTCTCTGTGTAGTCTTGCTGTCACAGAACTTGCTCTGTATATCAGGCTGGTCTTGAACTAGCTCCACCTGCCTCTGCCTCTGGAGTGCTGGGATCAAAGGCATGCACCAGCAACACCCGGCAGCTTTTTCTAGTTTTGTAAGTGCACATACACATAAATTCCAAGCATTGTGGCTCATGCCTATAATCTCAGTTTGGCCACCTGAAACGAGATTGCTTTGACTCCAAGGACAGCCCTGGCTATAAAGCAAGTAGGACAGTGTGAGACAAAGAATGTGTGTGTGTGTGTGTGTGTGTGTGTGTGTGTGTGTGTGTGTGTGTGTGTGTAAACAGATAAAACAATTTATAAATACATCATGGTTGTATACAATGGTGTGATCATGGATAGTTTATCATCTTTTGCTGCTTATATTTTTTGAACTTCTCATATTTTTCCTAAGAATATGTGTATAAGCAAAAAAGGGAAGAAATGTATATAAATCAAAATAAAAGGGAAGTGGTACTGAAAGAAAGAGGAAGCTCAACTGCCCTCAGCCATCTCATGGGTTTCTCGAGAAACCCTTGCTTCTGCTCAGGCAAGGACTCACTCAGCTGATTTATGTATGAAGATTTCTAATCCTCACCCACCTACAACAAAAGGAAGTTCGTGCTGCTGCTCAGGGTATGCAAACATAGATCGTAACACATAAATAAATGCACAGTTCACAGAGCACTGTGCATGCCCTGATTTATTACCTCCCTTAGTGAAAATGGGATGACAGTTCATCTTTGTCAGCATATGACTAGATTTTGAATCACCTAGGATACAAGCCACCATGAGGATGTTTCTGGAGAGGCCCAACTGAAGAAAGGACTGCCCTTGGAGTCAAAGCAATCTCTTGTCTCAGATGGCCAAACTGAGATTATAAGCACGAGCCATAATGCTTGGAATTTATGTGTATGTGCACTTATAAAACCAGAAAAAGCTGCTGGGTGTTGCTGGTGCATGCCTTTAATCCCAGCACTCCAGAGGCAGAGGCAGGTGGACCTAGCTCAAGGCCAGCCTGATACACAGCCAAGGCTGTATATGGGTGGGCACCAGCCTTTGGGCTGGGAAGTCACAGGGAATAAAAGAGGGAAGGAAGCAAGCAAGCTGAGCACAAGCATTCCTCACCTTCCTGGCTGCAGACACATGTGCACACATCTGCCTCCTGTTCTACTGTCATGCTTTCCTCCCCATGGTGGAACACACTCTCAATTCATGAGCCAAAAGTAACCCTTCCTCCCTCAGCCTGATACTTGTCAGTTATTTGATCACAAGAAGAAAAGTAAGTAATGCATAGTAAAATAAAAATGGATAGCCAGACTATTTTGCAATGAGAACCCATTAGAAATTTCCACCCGTCTAGAGCCTGTTTCACAGCTGCATTAAGCCAGGACATTTACCTATAACTGGCCCAAATGGGCACCCTCTTCATTCACTGCATTTCAGAAAGACAGAGTAACATTGTAACAGTCCACAGTTACATCAGCTATTACAAGAAGTCCCAGCTCTTTTAGCTGTTTACTATCAGTATCCACCTGGTTCCAGAGTAAACTATAACCATAATGAATGTTCAGAGGATAGAGCAGGTGGGAAGAGGCCCATGCTATACATTTGGTGTGTGTCTTTAACTTCCTTCTATAAATTTCCTGCGCATAAGAACCACAAAGGCCTAATGACTTCCTACAGACAGCTTATCACTTACCCACTGGCTTACAGACAGCTTCCCGGGATACCATCTCCATACCTCTACACTTAAAGTCTCACTTTCTCAATTTCAAAGCAAGCCAAAGACAGACTATATCCAACTTCCTTATTTCAGATGTGAGGAAACTGTTGATTTGCACTTTGAAACCATCCAGATGGGTCACAGTCACAGACAGAAAGAATATTTAATAAAGTGTACAAATATTTATTCTAGAAAGGTCTACAGGACTGGTTGTGCTGCTCAATCTTACAACCATGGTCTCATTTTTAAAACCTTGTCAGTTAGCTTCTAAGGCCCTTTTTTGATATTACAATTCGTCCTGTAAGAAAATTTATTTAATTGAACACAGGATACAAGGCTGAAAATACAGTGGTTGAGCACTTGCCAAACATACATGATCAAAGGCCTTGGAAGTCCACTCCCTGTGCCACAAAACAAACAAACAAACAAACAAACAAACAAACAGAGTTTGAACACAGAAGAGCAATCCTGCTAAAAGTAACTGTGATATACCAAGGGTTCTCTTAGGTCATCATGTCCCTTCTTGGTCTCCCATAAAGAATGTCATTGTGGCTGTCTTTACCAAAGACTAACTGCATGTGATGAGAGCATTAAAGACAAGTGTCTGTGAACATCAAATTCTAAACGGAAGATTCTCTAAAAGAAAACTCAAATTTGTTCAATTTTCTTTCAGACCTGTCACACATTAGCTACATAATTTAGTAAATGAAATACATTTCATTTACAAAATTAAACTGTCAACAGCTAAGGTGCTAAGTGCCAATCAAAATGAACAATCTAGGTCTCACCAGTGAAGGAGCCCTTGACTGAGTCTCATAGCATGGAGGATGCTCCTGTATTTCTGTGTATGCTGTCTTGTATGACCTTCACCATGTCTCTTACCCAATTCCATGTCACATTCACCCAATTCCTTCTCTCCCTTAATTCCTTCTCCAGATCCACCCTATGGTGGTTGGATGAGAACGGCCCCATACACTCATATATATGTACATAAACACATATATATTTGAAATCTTGGTCCCTAGTTGGGACCCAACTAACACTCACAGGCTTATTTTAGTTGTTCAGGCTTCCTAAATAAACAGCTAATTTGGTCAACCAAACCAGTCTCGCTTCAAACCTGGCCTTCTTTCTCCCATGCAAACCCTGTCACTACTCCTTAACAGACAGAGAGAAAGATCTGATCCACAGCAGGGGTGTCAGGGTAGGGGTGGGCTGGCCCTGGGTCTGGCACAGGCTTCTGAAACCTTGTAGTCCACCTCTAGTAACACAACTCCCCTCCAACAAAGCCACATTTCCTAATCCTTCCCAATACAATTCCACCAACTAGGGACACCAAGCATTCAAATATATGAGTGTATGGGGCTGTTCTCATCCAACCACCACAGGGTAGAACTGGAAGGAGCTAAGGAAATTGGGTCAATGTGATGAAAAGACATTGTATGAAATTCTCAAAGAGTGGATTTAAATGCTTTATTTTTTAAAAGAATGACCCTTGAGCTTGACACATATTGGTACATTTATGCACATGCACCAATATACAATGAGCACACACACAAATAACAACAAAAACAATTCACTTAAAGGAAAAGGGAGAGAATAAAGAGGATATAGATCTCCACTTAACACTCTTGCAAATGCAAACCTTGTCCTTAGGGTCAAAGACACCACAGAGCTCAGCACTGTCAGCCTCCCATTTCCTGCCCTGAATCAGAACACAAACGTGTTTCCGGTAACCCTTGGACCTGTGATAAGAGAATTAATAAAGCTCTCCAAGTTCAGTGTAATTTCATAGACCAGAAATACAACATTTAATACAAAATTAAACTAGTCAGGCCCCTCCTCCCCTGCTCTCTCACAAACACCTCATTCTTCTATATCAATCAAAACAGGAAGCCAAATTACAAAATTACAAATAAAGGGTCAAGATGTACTTTAAATTGAATTAAGACCATAAAAGCATTCAAGTTAAAAAAAAAAAAAAAAAGTCGGCGTGGTGGTGTACGCCTTTAAACCCAGCACTTACTTAGGAGGCAGAGGCAGGCGGATTTCTGAGTTCAAGACCAGCCTGGTCTACAGAGTGAGTTCCAGGATAGAAGCATTCAGGTTAACCAGTACTGTTTCATCATATTAATACTGAAGTTATTTAACATTCTTCCTACCAGTCTTTTATTGTTAGCACCATGTATGCTAATCTTAACTGTATTCTTTTTCTTATTCCGCCCCCCCCCCCAATCATGACAGCCACTGGGGCTCAGAGAATAATACCTAGAAACAAGCTGGGTTTGTGCATGCTGAACAATTTGATATAAAAAGACCGACTCTGGGGCCTGAGAGATGACTCAGCAGTTGAAGGGACTTAACCCCTAGGCCTGATGACCTGAGCTGGATCCCTAAGTCCTAAAGGTGGAAGCAAAAAACCAGTTCCCACAGGTTGTCCACTGTCTTAGTTAGGGTTTTATTGCTGTGAAGAGACACCAGGACCAAGGCAGCTCTTATAAAAGACAATACTTAATTGGGTCTGGCTTACAGGTTCAGAGGTTCAGTCCATTATCATCACAGCAGGACGCATGGCAGTGTCCGGGCAGGCATGGCGCTGGAGGAGGAGCTGAGAGTTCTGCATCAGCCAGGAGGAGACTATGATCCCACACTGGGCAGAGGTTAGCAAGCACAGGAGACCTCAAAGCCCTCCCCACCCGACAGAGACACACTTCCTCCAATAAGCTTACATCTCCCAATAGTGCCATTCCCCATAGTTCGAGCATTCAAAAAGTCTATGGGGGCCATATCTATTCAAACCCCATCCTAGAGCACCTCCTGTCTTCCTTAGGGTTTTTATTACTGTAATAAAAAACACCATGACCTAAAGCAACTCGGGAAAGAAAGGGTTTATTTCATCTTACAACTTGTAGTCTATCATCCAGAAAAAACCTAGAGGCAAGAACTGAAGCAGGAGCCATGGAGGAAGGTTCTTTATGGACTTGGTCCTCCTAACTTGATCATATTGTTTTCTTATATACTTCAGGCTACCCACCTAGAGGTAGCACCATCCACTGTGGGCTAGGCCCTCCCACATCAATAGCCAAGCCCCTCAGACTTGCCTACAGGCCAATCTTATGAAAGCACTTCCTCAATTGAGATTCCTATTTTTCAGTTGACTCTGGGATTCCTGTATCTTCATTAAGAATTGTCTGGAAAAAAGGGACACAAACTATTTCCAGTCCCACCAAGGTATGTCTCAGAAAAGACAGAGGAATATACCCCCACTTGAATGGGCTTCTGTCTTTGTCACTGTGGTGATTTAAATATGCTTGGCCCAAGGAGTGGCACTATTAAGAGATGAGACCTTGTTGGAGTAGGTGTGTCCTTGTTAGAGGAACTGTGTCACTGTGAGGGTGGCAATGAGACCCTCCTCCTAACCATGTGGGAGCCAGTTTTCTAGTGGCCTTCAGATGAAGATGTAGAAAACTCAGCTCCTCCCATACCTCGGCCTGCCTGGATGCTGCCATGTTCCACCTTGATGACAGTGGACTGAACCTTTGAATCAATGAGTCAGCCCCAATTAAATGTTGTCCTTATAAGAGTTGCCTTGGTCGTGGTTCACAGCAGTAAAACCCTAACTAAAACAGTCACTGTTCTATTGCAGTGAAGAGACACCAGGACCAAGGCAGCTTATAAAAGAAAGCATTTAACTGGGGGCTGGCTTACAGTTTCAGAGGGTTGGTCCATGACCATCATGGTAGAAAGCTCAGCAGGCAGTCAAGCAAACATGGCACTGGAGCAATAGCTGAGAGCTTACATCTCATCTATAAGCACATGACAGGAAAAGAGAATGAGACTGAGCCTGGCTAGGGCTTTTGAAACCTCAGAGCCAGCCCCAGTGACACTCTTCCTCCAACAAGGCTGTACCCCTAATCCTTCCTAAGCAGTTCACCAAGTAGGAACCAAACATTCAAACATAAAAGCCTATGGGGTCCATTCTAATTCACATTGCCACAACTTCCATTACAGGAAGATGTCTTTCTGTCGGGCTCATTCAGTGGTTAAAGGTGCTTGCCACAAAGCCTGGTGGGTACCTGAGTACTATTCCTGGAGCCCATGGAGTAGAAGGAGAGAATCGATTCCTATAAATTGCCCTCTGACCACCACACACATGCTTTGGCACGTAAGTACCTACCCCCAAAGTAACTAAAGAAATATAAAAAATTATTTTATGTAACTAGCACATACATCAATAAGTTTAAACGTGTTTTTCTCTATTTAAGTTTTGCCAGTTTATTTTGGTGAAATCTCAGAGGGCTCAGGGGAAATGTCCTTAGTCATTTGTGTCTGAGGGAACATGGAACAATATGGCATCTTCATTATGCTCTTTAAAACTGTTCATCAGAGTGCTGAGACATTTCTACTTTATTACGCAAAACTGTTGAAAATATGAAGTCCTTAAGACTCTTCAAATCAAAATAGTCCTTAAGTCTAAGTTTGTTTTCCAAGGCAATCAATTCCCCTTTAACACTGCATCTAATGAAGGGTTACTTTTTAAAAAAAAAAAAAAAATTATTTTATTTATTTACGTTTCAGCCATTGCCCTCCTCCCATAATTACTCATCCCATTCCTCTTCCCCCCTTACCTCTGAGGGTGCCCCCATATCCCTCCACCAGGCACCCCCTTCCCTGGAGCCTAAAGTCTTAAGTACATCTTCCCCCACTGAGGCCAGAGCAGGCAGACCTCTGCTACATGCTGCCTGGTTGGTGGCTGGTTCCGTCTCTGGGAGCTCCCAGGGTCTGGGTTCATTGAGACTGCTGGTCTTCTTATGGGGTGGCCCTCCCCATAAGCTTCTTCAATCCTTCCCCCAATTCAACCATAAGGGTCCCCGACTTCAGTCCAGTGGTTGGCTTTAAGTGTCTGCATCTGTCTCAGTCAGCTGCTGGCAGGGCCTCTCAGAGCACAGCCATTGGACCACTTTTCCTTTAATCTCGTCTCCAGTTTTGTCCCTGCAGTTCTTTTAGACAGGAACAATTCTGGGTCAGAAATTTTGACTGTGGGTTGGTAACTCTGTCCCTCCATTCGAGGCCATGTCTATCTACTAGAGGTGGACTCTTCAGGTTCCCTCTCCCCACTGTTGGGCATTTGGTTAAAGTCACCCCCATTGATTCCTGAGAGTCTCTCACTTCCCAGGCCTCTGGAACTTTCTAGAGCCCCCCCCCCACTCTCACCCCCAGAAGCTGTATATTTCCATTCATTCTCCTGGCTCTCTGGGCTTCTCTCCTGTTCCCCCTATACCTGATCCTGTTCCCCTTTTGCCCTCCCCCTCCCATCTCCCACCCAGGTCCCTCCCTCCACCTGCCTGCAGTGATTATGTTGTTCCCCCATGAAGGGTTATTTTTAAAAGCTATGAACTCAATATAAATAACCCCAACTGTTAGGTCTTCTGGGCAAGGCTTCTGTCAGGTCAGAAATGCTATGGAACAGAGGAGAAGGAGGGAGGGGAGGAGGGAGGGAAGGAAGAGGAGAAGGAGGAGGAGGAGGGGGAAGAAGAGGGGGAGGAAGGAGGAAGAGAGGAGTGAAGGAAGGGAGGGACAGAGGGAGGGAGGGAGGGAGGGAGGGAAAGGAGAAGGGAGAGAAGCTTTACCCAAAAAGAATGAACCTTACCACTGAAGGGGGGGGGCAGGAAGAACGTTGGGGAGCAGAAGAGGAAGTGCATGAAGGTGTGTCCACTCTGTCCTCTTACAGAATATGCTTGGTCACAGGATAAGAGAAACCTAAAGGGCAGAGGCTTCACCACATGGGATTCTGGGTAAAGACTGACTCACAAGCATGACCTGGCCAAGATGAACAAGAACTGCCTGCGTCTCCAACAGGGGACATCTAGGAGGGAACCTCCCTAACCACTCTGCAGCTCAGACCACAGCTGTGCTCCTGTTGACCAAAACAGGATCCAGAGGTGTCTAGGGCGTCTGCAGAGGCACAGAGCCTCTCGGCCACCCATTTCCCCCTCTCCCAGACACCATGTTAGTGAGAAATGTGAAAGGTGAAGAATCAGTGTCCGGGACATTAACAGTTTCAAAAAAGAGCACTTTCCCAAAAGACTTGCATTACTCATTTTCTGGACTGAAGGGAAATGTGAAGAGAACTCCTAAAGAGAATCTATGTCTGCAGAGACTGAATGACGGGTGAGAGCTGCACTGCTGTGAGCAGACTGTGAGGCTGCAGGTCCAAGGTCTCATTGCCTCGCCTTGGGCTAGTTCTGCCTTTCTGCAGGAGTATCCAGTGACTAAGAGATGAAAGCTGGGACTCTAATGTAGCAGACTGCTCACTTTCACCAACCCAAGCTAAGACCATCATCACAGAGCATCTTGGGCTTATGGAGAAGCTTCCCCCATCTTGCTATGATTGCCTCTCTGGTGTACCCATCAATGTATTATTAACTTGTCTTGACTTATGACTTCCTTTGTTCTATAAAACTGTCATGAAACTGCCTTCACTCTGGAACATGCAATTTGGGGTAACTTAAATCTGTGTTCACAGGCCATGGTCATTCAAGTGGTCCAGAATAAACAACCTCTTACTCCCTTTAAAATGAGAGCTGTCATCTTTGTGTCAAAAGTATGCCTTTGTGTGTGTATCTCTGTATGTGGGTGTGTATGTATGTATATGTATGTATATGTGTGGGGTGTGTGTGTGTGTGTGTGTGTATGTGTGTGTATCTATACAAGGAAGGAACCTGTGAGAAAGATTATTAGAACATAAGAGCTCATTCACTCTGTCTATATAAGTTATAAAGCTGTCTCTGCTGGAGGTCGACTGACCATATATGAAGTAGAATTAGAGAAGCCATCCCCGACATTATGTGAAGGACCTCACTTCCATTGTCTAATTTAGAAAGGAGTGGAAGAATCACTACAAAAATCAGTCTGAACTATTTACCTGTAGCAGCAGCAGAGGAAGATCTTGTGACAAATGAGTGGAAGGTCACAGCTGAGACAAGGGAACATCAAACAAAGTGAGGCACCACAGGTTTCTCTCTCCTTTGAGCTCTGCACTTCACCATTGCCTACAGGAATCCACAGCAGCCTAAGCGACCACTGCTGGAGGAAGCTTATGTGGCATGCCTATCCCACTTCAGCGCTCCCTCCTCCAGGATTCCCAGAGTCTCGCTTGGGGAGGACTGCTAAGTCCTTATTGTTTTGCACTGGCAAGTGTTCATTTTGTAGAACTATAGTGTTCTGTGTTCGAGGAAATTCCAACAACATTCCCTGAGTATGTGAGTTGATTCTCTGGGGACAGATGCTTCGCACTAAGAGTGGCCTTTGGGATGGCAGGAACAGACAGGCTCACTTGACACAGAACAGACAGTAGACTGTATTCTACCACTCAGGAAATGCTCCTACTCAGTAGTCATGCTCAAGATCCACTAGCTATTTCTAAACCATGGGACCCCAACTGAGGAGCAGGCAGTCCTTCTGTGAGTTCCTCATCTATCCACTCATCCATGTAGTCACAGAAGCACCCCTCTAACTACAGACGGCCACTGGTTCCAGTGTTCTGATTTATGTTTCAGTTTTGCAATGATGTAAAAGTGAAAATCGTGGTAGAAACTCAACTTTGAATTTGGTTCTTTTTACATGGCAGTGATTTGCATCTGGCCTTCTCACCGAGCGTTCCATGGGAACAACGGCAGTGCCCAGTCAAAAGCATGCTGGTAAACGGCTGAGACCACATCAGCATTGTTGAACTAGGATAGTAGGCAGCTCAGGGCAATTAATGTGTTTGACTTTATTTTCTACTAATGATGGGCACCAGGAGTTTCTCTTTCCTCTCTTTTCTTCCTTTCCCTGTCTTTAAATCCTCTCTGTTCTTCAGGAAATCAGCTCTTAGACAGATTACATTTCATGTGCTTTCCATAAGCATGCAAACACAATCCTATTGTAAGTCAGGGAAGATCTGTAACTTACAGGTCATACATCAATCATGAACCACCACCATGGCTCACAGTAGCCTGCCCTCAAGACATTCAGAAGCTATTAACAGACCAAGTAAGCACCATCTTGATCCTTAATTTATCACCAGTACCACTGTCAGCCATGTGAGGACAGCCATCCACTAACCTAAGTTCTTCACGTACTGTTATAGCACATAAGCAGTGCTCAAATGTGAGGCATGTGTGTATGTGCACTAACCCTCTTCACTGTTCACTTTCCTGGTCTGATATGCCTAAGGAATGCCAAAATATAGCAATAAACCTGGGGGGTTGGAGGGGAAGCTATATTTTGACTCAACATCCTGTCCTGACAAACCATTCCACATTTGGACACTAAAATACATCAACAAAGATGTTTTATCTAAGAGCATTTCACAGCAGCCTAAGTGATTTCATTATAGGATTTTATTTCTATGGTCAGACCAAGACTGCTGGATAATGGTGAGAGAGTAATGAGTAACATACAGGCAACTTCATCTCTTATAAACCAGTTTGAAATGTAGTAAAGACCCTTTAAAAGCTTTTTCCAGCTTGATGACTAAAGAAGAAAAATTAAAGCAGTAAGTCAGAGAATTGAGCATGGAAAAATCAGGGCTCCGAGAGCTCGACTGCATAGCTCAGCAGAGGAAGTCTATGGGCATAATGAGTCGTGAGACGCAGCCTGCTGCTTTCGAGTGGCAACTGAGATTTCCTATGTCCTCTTGGATTCTGGGGAATGATCTATTGTCAGTGTTCCATGGTGAGGAACAGGAAGTCCTGAAATGACTTTTCATTTATGAGAGAGCAGGAATGAAAGGAAAGAATGAAAAAGGAAGGCAGAGTTCCTGAGGACAGAAAGAATAAAAAGAGTAGGAGGATTATGAGAAAGGACCGGTCAGAAAGGAAAGAGGAAGTCCACAGAGAGAACAAGTTAACCCTCGGAGACAGACATCACAGGGATCAGACCTGCATGCCCACAGCAACTGTCCTCTGAGGTGAGCATCACCTTCCTGGTCTGCCACCCCTACAGGGGTCCTTGCTGGAAAATGTAGATGCTCCCAAACCCTCTTCATGGTCATGGGGGAAGGTTCTGCTCAAGCTGCTTATGGCTTGTTTGCCTATCAGTTCTGTGGCGGACCATTGATGAGAAATACATCTTTGATGTATGAGCCCCCAAGAGCTGTATCTTTTCTTTTTTTTTTTTTTTTTTTTTTTTGATCTTTCTTTTCTTTTTTAAGTTTATTTTTTTGAGACAGGGTTTCTCTGTGTAGCTCTGGCTGTCCTGGAACTCACTTTGTAGACCAGGCTGGCCTCGAACTCAGAGATCCGCCTTCCTCTACCTCCCAAGTGCTGGGATTAAAGGCCTGCACCACCACTGCCCGGCTGGGCTGTATCTTTTCAATATGACAGTCTGGCAAATTAGTCCTACGTTTTGTCTCAGAATGAACTGAATACATAGGTTGTCTTACTTTGCTTTCTTTGTTATAAACACCATGACCAAAAGCAAGTTGTCTGTTAACTGCACTTCAGCTCCAGCCCAGCCTCAAGTTGACATGAAAACTGTGAGGTGAACTGAAAGAACATGGCTTTTCTCTGAGAATTTTTTTTTAAATGCATTTATTTATCTAACATGTAGATTGGTACAGGAGTCACATGACACTTGTGACGGTCAAAGAATGAATTTTGGGAATTGGTTCTCTGCTTCCACTCCATAAAGATTTATTTATTTATTATATGTAAGTACACTGTAGCTGTCTTCAGACACTCCAGAAGAGGGCATCAGATCTCGTTACAGATGGTTGTGAGCC
>NC_034597.1:53856995-53868064 GCF_900095145.1 Mus pahari | reverse complement strand
CATATGCCTTTAATCCCAGCACTCTGGAGGCAGAGGCAGGCAAATCTCTAGTGTTCAAGGTCTGGAGAGCAAGTTCCAGAACAGCAAAGACTGCAGACAGAAACAGTGTCTTGAAAAACCAAAAAAAAAAAATAAAAAAAAAAAAAAAAAAAAAAAAAAAAAAAAAAAGCCCAATTCAAAAATAAATTCTCTTTCTGCAGTCTACCATTTGTGGAATCAAACCTTGATGTCCTCTTATTTTCAAACACTCTTCCTTTAGAAAGGTAACTGCTAATTAAAGAGTTGATGACTCATTATGGAGCTGGAGAGATGGCTCAGTGGTTAAAAGCTCAGGCTTCTCTTGCAGAGTTCCCAGCACCCATATGGCTCATAACCATCCAGAACTCCAGGCCCAGGGGATCTGATGCTTTTTTCTGACCGTTTTGGGTACCAGGCACACGCAAAGTTCATACATACACCTGCAGGTCAGACACTCATACACATAAAGTAAAACTTTCAAAATTCAAAATAATAAGCATCAAAACTGAACAATGACGGGGAGTAGTGGCACATGCCTGTCATTCCAGCCCTGGGAGTCAGAGGCAGGCAGATCTCTGAGTTCAAGCCCAGCCTGGTCTACAGAGTGACTATACACTGAGGATTGTCAGGACTATACACTGAGATCTTGTCTCAAACAAAAACCATTAACAAGACTTCTACATGCTTTTAGGTGGACATGGAATTTAAGAGAGGACACAAAACAGCTTACACATTATTTTGTAACCTGCTTATTTAATAGCCCATAGACAATGCTGTTGTTAATTACCACACTGTTAGTTACCTGTTAATAACTGCCTGACCCAAACAATTGAGCTAGCCATGCCTTCCCAGACACACCGCTTGTCTCACTCTTTCCTAATCACAGTGTGAAACCATGATAACCGCTGCCTGAAACACGCCCGGCCAGTGGCTATGCTGTATTCGTTAGTCAGGATGTGCAGCCCAACCGTTTCCAAGATGACGAAGGGCCCTTTTCTCCTCAGAGCATTACAAGACTGGATAATAACAAATTTTAAAAACATCTGCTAAGATTAGAATCTCAGTGGTGTTTCAGAGTTTCTTTGAAGTTCTAATGATCCAGTTATTTATTTCCAACATTTTTGTAATGTCTTTGTGTTCAGATTTTCAGCAAAATTAAGTTTTCATTATTATTTATTTATAGGGACTTTATTTTGAACAATCATAGTTTTAAATATATATTACAAATATATTTTCCTCCAGGCTCTCATTTACAAGACTGGCTTTTAACACTGACTTTTTAAAATGAATGTAGCTTATACTTTGCAAATTTTCCTGTTGTAATTTCAAGATTTCAAGACATCGTTCTTTAAATTAACTCCAAGCTTATGCCAGCTAAGTGACCATTTTCATAAATAATACAATTAATTCTCCCTTTTGGGCTCTTTGGGTCCTAACTAAGCTTATTTAATTGTCTCATATTTAAATGTCTATACAGCCTCTCAGAGCGCTGTCACTCTACAGGAACCAGCACTGTGTCAGTGTGGAGCAGGCTTCCAATAAATGTTCAGATATTCTATTCTTCCCAAGTCCCGCTAGTTTTACAGACAACAATGGTATAAATTCTTCTCAAAACTTTTTCCCACCAAATTACACTGAGGGTGCCAATGGGCCACCTTGTGTGAGTGAGGGCCGAGACACACTTCTGGTTAAGAAGGGATGTGAGCAGAAGTCACTGGGCTTCCAGGAAGCTCGGAATGAGCACAGGTGCAGCTGACCGACGGCTTTGCCTTCTGCTCTCCTCCTTCCTGTGTGGAAGGCAGACCAGCGCTGACTCGAGTGCAGCCTCTGGACAAGGTCATCACAACAGCTGCATGGCCAGGCATCAGCCTCTGGGCTTTGGACGGCCCCTTTGAGCATCCTTATCACACTGGGCAACCCTCAACTGAATAGACTATCTGAACATTTATTAAAGGTCTGCTCCGCACTGGCACAGCGCTGGCTCCCTGAGATTGACAGCACTCTGAGAGGCCATATAGGCATTTCTATACGAGAAGAAGTAAGCTGAGTGAGGACCCAGAGCCTCAGAACCCTTCAATTTATTTAGGAAACTGATAAGGAGTTGGGTTCTCTGTTCACTGCAGCAGAATTTTAGTAATTAAATCACACAGCAAGATTCACTCAACAGTTCTTCAATTTCATGACTTGAGAGGAGTTCTTGAGGAACAAGCCACGGTGGTTTAAAAGGCAAGTTCTACAACCACAACCACATTTACTTTTTAAAAGAGGAATTAAATCATTAAGAACTCAACCAAAAATCAAGAGCAGCCTTTACAGAGAACTCAGTAACTGGGAGCTAGGGTGTCACTTGCGGTCCTCTTGGTGCTAAAGCAATCTCAGCAGGACACATGGGGAGGGAAAAAAAAAGCTGAAGACTTTTGTATTTTTGTTTTGTTTGTGTGTGTGCTTGTTTGTTTGTTTGTTTGTTTGAGACAGGGTTTCACCTCTGTGTATCCCTGGCTGTCCTGAAACTCACCCTGTAGACCAGGTGGCATCAAACTCCTGAGAGCTGGAATTAAAGGCTGGTGACACCACTGCCCAGCTAATCACATTTACCACCAGTAGAATAAATTAGATAGTTGACTATTACCCTAAGGAAGGACAAACAAGCTTGGGACACACTGCAGGCATAATGGTTTTTTGCACTGTGTAAAGGTTATCCTTGTGTTATTTGAATGCTATTTCTCTCCCTCACATCTTGTTTCAATCTGGACATGGCATTGTAACGCTTAAGTCAGGAATCTCCTGTTTCAAGTTTGTGTAAACATTCTTACCTTTTATTCTCTGCCCTGTCAATAAATGCTGATCACCCAATGGCTGGGCAAAAGAATATGGTCAAAGCTTCCTCCAGCCAGGACAAGGAGGAGGGAGGATTCAGATCCATTACGGGAAGGTCTGAGAAGCCACCATGAGTAAAAAACATCGGAAGCCCAAAGAGCCAGATCAATAAAAATATGCAAGTATCATGGGATGGGGCTGGGAGGGAGCCAGATTAGCACAGGGGTTATTACAGATCATTTAACTGCTCAGTACTGATATGCAGCTTGAAATAAATCCTGGTTTCTCTGTGTGGCTATTAGGAACTAGCAAAGGTAAAGAAATACAGCCGCCCGATTAATTCACTGTTTACATTTCTATTTAAAAGAATTCTTTTTACACAGACAGCAATAATAACACAATTCTTAAGTTCAACTGGAGGCTGTAGCTAGCCCTCCACTAGTGAGATGAGGGGGGGGTGCCATGAACTCTCTATGTTAACCTGGCTGGATTCAGAATCAACAATGGGAACACACCTCTGGGATGTCTGTCAGGTTTTCTGAAAGCTTTAACTGAGGAGGCAAGACCACTCTGGATGTGGGCAGCACCACCTCATGGGCTGGGGTCCTGAGCTCAATAGAAAGTGAAGAAGAGAGACAGTGTTGAGTGACAGCATTCACCTCTGCTTGAGACCACAGAGGAGGTGTGGCCAGCTCATGCTCCTGACATCATGTCTTCCTCACCTCAACAGACAGTATTCTCTCTTAAGCCAAAAGCCAAATAAGGCCTCTCTTTTCGGGGAAGATAACAAAACACCGTGCACTCTGCGTTAGACCCAGAATGCAGCTCCAAGCCACATGCCCCAGAGCTTCCCACTGAACCCACTCCCTTGTCCTCAGGAAGACCAAGCTGCTAGTTCACCACACGCTGAATGCATGCATTTCACACCTCATGAAATCACCAAGGCAATCTTAAGAACTTTCTTTTTTCTTTATTAAAAGAATACCTTTTAATTATTCTTTGGCAATGTCATAATTTAAACAATATATCATTTGGAGGGTTATTTGTTTGCTTGTTTGTTTGTTTTTCAAGACAGGGCTTCTCTGTATAACAGAGACCTGGCTGTCCTGGAACTCCTTTGTAGTCCAGGCTGGCCTCAAACTCACAGAGATCCATCTTGCTCTGCCTCCCCAGTGAGGTGTGGGTGGACACACAAACACACACACCCATTGCACGTCATCCCCCTCCTCCCTCCCGCTCTCTGTAATCCACCGAGTCTAATTAGTCCTGCTGGACTGAACACTGACTGATCCTGCTGGCTTGGTTTTGTGCAGGCAGCCATGGCTGCAGTGAGCTCAGGAGTGCAGTGGCCCTGTCAGATCCAGAGGACAACATTACATAGCACTCCCCCCCACCCTCTGGCTCCTCTTACATTCTTTCCACCCTCCTTTTCTATATTGTTCCTTGAGACCAGTGGGAGGAGATGTGAAACACATATGTCCTACTTATGGTTAAGCACTTTGACTATGGTGTCTCTGCATTAACTGCTGAGCACTACAGAGAGAAGCTTCTCTGGCCAAGGCTGAGGGCAGCAGCCACTAATCTAGTGTATAAATATAAATATTTAGAAGGCAGCTTGACAACATGTTCATTTAGCAGGGCAACAACAGTATGCTCTCCTCTAGTACCTTTGACCAGACTTATAGTACAAGGCAAAATAATTCTTTCCTGTGAAGCAGACCTCAAATCCAATTCAAAAGTGGTTGGTTAGCCACCCCTCACTATAACAGCCAGGCCACTACTACACCAATAGGCACACCTTGCCTTAGCAGGTCAGTTCACCAGTGGGTAATATCATGGATAGCTCTTCTCCTCATATGACCAGATAGTCCCTTCCAGCACTGTGATAGCCAGCCAAGAGAGGAAGTTTTCAGGTCAGTTCTGGTTTGGTTTCTCTATATGCCTACAACCAATGTGCTGTATCTTCAGAAACAGGGTCTTTCCATCTAGTTCCAGTGGGTAATCAAGAGCTATGGCAACAGGCTGAGGTACGTCTAGGGCTTCCCTGACAAGTAACTTATAGGCAGGTATCCCACATCTGGCATCTTGAAGAATTTTCAAGGTAACTAGTAGATGGTCTCCTTAAACATAGCACCTCTTACCAAAGAACTGAGAATAAGCACACACTTAGATCTGCAGAAGAAGCAAAGGAACTTTATTTGGAGCAAAACAATAGTACAGATTTAAAAAGACACACTGTGGGCTGGAGAGATGGCTTAGTGGTTAAGAACACCAACTGCTCTTCCAAAGGTCCTGAGTTCAAATCCCAGCAACCACATGGTGGTTCACAACCATCCTAACAAGATCTGACACCCTCTTCTGAAGTATCTGAAGACAGCTACAGTGTACTTACATATAATAAATAAACAAATCTTTAAAAAAAAAAAAAAAAAGACACACTGTCAAGATTGCTAGCAGGTCACAGGAATGAGGTTATTCTAGGGCCCAGGCTACTGCCTGGGGTCTCTTTTATTGGGGTCTAAAGAGAGAGGGGGGCTGGTTCTACTAAGGGACATAGTTTGGATGGTTCTCTACCATTACTGATAGACTAGGTTCTATACTCCCTTTTCTTACTGTAATACACCTGATTTTAACATATGCATGACCAGTTATGTACAGGCAATAAAAAGGTAAAGAGGGACTCTCCCAAAAATGCTACTGGAGGACACAGTTTGTTTTACTGTACACCTACACCTAAAACTAGTTTGGGTTAGATTAGTCCTTCTAGTATTTACACCAAGATATGCTGAGAATACACTTGAATAGAAACTGCAAGCTTGATTGTTATCAGGGTTAAAAAAACTGACACTATTGTTGAGAAATGGCATGTGTGTACCTGATGCAAGTAGGAGAGTAAGGGGCTTCTGAAGTTGTCAGATGCATTGTTTGGAAGGGAATGAGTGAATACAGTACTTGTAAGTGAAAAGTAGGCTACCAAGTGCATTAGTACAAGGGAGGGAGTGCACATAGCCCAAAACCACATTGGAGCCCCAGCATACTAAACTGTCTCCTATGCTTGCCAGCCTTAGCAGAACACAATTACTCATCCCAAAGCTGGGGAGGTAGGAAAGGAGGATTCCTGAAAATTACTGGCCAGCCAGTCTAGCCAATCAGTGAATTCCAGCTTCAGTGAGAGGCTGTCTTGAAAAGTACAGTG
The DNA here is from genome assembly GCF_900095145.1 of Mus pahari. Lineage (NCBI taxonomy): Eukaryota > Metazoa > Chordata > Mammalia > Rodentia > Muridae > Mus > Mus pahari. The sequence continues at coordinate 53,862,033 of NC_034597.1, read as the reverse complement.
AAGTGTGTGATACAGAAAGACATCCATGGAAAGAATGGGAGATAGAAACTGGTCAAACAGATTTAGGAACAGGAGCCAAGATCTGTGTCCTTGGCCAGTAGTTGGAAAAATCCTTAGTTATGTCCTGGATAGAAGTTAAAAAAAAAAAAAAGAAGAAGAAGAACAGACAATTCATGTGCCTTTCAATAGTAACTCTGAATATTGATGGTCTCAATTCTCCAGTAAAAATTCATAGACTACTACCAGTTTGGATTAGAAAATAGGATCCACCTTTTTTTCTGCTGCTAAGAAACATACCTCACTATCAACAGCAGACACCACCTTAAGATAAAAGAATGGAAAATGTTATTCCAAATAAATGGAACTAAGAACCAGTTGGTGCAGCTTTTCTAGTATCTGATGGACTACAACTCAAACAAAACTAGTCAAGGGAGGTAAGGAGGAGCACTTTAGCTTCATTAGAGGAAAAAATCCACCAGCAAGATATTATAATTCTAAATATAACACACACACACACACACACACACACACACAAATCAATACCAACACAGTGATAAGTGGGTATTTCAATACCTGGCTCTCACCAACAGACAGGCCATTTAGAAAACCTAAACAGGGAAGCTCTGGAGTTGAATGATGTCAAGTCAAATGAACCTAACAGACACCCACAGAATGTCCCACCCAAAACTACAGAACACATTCTTCTCAGCAACCCATGAATGTTCTCCAAATCCACCACATACTAGGACCCAAAGCAATTACAACAAATATAGGGAAACTGAAGTAGTACCCTGCATTTCATCTGACCACAATAAAATAAAGCTGGCATCAACCGCAATAAAACTTAAAGAAAATATATAAACTCATGGAAATCAGCAATGCAGTGATGGTGCACACCTTTAGTCCAAGTCCTTGGAAGACAGAGGCAAGCAGATCTCTATGAGTTCAAGGCCAGCCTGGTCTACAGACTGAGTTCCAGGTTAGCCAGAGCTACACAGAGAAACCCACCAACACTACAAAATGATAACTGGGTCAAGGAAGAAATCAAGAGGAAAATTTAAAAATTCCTAGAATTGAATAAAATATAAACACCTATGGGACACAACAAGGACCTACATCAAAATATTGGGGGATTTCAAGTTAATAATTTAATAATACATCTGAAGGCCTTGGAAAAGCAAAACAAAGAATATCCAAACATAGTTGTCTAGAAGAGATCATCAAAATTAGGGCTAAACTTAATGAAATTGAAACAGACAAACAAAAAATAATACAAAGAATTAATGAAACAGAAAACATTCTTTGGAAAGATACTGGAAAATCTTTATCCAAATTAGCCGAAAGAAAGAACCAAAGGTTCCAAATAATAAAGCTAGAGATGAAGAGGAGACGTCACAACAAACCCTGAGGAGATCCAGAGACCCGCAAAAACATTCTAAAGATCTGGATTCCACAGAACTAGAAAACCTAAAAGGAAATGGATGGATTTCTAGATATGTGTATATGGCCTATTAATACTAAAAATAAGATAAAATAAATTACTTAAATAGACCCTTAACATCTAATGAAAATGAGCCAGAAATTAAAAATCTCCAAACTGAAAAATGCAAGGTCCAGAAGAATTCAGCAAAAAATTCAACCAGACCTTCAAAGAAAAACAAACACCAATACTACTGAAATTATTCTGCAAAGGCAGTATTACCCTGATAACAAAGCCAGACAAGGACCCAAGAAAAAAGAAATAATTTAGGCCAGTACCTCTGATGAGCATGGACTCAAAAGTTCTCAATAAAATATTTGCCAAGTGATCTAAAGAACATTAAAAAAGATCATCCATCATGATCCAGCCACCTTCATCCCAGAGATGCAGGGATGGTTCAGTAAAAATAAATCAATAAATTTAATCCATCACATAAGTAGACTCAAGGACACAAACCACATGATCATCTCATTAAATGAAAAAAAAATCCAACATCCTCTCATGATAAAAGTCCTAGAGTATCCAGGAACAGAGGGAACACATCTCAACGTAATGAAGCCAATACACTGCAAGCCCACTGTGAACATCTGCAAACACAAAAACTCAAAGCACTTCCACTAGAATCAGGAGTAAGACCAGGATTACTACTACACCACCCATTCCCAATCCAGTTCACACAGAATTTATAGTCAGCAAGAACAGCAAGACAAGTGAAAAGGATAAAGGGGGACATGGCCCAGAACATACAGGCCAGGCAGTTAGTGAATACTGACGGAAAGAAAAACATGTTCAAACCGACAATTAAAGACTAGCTACGCTCCTGGCATGGTTTTAAATGTATGATTATAATCATATTTTAAGCCTTCTTAGGAAACCTTCTGGAAGGTAATATAAAAAACAGTCACTGTGCTAATATCTATGGGCAGTCATTCTTTACGGTAGCAACAACTATATTTATTAAGATATGAGTATTCCAGAAGGATTATTATGATTGCTTAAAATTAAGCTGGTCACTAAAAATTAAAGATGCTATTTTCTTAAGAGAGAGGAAAAAAAAACAAAACAAAACAAAACAAAACAAAAAACCCATGGCCTGGAGTTGGAAGGATGGGGAGGTGGCCAGGGTCTGGGTGGAAATGCAGGAGGAGAAACTGTGATCAAAATTTACTGTATAAAAATAATTTTATTTTCAATATTTAAAAAATGTAGTTACAAGAAGATGCACTAATATCCTTACATTGCATCACACTACAGAGATCTGGCCAACTACAAAGAAAAGTTTCCTCATGCAAAGGTCAGCAATGACAGTGACTGGTATCATTTTTTAGGGAATAAATCAGTAAGAAGGAAGCATGCCTCAAAAAGCTAAAAGGCACTCAAACCACTAGGCTTGCTGCAGTCTCGGCTCTTTGGGAACTCCACTTCCATTCAAACTGGATTAATTCCAGAATTACAGTGAGAATTTCGGAAAGGCGGGAGACACCAGGGATGAGGTCGTCCCCAGAAAGACCAGGGGTGAGGTTTGGCACCCAGGATATAAGCCCCAAGTTAAACTGCATTTTATAGCTTTTGTTTTGTTTTGTTTTGTTTTGTTGAGACAGATTCTCTCCACACAGCACTCGCTGGCCTGGAACTCACTATGTGACCAGGCCTGCCCCAGACTCACAGAAATTCACCCACCTCTGCCTGGAGAGTGCTAGGATTAAAGGCATGCACAATCTTACCTGATTGTGTTTCATATTCTAAAACAAAAACAAAAACAAAAACAAAAAAACAAACAAACAAACAAAAAAAACCCACAAAACTAAAAACTGTAAAAGCCGAGCAGCTCCCCTAGACTGAGACTCTGGTTCCCAAACCATTAGTGGGTCAGGAAATTAATCAAAAGGCATGTGGCCAGGATTTCAGAAGAACGAACTAAGACAGGACAGAAAGTCAGTGTGCTTGTCATGTGAGAAGGCCACCAGCTCACAGCATGGAAACCCAGGAAACGCCAAGGTCAGAGCAGATCTGCCTCTGACCTGACTCCCTGCTCCAGTTCTATGAGGGAGGGATGAGATAGATGGGGGCCAGAAAAAGGTGCTAGAAATTGATTTGTGGTCAAAAAGTTTTTCCAAAACACTCCCCTGCCTACTGAGGTGCTGACTGGGTGCTAGCAAGCTACCTAGAACTAAATGTTCACTACTTGCAACTTAAGGATAAATCTAAAAGCAGCAATGTGGTGAATCCTGTTCAACTGGGTATTAGGCACCAAAACAAAAAAGTACATCTGGAAGAGTGCTGCCAAGAATAACCACTGCTGTCCAAAAGCTCCAAAGCATTGCCTGCCAGTTGTTCCATGAAGCGGAGACAATTTCACACAAGCATGCCACTCGCTTCCGCCCCACTGCAGTTTTCCTCACGTGTGATCTCAGGGTGAGGTGACTGCAGGGACTTTCTGTTCATCCAGGCACCCCAAGGGCACAAAGTGGTTCTGAGACACAGATTCCCTCCTTTGCCAAGATGAAGAGGCTCAGTCCGAGTGTGAGGGGAAATGGACTTGGCTCAGGTCTCAGCCCCCACCCCAGTTCTTTTCCAAGAATTTAAAATTAAAAACAGAAGAGCGCAAAGCAGCAAATGCTACAGAGGACAAATGAGCAACCCCCTTTGCTCTTCTGGACTTATTGGCTATTTCTCAGAACCCTGGGTTAATTTTAATAATGATTAGATGAAGCATATGAACCAAGAGGCCTCCTGCCTCTGAACTGAAATGGCTTGGAGAAGCTGCACAGGAAGTCAGGCTATGTGTCAGGAGTTTCCATATGTAGCACTCTCTCAATATGTAGCACTCTCCTAGGGAGACCTAGTCATACAAAATGTTGCCCCTTCAACAGACTAATACTTTAACAGTGTAGGTGCACAGAAGAGCCCTTTAGTGGCCCTTATATCTTGGGCGAGCAACTATACACTGTATACCATTTAGTTTAGTGCTACAGTGCACATAAATACGTCTGTCTGAAATTGTAATTTACAAACTTCTAACGCCATAATGTGGCTTAATTTCTTCCAAACTCGAAACCGGAACTCCATACATAGCCAGGGCTGACGCTGAGCTTCTGGCCCTCCTGCTTCCATCTCCCAGGAGCAGGGACTGCAGGTGTGCACCACCACACCCACTTTCCTTGATTCTCCAGTGGATCCAGGGCTCCCATCAACTGAACTACATTCCCACTCCTTCCAAGTCTTAATGACATCAGGACAAAAAAATGTCCCTCTCCCTATGCCAAAAGGCAAAGCAAAAACAGTTATGGGAAGGAAGATAGTGTGTAAATAAAAAGAAGGATTGCAGTCGGGCAGTGGTAGTGCACGCCTTTAACCCCAACACTTGGGAGGCAGAGGAAGGCGGATTTCTGAGTTTGAGGCCATCCTGGTCTACAGAGTGAGTTCCAAGACAGCCAGGGCTACACAGAGAAACCCTGTCTTGAAAAAAGAAGAAAGAAAGAAAGAAAGAAAGAAAGAAAGAAAGAAAGAAAGAAGGAAGGAAGGAAGGAAGGAAGGAAGGAAGGAAGGAAGGAAGGA
>NC_034597.1:53812833-53856920 GCF_900095145.1 Mus pahari | reverse complement strand
GAAGGAAAGAAAGAAAGAAAGAAAGAAAGAAAGAAAGAAAGAAAGAAAGAAAGAAAGAAAGAAAGAAAGAAAGAAAGAAAGAAGAAAAAGAATTGCTTTCCAAAGTTTTGATCTCCTTTGCTTGGACACGGTTATCTCTCCCAAGTGTCTTCTAGATTTTTCTTTCTCTTGTTTTAGGGGTATGTATCATAGTCTCAAAACCATCCATGTCAGGAGTGTCAGAAGTACCAGCCTAGCACTTTCCAATGTTGCAATTCCAGTGATTAAAATCTGTACAGTCCTACAGAAAATCTGGTTCCACAATATAAAAGAAATTCAGAGCTGTCAGCAGTCTTGAGGCCACCTTAGTAAGCTGAACACGGGCACTTTCCCACGAAGATCTTAGAATAATCCTGCTCCTGACCTCAGGGCCACACAGGCAGCTCATCTGCAGACCCCTAGGCCTGGCTTGAATGCAGAGTAAAGACCTCACTTTCAACAATCCCATGAAGTACACCCGGTCGGGACTTGAAAGCAGGAGTATTAGTGCCAAATGATAGATCTCTAGTGCAGATCTGAAATGACAGATCTAGTGCAGAATGAAAGTTCTCTAATTTTACACCATTAAATAGAGTTCACATAGTCAAAAATTAGTTTGAACTTCAACCCATATAAGAAGTTCTTGACTTTCACAACTTCATTTGTAGAAAAAACTTTGATTTGAACTTCTTCCAAAAAATTTTATGCAAGTATCATAAAATACGTAGTACATAAAACTCCATCACTGTGGTCTAAGCATTGGTGCAATTTCACTTCACAATGAGAGAATTCGTAGCAAATGAGCCAACACTATGAGGATTTATAAAATGAAATAAAAGTCTAACCTACCTTTTCAAAATAAAATTAAGTAATTAAGGTGTTGTAAAATAGATGCTCCGCCAACCTGCCTTTCAGTGACTCAGAGGCATCGGCTTATGTCATCACCAGCCACCACCAGGTGTGGTCCTAAATGGGCCCAGCCTCCACAGATCTATTGACACCTACCCCCTTCCCCTTCCCTTCCTCTCTCTCTCTCTCTCTCTCTCTCTCTCTCTCTCTTTCTCTCTCTCTCTCTCTCCCTGTCTTCTTGTTCATTCTCTCCATCTGTCTCTCTCTCATTCGTGTCCCCACTGCAGCCTCCCCGCCTAAACCTCTTGCTCTAGATCTGTTGCATGGTGTGATCTCTTGGTGGCACACCTTGGCATGGGCCCATCAAGGATACACCCCCTGCCCTTATCCTATCATAAGGCCATTTAGAAACACAACAGTGGTGAGACTTAGAAGTGTAAAGCTTTAAAGATAGCAATAAAAGCCTTCTCTAGCACCAGCTCACTGGCATCCCCATCCCAGGAAGACCGGTTACCCCAGCCCAGGGCAAGCTGCTGGGTTTCTCTGAGGCTCAGTCTGAAGTGTCTGTTGGGGGAAACGCTGAGCAATTACAACTCAGAGTCAGGAGTTCACTTAAGGAACTGACAAAGTCCTTTGTATAAGCCACTGGGCATCAGATTTCCTTCTACAGAGAAGTAAATCTGACCCTAAGGGAAGCAGCAGAAAAAGCTGCCTCTCACGGTCAAAGTTGGAGGGAGTTCCCCAAGGTCCCTTTCCAGTACTTAACCTCTCTGTGCTAGTTGGTTTTGGTCAACTTGACACAAACTAAGGTCAACTGGGAAACCTCAATTGAGGAACTGCTTCCATCAGACTGGCCTAGAGACTTGTCTAAATGGCATTTTCCTAATTAAAGATTGATGGGGAAGGGCTCAATCCATTGTGAGTAGGACCACCCCAAGGCAGGTGGTCCTTAGCTGTGCCAGAAAACAGTCCAACAAGCCAGGAAGCTCTGCTTCACTTAGAGTCTGGAGCTTGTGCCCCGACTTCCCAGGATAATGGGCTGTGATTGGACCAATAAGCCAAATCAAACCTTTCCTCCCCAAGACACGTTTGGCATCGTGTTTTAGCAGGAATCAAACCAGACCACCCTCCCTCAGGTTCCTTCTCACAAGGCTCCGTGCCCACCCCTGTTTCCACAAGTCATTTTATCCAGAAAAAGAATTCCAAATATTTGCACTCAGAAGTGTCTGTAATTTTTTTTCTTCCCTTTTTGGCTTTAGCTACTCCTCTGGAGCCACTCGTCTCCAAATTCCCCGCAGGATGGCAACACTCGGAGCAGAGTGACTAGCATAGGCTGCTCCAGTCTTAACCTTACTACTAATCTCAGAGACTCTGTATGGTAAGGTAGCTGTCTTGGGTAAAAGTATGCATATAATGAACACAGGAAGGTGTGCTGATTAGTTTGTCAACTTTGTCAACAGGCTAGAATCATCTGGGAAAAGAGGTCCTCAATTGATAAAATGCCTTCACCAGACTGGCCTGTGGGCAACTCTGTGATGGCATTTTCTTAATTAATGGTTGGTGTGAAAGGGCCCAGTTCACTGTGCCTGTGGTACCTGTGGGCAGGTCCTGAGCTGTGTAAGGAAGCAGGTTGAGCAAGCTTTGGGGAGAGCAAGTCAGTAAGCAGCATTCCTCCATGGCCTCTGCTTTAACTGCTACCTCTAGGTCCCAGTCCTGACTTCATGCTTCAAATAAACCCGATTGTGGTCTTTATTACAGCCATAGAAACCTAACCTAAATCAACCTAACCTAAACTAAAGATAAACACCTGACAGGGCTGGGTCATACCCGGACAGAGGTTGCTCCTGGCTTTCTTCACCTAAGATTCTACTAAACAAGACATCCCTTGTAAATCATAAAGTCTCGATCAAAAGAGCACATAGGTCTGTGATGAGGCTCTTTCTTCAACCTAACTTTCTCCTCTCTTTAAATATTTAGTTTGGTTTTTCAAGACAGAGTTTCTCTGTGTAGCCCCGTCTGTCCTGAAACTCATTCTAGACCAGGCTGGCCTCAAACTCAAGAGATTTGCCTGCCTCTGGCTCCCAAGTGCTGGGATCAAAGGCATGCACCACCACTGGCTGGCTATTTATTTTTATTTTGTATGTATGTATTAGTGTTTTGCCTGCATATACGTATGTGCACTGGATCCATTTCTCCACCTGAACAGGAATTATAGGCAGTAGAGAGTCACGATGTGGGTGCTGAGAATCAAACCGGGGTCCTCTGCAAGAGCAGCAAGTGCCCTTAACCACTGAGCCAGCTCCCCAAACTGGATGAAGCTCTTACACAAGGACCACTGAAAAACATTAGCCTAGAAAGGGCAGCCTGAAAAGAAGCAGGGCAACGAGGGACCTTAGATCCCACAATTTGGTGTAGCCTTTGTAAGTGGAACCTAGTTACAACCAAAGGCTCTGCAAGGCCAGTGAGCTGGGGGAATAGGTTCTCCGCCAGAGCACACAGCTTTCTTATTTTCTCTGTTTCTTCCTTTGATATCAAGTAAAGTACCAAGTTGTCCCAACTGTGCCACAGTGAACGTGAAAGCAAAGGTTTCTTTTACCTACTCTTTAGCTTGAAGATTTGAGAACCACCAGCTTACTAGTGAGAGAAGGCTAGGAATGAAAATGTACTTCAAGTGTAACAATTCTCCCGAGATCTAGTGAACAATAGGGGCTGTGGAGCCCAGTCACTCTTCCCCACCAGAAAGTTCTCTTTTCAATACTCTATCTTAAATGTAATGGTTTTATTACATAATATTCTTGGCCTGGGGGTGTGACTCAGTGGTAGAATGCTTACCTAGCACATCCAGACTTCAGCGTTCCATCCCTAGCACCACACACATACACTAAACAAAACCTATACTCTAAAATTTCTGCTACTCAACTTTGTAAGCACCTTGAAAAGACTTGGTTATTAACATTGCTGTCACCCATACGCATGCACGCACACACACAGACACACAGACACACACACACACACACACACACACACACACACACGATGAGAACACACTAGGAACTTTACTGTCTGCTGGGATGACTGAAGCAATTCTTGAATTCTCAGTGTGAACGTGTCTAAGGCCAACTAGTCCCATTCTTCCCCCACGAATGTCTATTTGCCTACATTAGGTTTTCACAAGTCATCCAAATACTCACTCAACAAACATCAGTTAATCCAGAATAGTTAAGTACTGGGTTTTCAGAAATGGGGCGGAGGGAGGTCCTACATCAGTCACTGATAAAACAAGTAATGAGGGACTCCTGTGTGCCAGGTACTATGTAGCTCACTAGTCAGTAAGGGACACACGCTCCCTAGAGGACTCACAGAAGACAAAACAGACATAAGATAGGTATATCACTGCTTAAAACAAAAATATTAAGCTTTTTCAAAGGTGCAGATAAAGGCTCCTATGAGTCTGAACAGAGAAGGGGAACTAGGATTCCCTAAGTACAATGCTACAGCGCGCGCACTATTTGTAGCTGACCCTCATGGTTCAGTAACGAACTGGCAAATCAGCTAATGGTAATGGTTTTCTAAGTGTTGATGAAAATCAATACTCTATCTTCCTATCTTTAGCAATATATCAAGCGGCACTAACATTGCCTTTGAAAAATAAGAACACAGATCAATTCTTTCTTTTAGGAAAAACTGTATCTAAAACTGCCTTAAAACAGCTACATTCATGGTTGACTGACCCGAAGAAACACAGACTTGTCAACCTGAGTAATAAAATTTACAGAGACAAGGATCCAGCATGACGGCAGGGGCCCGATTCCTGGTAACTCCACAGTTAGATAAATTCTGTTATGTACACTGCAAACCAGAGAAGTGAGAGATCATGAAGCTCTGCACTTCCTTTGTTCGACGATGAACTGAAACTTGCTCTTCACTTTCCTGCACAGATACTTTAGCTTCTCTAGACACTGATTATTACCTCCACTAAAGTTGTTTCCTTCAAGGAAAATACATTGAAATGGGAATCAGACGTTTCTAAACTAATAGCATGGCATTGAGGTCTGGACAACCTTTCTCCTCTTTCGACTGGGTTTAATGAACTAACGAATTGCTTACAAATCAAGAATCAATCTCATCTCTAGTACTGGAAAGGGGAAGTTATCAACATATTCCTTCAATATATTTTATGGAAAATATTCCAGAAAGATAATCCTTTGACAAAAATTTTAAGCCCAGAAACAGTCTAATTCAGTCTAAGCATGTTGCACCAAAGGAAAAACAATTAAACACTGTCTTAAGACTTCTTTATCAATCTCAAAAGGCTCCCACATCCACGTCACTCAGTTTCTTCAGTTCTTCCCGGACTGACTGCCATTAACATATGTTGGCAATGTTTCCTCACAGATCTGCATAGGAAATGAAGCAGGCGCCATGTATATCAAGAATGATGCAGAGGTCGATATGGAATATACACATGCAATACACTCTTCCTTTATATTCAAGAACCTAAGAAACAAATCAAGTAAAAATGTTTGAATTTACATTAGGTGCTGAAACGATTTTTTTTTTAAGTAAGCACTTTTTGCTTTATCTTTGCAATTTTAAGAGTCACAGAATAACTCTACCTCGGCATGGTACTAACTTATAATAAGAAAAACCTAACTACCTGACTGAAGCTAAGAATCCAGACAGTTACATACCTCTGTCATGCTACAATTGTTTTTAAAATGCTTGTAGATATTACCCAAATAGTAACTTCAGATATATTACCCTAGTCCCTATATAAAAGCTGCATTCCTCTGGAAATCAACAACACAACGCAAGGGGGGAATCCTGAAGGCAGAACCAGAGCTACTTCTGCTAATTAAGCAATCGGAAGGGAAGTAGGCAAAGGGAAGGAACTCAAGCAGTCTGCAAAAGTGATCCCATGCAACTTCCAGTCACTTCCCCTTGAGCTCCAAGACATAAACTTTTAGGAAAGGAAGGCGCCACACGCAGAAGCCCAAAGTTACTCTCTTCACAATTTAACAAGTCCTTGAGTTCGGTGAAAGATGTCCTGGAGATACACAGATTCGGTGAACCGTAAGGAAGAAAGAAAATACGTTCCCTTTCTCGTTTGGGTAACCAAACAATGGACCAACTAGCAGTGCCTCCAAATCATCCCGGTGCACGGAGGGTCCTTTATGCTAAAACACCTGCAAAGCCGGGCGGCTCCTCCCCCTGCCCTTCCCATCCCCAAAACTGGACCAGGTCTGGTGTCTCCTGCACTGTTAACCCAAGGGCCACTCGGACTCCGCCAGGGGCCAGATGCTGAGGCCAAGGCCACCGCGCTGGGAACTGAACCCGTAGGTGCGGTCTACACTCCCACCAAGCCAGGGCCAGACCTCCGCGCGGCACGGGGGCAAGCAGTCAGTACCTGTCCTCTGAGACGCTGATGACACCCTCTTCTTTAGGTACAATCACCGCCATGTTGACCACCTCCTGCGACCCCTCGACCCGCTGCAGCAGGATCGGTTTGCGGGTCAGTGGCTGGGGCTGGATCTCCGCCGCCATCGGAGGGGGCGCGCCCGGGGAGCAGCCGAACGCGCCGGGGGACTTGGCTGAAGAGAACGCTCAGGCTTGCGCTCACGATCGGGCTGCGATGCGGAGCGGGCCTTTGGGAGCCGGCGACCATAGCCTGCCGCCTGTCCAGGGAATGTGCCCGCTCCGGCTTCCAGAGCCAACACCGCCGACACACCGGCCGCAAGCCGGCGCCACCTAAGAGAGTAGGGGGCGGGGAGCAGGGGGCGGGGCGGGGCGGGGTCCTGTGGCAGGGCGGCCAACCCACTTCCGGAGGATGGGCACCAGCAGCCAATGCGCGTGCGTCAGTTCAGCAGGCACTTCCGCCCCGCCGCCTGTAAGTAACCAAGGCCCGCAGCGCTGTCAGGACGCATGCGCCCCGCAGTCCTTTACGCTACCGTCCACACCCAAAGCTTCGTCCCCGCCCTCCTAAAAGAAATCTGTGAATGCGCGTGCCCAGAGCCCCACCCTCTCGAGGCTGAGACTGGGGCGGGGGAAAAGCCTGCGTCAGCCGCACCGGAAAAGCGCCTGCAGGAAGGATAGAGGGCTAAACTAGTCGGACGTGATTGTGCATGCGCGCAGATGACTCGCCTCTAAGTTTTAACAATTACACACCGGAGAGGGCGCTGTAACGTCGGCCGTAGTAAAGCGGTTCTTGCCAGCACCGCGTGGACTCTTGGGGATTGTAGTTTCCCTCCATCCTCAACGTCCTTGTTCTAGAAAGGAGTAACGCCCACTTCTCAGCCCAGGAGAGGAGTGGGCAAACGAAACTCAACGCCTTCTCTGGGTTATTGCCCAAGTCAGAGGCAGAAATAGTATCTAAGAGGGAGAAATAAAAAGAGCAGGCCCCGCTGAGCAAGACTCCCGGGGTCACACTGCCACAGGTTTTAATGAGGTATGAGGGTAGAGAAAGAAGAGACTCTCATACAAGCTGCTTTGAGGGAGTTTAGAGATCATGGTATCAATCTTCTCTTTGTATTATGAATAAAGAACTCACACTTGAACCTAGGTCTTTTTGTCCAGTCTTGTTTCCAATCTCTAGCAACTAAACATTTTTCCTTTTCCCGTGACACTCGACAGTTAATACAATCACAATATAATATAGAATGACTGTAATAAGGAGGATAAATGTTGACTGGGCTATGGGGAAATTGGAACTCCTTTGCAGTTCAGGTGGGGATGTAAAACAGTCTCTTTGGGGGGAAAATGTAGTATTGCTTCAAGGGATAAACCCTGCTACTGGCAGGTCCAAAAGAAACGGTGGGTTACTAGAATCTGTGATTTCCATTAGCATAGCAAAGCAGGATGAGCCATGAGAGCAAAATGCTAAATGAACTAATCATAAAGGACCGTTTATTTTATGATTCCACTTAGGTAAAATAATCAGGCTAGTGGCTGCACAGACTAAGGAGAGAGAGGAATAAAGCAGTCTGAAGGCTGTTTTGGGTTCATGTATGTTCATTCGCCAGGTGTGTGCCTGGATCCCTGGGACTGGAGTTATGGAAAGTTGTGAGCTCCAAGTGGGTGTTGTGAGTCAAATGTAGTTCTGGAAGAGTGTCCAGTTCTCTTAGCTGCTAAGTCATCTCTACAGTCCCAAGAGGACTTTTTTTTTTTTTCTTGGTTTTTCGAGACAGGGTTTCTCTGTATAGCTCTGGCTATCCTGGAACTCACTTTGTTGACCAGGCTGGCCTCGAACTCAGAAATCCGCCTGACTCTGCCTCCCGAGTACTGGGATTAAAGCCGTGTGCCACCACGCCCGGCCTCTAAGAGGACTATTTTTTCTTTATTTTATAGTGTGTGTGTGTGTGTGTGTGTGTGTGTGTGTGTGTGTGTGTGTGTGTGCCTGAGTGTTGATATGTGTACCGCATGAGTGCGGGAGCCCATCAAGGTCAGAAGAAGTGGACCCCCTGAAACTGAATTTACAACCTACTGTGAGCTACAATACAGTGCTTGGATTTAAACCCGGGTCCTCTACAAGTGATCTTAGTTGCTAAATCATCTTTTATAACCTACTACCAAGGCTATTTTTTAAAATTAACATGTCTTTAAAAAAAAAAAAAGATTTATTTACTTAGTATATGCAAGTACACTCTAGCTATCTTCAGACACTCCAGAAGAGGGCATCCGATCTCATCACAGATGATAGTGAGCCACCATGTGGTTGCTGGGATTTGAACTCAGACCTTCAGAAGAGCAGTCAGTGCTCTTAACCGATGAGCAATCTCTCCAGCACCCAAGGCTATTTTTAATAACTGGATTAAAATGACTTCTTTTAGATAAACTTCTCACTCTTAGATGGCCAATTATGAAAGGGTGTCAGACAAGGAAAGGAAGGGTCACAGCAGACTCCACAAACCATTTTAGTATCAAACAGTATATATATTTGGCACATTCCTCAAGCAAAACTGGCAATAAAAAACTGGGTGGGCCAGGCAGTGGTGGCACACGCCTTTAATCCAGCACTTGGGAGGCAGAGACAGGCGGATTGCTGAGTTCGAGGCCAGCCTGGTCTTCAGAGTGAATTCCAGGACAGCCAGGGCTACACAGAGAAACCCTGTCTCTAACCCCACCCCCACCCCTCAAAAAAGAAAGACTGGGTGGAGATCTGGGGTCCTGGAGTCATCTGATGAAATACCCAGGAGTTCAGCTGCACACAGCATTCTGAGACCCATAGAGGTAGTGGGTCAGTCATAAATAAAAGTTTAAGTAATGGCTAGCTGTACACCAACGTAAGTAGCAAGGGCCAAATCTGTGGCAACTGAGGAAAGATACGAAGGGCTGTGGAGGCAAAGGAGTTGGTGTTCCACACCAAAGGAATGAGATGGGACATTCGTACTTCACAAGGTGCCCTGAAGCAAATTAAGATTAAGGCCCATCTTCTCCACCTGTAAGTTATGGATGGATAATCCTAGCTATAAAATAGTTATAAAAGGAAGAGGAAGAGATGAAGATTATTTAGAGGAATAATCCCTGTCTCTAGTCAAGAACCGTTACATAGAATGAGAGAAAGACATAAGGAATTGGAAGAAGTTAAAGAAGAAAGGGTGGAGGCGACACCTTTCTCTCAAGGCAAAAGAGGGGAATGGATTACTGGTGAGGGGCTTGGGTCACCTGGCAGGGCAGACCACCCTGCTGTGAAAGCCTTGGCTTTTCAAACATCAGGAGACTGAGGATAAGAAATGAAAGGTAACCGTGCCTTTCATTTTTGTAAGTCAGCTTAGAATTCAGTTTGAGACTTGAGTTTTCTTACCAGTTCAATTATATATTGCTTACTCGAAGACAAGCTTTCGAAATCACTACAGTATATAAGCACCATGAGAAAGCATGCTTCTACAGAAGAATACCTTGCAGTTCAATCAAGAACACTAGAAAACATGCATTTTAAGCCCTGGCCTTGTGGCAGTGGATCTTTGCGATTTCGAGGCCAGCCTGGTCTACAGAGTGATTTATAGGACAGCCAAGGCTATGCAGAGAGACCCTTTTCAAAAAAATAAATAAATAAAAAGGAATGAAGGAAAAGAAAAGAAAGATGCATTCTGCCTTCTGCCTTCTTCCTTTCCCATTCCTTTGATCAGCTATATGAGCTCCCTGAGAAGGAAGGTTCTGCTCCATAGTGGGAGTGCTAGCCTAGCCGGAAGCCGTGGACTCCACCCCTAGTACAGCAACAAACAAATAAGTGGAAACTCTAAGGTCTGATGGGTCTGAAACCTGACTCCACTGGAATGCCTGGGAATTTCTGAAAATGTAAATTCCTAGACCCTCTTCCTTAAATACTAACTCTGTTTTTTTTTTTTTTTTTTTTTTTTTTTTCAGAGGATGGCTTGAATGCTGTAGAACGTGTTTTCAAGTGTTTTTAATGTAGGGAGCACACCAAGAGTCCAATTTAGAATACTCAATAAAGAGTTCACAGCAAGACTGAAGGCAGTGTGGAGGCAGGGCCTCCAGCAGGAGGAGTGACTCTCATCTTTTTTTCTCCCTCAGGGAAGGACCGTCTCCACTGCTGGATTTTCCACTGTGAATGCATGCTTGTGTTAGGCCAGTATGTTTGCTTATCCTGCACTCTGTTGTTCTGGGAACTGCCATGAAGGTGTTTTCTGTATGGGGGTGGGGTGGGGGGGATACCTTATTGTTTGGGTTTGTTCAGTTTGTTTTACCTTTATTCATTCTCTCTCTCTTTCTGTGTGTGTGTGTGTGTGTGTGTGTGAGAGAGAGAGAGAGAGAGAGAGAGAGAGAGAGAGAGAGTATGAAATAAGTGTATGTATGATAAGTGTGTGGGCAGAGAAGAATGTCAGATCCTGTGGAGCTGGATGCATAGGAGGCTGGAGCCATGTGAGTCCTCGGAAAGAACAGTACACAATCTTCTCCAGCTCCCACTTGGCTTTTGATTTTGAGACCATGTTTCATTCTATAGGCCAAGCTGGCCTTGGGCCTCCTCTTTCTGCTTCTCGAGTACTGGGATTACAGGTGCATGCCTCAATGCCTGACTAAACACAATAAACACAGGGTTTTATATTTTTGTTTTGCTGGTTTCTGCCAGGTTTTGCCAGACTTTCTCTTAATCTTCTCCATTTCTTCTGCTCTAACCCAAACAATATATGTAAAAGTAAGGCTCTATACATATAGAGGAATGAAGCTAGATTATCTATCATCTATCTATCCACCTACCTACCTATTATCTTTTTTTTTTTAATTACCCTTCTTAAAACTTTCTTTCACATTTAGATTGGGGAAGGGGAATATGCATGCAACAGCAGTGTGGCGGTCAAAGGGCAGTTTGCCCAAGTTGGTTCTCTCCTTCCACCATGTGGGTGTCAGAGATCAGACTCAGGTCATCACGTTTGGCAGCGGTTACCTTTACTGGCTGAGCCATTGCAGCCCATCTCCTATCTTTTGAAAATAGACTTTATTTTATACAACGGCTGTCACAGTTGAGCGGGGAGCACAGTAGGTTCTCCTGCCCTGGCAGGGTTTCAGCTACCTCACCCCTCCCACCAGTGGGCAACATTTGTTACAGTCAGAGAGTTCCCAGTCACTGTCACCAAGAATCCAGAGTCTCCACTAGGTTTCTCTCCTGGGATTGTACATTCTACAGTTTAACTACTGCGCACTGACGCAATATAGCTTATTTCTCCCCAGAACATCTGTGTTCCCACTGCTCATCCCTCTTTCTCTTCAGCTTCTGTCAACCGCTGCTCTTTTGCTGTCTCCACAGCATTGTTTCATGTTCTAGGTCTGGGGATTGGACACAGGGCCTGGAATATGTGGAGAAAGGAATTTATCACTCCATCTTCCTAGGTCAGTATAGATTTCTTCTTTTCCTGGATGTTTCATAGTCACAATCCTACAATAGGACATCTTTTCAGACATTCCTTCACTTGCTAACCTGAGTTTAAGGTTCCTCTGTGGTGGTGCACATCTTTCTGGCTCATTTCATGTTACCGTTGAGGAATACCCCCATTGTCTAGGTGTACCACCCTTTATGTCTCTATTTGCACACTGGAGGCATCTCGTATGTTAGCAAGGGTCAGCAACTCTGATCAAAATAACTGTAACTACCAGTGTGCTAGCTTTAGTCCATACGTAATTCTGCTAGTGAGAAGGCATGAAGGAGCAGGATTTCTGGATCATATGACAAGACTGTTCAGGCTAGTAAGAAACTGGCAAGCTATCTTCAGAGTCGCCGTGCTGTTCTGCATTCCTACCAGCAACATATGCCAGGTAGGTTATCTAAACTTCAGAGGAAAATCAATTCTTGGAATTCTCTACAGAGAACAGAACCCAGTCTTGGGAAAGAGTGGTGGAGAAAGTACAAAGGAAAGGAAAGGCGTTTTTATAATGTCCATGCTACTACAAACACGCTAACCAGTCCACCATACTGGCTGAGGTCAGAGCCAGAGACTATGGCTAATGAGGTCTGCTTCGTAGAAGACCCAGCACTTGGGAATCCCAAGGACCGTTGGTCCGGAACAGTGAGAGCAGGGAAGCTTTCCAAGACTGTTGGTTAACTGAAACTGGAACAGAAACCTCAGGGCCTAATAACCACAAGAGCCCTTGGCCTAGCTCAGGTATCTCAGCCCAACTCACCATTCAGTAGACACTATCCTGATTCATTCTGGTTTTCCAGAAAATATTCAGTTTCTGCTCTGAGCTGGATGCTGAATGTGATCAACTGTCTTATGATATCAAGGGCAGAGTTCACAGCTGAGCTTATCTTGAGTTGACCATTAGAAGGCCTCTAGGCCTTGGGCACAGGGAACAAATAAGCCAGAGGGATAGTTGTGGTGAGAATTTAGTACTGAAAGTCAGGCTTCAGCTGAAGTTAGAAGTGTGTGGTGAGGGCTGCTGCAAAGGGATTCTGCATCAAAGTGTAGTTAGTAGAAAGTACCGATAGAGGATGGAGACGGTACCTAGGGGTGGTCAAATGAGGGAGAGATGTGGATGTGACATATATTGCCATTTAGGCAAAATGACTTACTAACTTGGAAGCACAAATATAATTCTATTTTCTTGGCTAAGGGAATGGACAATTCCTATCTTGTGACAAATCTGGCAATGACATATTTTCAGCAGGTGCCTGCTTTTTTGTTCAGTTTTCCACTGCAAATTATACAAATGAGAAAGAGAAATGATTCTGTTGATGAAGAATAAGCCAGTCTTTCTTCTCTAGGACATTAGTTGAAGGTCACTGGTTAATGACAAAAATGTTAATGCTGTTCCGAGAATCCTGGCAGAAATGGCATGTGACATTCTTTGGTTATATCTGATGAGTCTTTTAAATACTTTCCATGTGCTTCAGTGGTTAGCAAAATATGCATAGCTCACTGTACATGAGACAGCTGTTGTCATGAATGCCTCTGCCTTGCTTTTGCTTCCAGCAAAGCGCTCCCCACGCTGGACTCTGCATTATAAGTTCCTTTTAAGCAGAGACTCTCCTATCCTCTCCTGACCTCCTGCCTCTGGGATGGAGCACAGTGCAAGGCCTGAAGAGGGAACATAATAATGACAAAGTAGAAAGACTGACTGCACCTTTTCAGAGTAGTTTCCAGTGAAGTGGCAGGGAGATGTCACGCGTCTGTGTTTCTCATATCAACAGAATTGATTTAGTAATTGATAAATGTCCAAGCTCAAATCAGGGCAAATGTTTGTTACCAAAGATGTTCCTCCTTTAAAAAGTTGGTCAGGATCAGGATTCATATCCCTGAGAAGCAGCAATGTCAGGGAAAAGGGCATTTGAACTGAAAGATTTAATGCTATCCTTTTACTGTCACCGCTGTTATGTCTGTAGTGGAAAAAAAGCAAAAGCAAACAGAGTCTTTAAGATGAACAAAGCGCTGTGTTGATAGGCTAAAAGAGTTTGTATAGAGTATAGAAGAACCGGACACCCCAACGCAAAACAGAGACCAAGATGTCACTGACACCCAACTAGCACATCCCGAGGCTGAGCTTCTCTCACTGAGAGCACTCTGTGGCTTTCTGTGAACACACAGTAGACACTAACAAATTAAGTATTTTTGAGTTTAAAAGATTTATCTTATTTATGTAAGTGTTTTTCCTGCATGTATGTGTGTATGTACATACAACATGTATATGCCAGTGCCTTTGGAGATGAGAAAAAGCCACCCGAACCTGCTGGAACTGGAGTTAGGAACCACTACGTGTTTGCTTGGATCCAACCTAGGTCCTCTGCAAGAGCAACAAGTACTCTTAACCCCTGAGCCAGCTCTCTGGCCCTGAGTTAGATGGTGTTGTTGTTTCTGAGAAAGGGTCTCAGTGTGTAACTCTGGCTGGCTTGGAACTTTCAGAGCTCCTCCTGCTTCTGCCTCCTGGGTGCCAGGATTAACGGCCTGCATCACCACACCTAGCTGAATTAAATATTTTTAAAGATAATTCCCTTTTGTGGTTGGTGGGGAAAGGATCTAAAAATGGCACTTTGGGATGGAATATTAAAAGAAAAAGAAACATGACGAGTTTCTCACTGGTCCAGCCTTGTGCTCTCCAAGCCACCCACAGTACAGCTACAGGAGTCTTTTCAAAGCAATAATAGATAATGTAATAGATAATGTCACTTCCTAAGGTGAACAGATACTTCAAGAGCTTGCTGTGTCTCCGCAGCAGACCCTGTTCTCATTGCAAGGACCACCTTCCATTCTCTGTCAGCTCAAAACAGCAACACTGCAGAGTCAAATAGTTTCCATGAGAAGATGCTCTAATGGCTTGTGTAAACAATGAAGAGAAGACCCGCAGCCTCTTCATCAAAGTGTGGTCAAGTCACTGGCTCCACACTTTACAGTCAGTCCCCTTAGCTCTCTGTGACAGCTTTTGTTCTTGTTTTCTCTTCATCCTAACAAAATAAGAAACAGCAACCTTAGGTCTGTGTGCTTCTTCTATGTCCAATAGCAATGAGCGGGTCTCAGTCCCTCGAGAAAGTCATGGCTAATTTGCCTAGGCCTGGAGGACATGCTTTTTGAGAACCAGCTGTGGCAAGAGAATGGATTGTGGTGACTGGGTCCCACCCATCAGCTTGGAAAGAGCTCTGTTGTTCTCAGCTCTGTGACCAGGAAGACTGAATGGGAAGGGAGCAGATGCTGAAAAGGCAGCTCCAGGGTTGGCACTTCGAGCTGCTCCTGAGTGTGCTGTACAGCTCCCCTCCTGCCTCCTCAGAAGCCATGCTCCGAGTCAGCTTCTGGCAAACCCTTACTCTCTCAACCGCTGACCTACTGTCTCATCCTTTGTAAAGCCACCTGACCTTTCCCTTCTCTACCCCCTGTAAAATTCTGTCCCATTCCGTAAAACCCAGGGCCTCTCACATCTAAACAAGTACTCCACCACTGACCAAACGTCAGCCTCTCCACATTCTCACTGTGAGTCACAGCACACTTGATCTTGTCTCCGCTGTTACGTGCTCTTCCCAGGTAAAAGGCTAAGTCCTTCAGGAGAGGCCCTGTGGAGCCCTTCCTTCCTTCCTTCCTTCCTTCCTTCCTTCCTTCCTTCCTTCCTTCCTTCCTTCCTTCCTTCTCCTTCCCTCCCTCCTTCCTTCCTTCCTTTCTTTCAATTTCTTTCTTTCTTTCTTTCTTTCTTTCTTTCTTTCTTTCTTTCTTTCTTTCTTTCTTTCTCTCTCTCTCTCTCTTTCTTTCTTTCTTTCTCTCTTTCTCTCTCTTTCACTTTCTTTCTCTTTCTTTCTCTCTTTCTTTCACTTTCTTTCTTTCTCTTTCTTTTTTCTCTCTCTCTTTTTCTTTCTTTCTTTCTCTCTCTCTCTCTTTCTTTCACTTTCTCTCTTTGTTTCTCTCTTTCACTCTTGGTACTATGAAATGACCAAAAGATACATGAGCATCCCCTTGTATAAATTTTGGGTTTTATTAATTTTGTTGAAAGTCCTTTTTACCAAATTGTGTTCTCCTCATTGTAGCTATGACCTGCTCTAACATCATGAACTAGAGAGACCACTTTCCCTCCCTCAAAACTTTCACTAGAGCCTGGGACACCTGCAGGTGGGGGAAGGAAATGGCTGTCACTGATAGGAGCCCATGAGTCCTTTACTATTCCTAATCAAAAGGGAGGGCATCCCTCAGCACTGCTTTTCCTACCTTAGAGCCTTAGGAAAACACTTCACCTTTGCTTCTGCTGTGCCTCAGTTAACAGTATCTGAGGCCAAGGGCTCAGTGGCAGGTGCTCAGCTAACTCTGTGAGCCCCAGAGCTTTAAATAAATGGATAGATAGATAGATAGATAGATAGATAGATAGATAGATAGATAGATAGATTCAGTAACAGTAGCTGAGGTAGGGAATCAAATATGTTTAAAAGAAGATAATTATTACTGTTAATAGTCTTTTAGTATATTTACTCCTGATTAGATATAGGATCTACAGCCAAGAAATGTAGGAAGCAATTCAGGGTTTCACACAAAGCAATAATGAGCCAGCAAATAAGCTGCACTGTGAAAATCATAGTGTTGATGATGATAATTCACATATTCTAAAGCTTAGAATCTAAAGGGCCCTGGGACTTGGCAACGAAACATGCATCGTGTTAGATGCTTCCATCTCATTTATGTCACAGAGTTGGCAGAAGGCAGCTCTGTGACCTGCCGACATATGAACGTAGCTGCTAGACACCATTAATAAGATAAGATGGCATTGTAAATAATGTGTCTTTGTGGCCCAGCCACAGCGTCATTTGACTGACTATGAAGAGAGTATGAAATGGTATTATCAGGGAAGGCTCCTGAAGAGGCTGAGTCACTGCTTTTTGAACAAGACACTGACATAAAATAGATCATACTTTTACAATGTTATCTTAGCAACAAGGTAGAAAATGAAGTGAAGGAGCACAAGGCAAGAGGGCCGCTGGGAGACAGTAATACAAATGGGATGATGGGACCAGTCTACCGTAGGAGCTGTGGTATACAGTGCAAATGATTTAGATGCAGCAACATCGACTACTGCACAATGGCACAAGCTTTGCAATTGAACTCATTGCACTCCAACTCCGGCCCTACCACTCTCTACTCGGGTTACTTGGGTAACCATTCACCCTTCTCTAAGAATATCATCTCATCCACACACAGATGCAGAGGGGATAATCTACTGTGAGTGCTCATCACCTCACTGTCTGATTATCCTGGATCAGAATGAACCAAGCCAGTCTTCCTCCTGTTTCTACTGTTAGTCCACAGGCTCATGCCTGAGCAGGGCCACTTAGACTCACCCACATTTCTGTACTTGAGGGTAGTGTTTATGAGAGTCTTCCAGACCACTGTCACAGGCGAGAGAGCCCAGAGGCCTGGGAGGATCTGATTGAGAAAGTGCTACTCATGTGTAGGGTGGCAAACCCCCTATAATCCTAGCACTCAGGAGACTGCGGCAAGAGGATAGAGAGCTCAGGATTAGCCTGGGTCACATCAGTTCAAGATACTATATAGGTGAACACTGTCTCAAAAAAAAAAAAAGCCATCAAAATAAAAATTAAAACACGGTCACTGGACTAGAGCCTGAGCTTTATGCTCTGCCTCTTTTCTGAGCCCCCACCTGTTCCTAGTCGCCTACTGTCCTGCTGATGCTGAGTTGCCTGAGCGTTCTCTACAAATTTCAGTTCCAAGCAAGTTACTGTTAGGCCTCAAGACCTCGCTTTTCCTAAGGTCTGGGATTGAGAGAAAAGTCAGCATTCCCTCGGGGACTTAAGGAGTTCCTACTTGCTAAAAGGTGTCATTCTCCTTACCTCTGGTCAAAGGGACAGAAGGCCCTTCAATTAATGTATGCCTGTGGTGCCTACTAGCGTATCAAGTGTGGTCAGCTTCTAGGCTCCCTCCGTCCTTACTCATAAGTGTGAGCTATAGACTCCTCTGGCTGGCACACACAGCTCCCTACCCCACACTGCTCCAGTCCCTGAGCTCCCCTTCCCTCCCCCCAGCTTCTTCTCTTTTCTCCTAGATACCCCAGCTATCTTGTTCCCTTGGCTGCTGGTTCTTCTCTTGGTCCAAGCCTCCTCTCTTAGCCCCCTTGCTCCTCCCTCATCTCTTCCTCTTCTGCCCCCTACACACCGTGGCCTGGATCAGTCTGGACACTTTGCTGATGCCTCTGGCTGTTTTCTCCCTCGTATCTACAGCAAACCTTCTTCTCAACCATACCTTGGAGCAGTCATGTCCTTGTTTTTCATTCAGTTACCTACTGTTCATTAGCAAGAATCTTGACTGGAACGTAATCTTTTGGAATTGGTTTTGAGGGCACAGTAAGATAAATACATAAAGCTCTGACTCCGGTCCTTGCCACAGGGAAAGGCTGCTAAACAGTTTATCTAAGGAAATATATATTGTGTGACAGGAGGTCGGATCCTGGCATGATCTCAGTTGAAAAGGTGCTTGCCTAGCTTGCAGGAGGCCATAGGTTAATCCTCAACACCGGATCAATGGAGCGTGTTGGTACTCATTCATAATCTTAGCACTCAAGAGATGGCAGCGAGCAGATCAGAAATTCAAGGCTATCCATAGCTACATAGTTAGTTTGAGATCAACCTGGGGTGCGTGAGACTCTCCAAACAAGTGAACCAATAGGCAGAATGGGCTAGCAGCAAGTTTGCAACTTCCCTAACTAGCCTAACAAGACTGGAAGAGTCAACGGAAGGAAGACTGCTTGGAAAGTGGGAACGGCAAAGGCAGAGCTCTCTGCTCCCACCGAGAAGACTGTCTTGCACACAAGGCAAAGTCCAAACTCGTTAGGCAGACACATTAGATACTTTATAATCTGTCCCAACCTGCTTTCCCAGACCGATTCTTGTCAATTCAGGAAAAATGCCTGCGGAAGGTGTCACCTCTGGTTGCCTAATGTGTCATTTTATGCGTTGTTGCCTTTGGACACAGAGTCCTCTCTGGCTGAAGTGTCTGCTTTTCTTTTCTTCTTCTAGTGCTGTGGGTCAAATCCAAGGCTTCATGAAAGCAAGATAACACAGCTACACCCCTGGATGGAATGTCTGTCTTACCCACCTCAGCTTCAGCCTCTCATTTAAAACATGGTTTACCTTGGTTTATGTATCTTCTTCTCCATGAAGCATTCTCCTGTAAGAGTTACTCCCTCCCTTTCTGGACTACCACAGACTTCCATAAATGCCTCTAGGATGAGTCACACTCTGTTCTGCTCCGTGTGTGCTGTGTCCAGGTGAGTGCAAATAGAGGCCAGAGTTGACTTCAAGTGGTGTCCCTCAGAATACTGGCCTTTCTCTCTCTCTCTCTCTCTCTCTCTCTCTCTCTCTCTCTCTCTCTCTCTCATACATACATACATACACACACACACACACACACACACACACACACACACACACACACACACACTGAGGAGACCCAGGATGCTCCCTGCCTCAGTCTCCCCAGGCCCAGCTTTTAAAAGCTTGAGTCTAGTTTTGCAGATCAAACTCAGGTCCCTCTGCTTGCAAGGCAAGCATTTCACTGACTGAGCTGTCTCTCAGCCTCCCAGCTGATTCTAGTTTTCTCTTTATATCTGTCATCAGTGGTCCAGGACAATAGAGACAATGATTTAGTCTTCTCTGAATTACCCTGGCTTGACATTATCTGGCCAATCACAACACTACACAGGCTCATTGTTGAACAACCCCCAGAATATTGTTTTGAGGAAAAAGAGGTATGACTATAAGATGATAGATTCAACAATTCACACACAAAGCCAGGGTTTTTAATTATTCATTAATCTGTAATATAATAATTGATGTGTTTGAGTTTCTTAGGTCCTTTGGGGAGGATTTTAACTCACCTTATACTGAAAGGCTGTGCAGCAACAGATGCAATAAAGTAATTAGAATTCTTTGTGAGATGTTGCTTCTCTGTAACCAAAGTAATGCAGCCACTATGGAAGAAGGCTTGTTAACACAGACCAACTAGCAGGCTTGAGTGTGTGTAGTGTGTGTGTGTGTGTGTGTGTGTGTGTGTCTGTCTGTCTGTCTGTCTGTCTGTCTGTCTGTCCATCCTTAGGTTTCTCTCTCTTTACATTTTATTTATTTATTCACTTTATATCCCAATATCCTCCTCCTTCTCCTCTAGTACCCCTTCACACAGATCCTCCCCCAGTTCCACACCCTTCACCATATCCCACATACTACCCACTCCCCATCCCCAGCACATCCTCTCCCACCGAAGCCAGACAAGGCAGCCCAGTTAGGGGAATGGAATCCACAAGCAGGCAGGAAACAGATCCGGGGACAGCCTCTGCTCCAGTTGTTGGGAGACCTACATGAAGACCAAGCTGCAGATCTGTTACATATGTACAGGGGGCTGAGGTTCAGCCCATGCTCATTCTTTGTTTGCTGGTTGGCTCAGTCTCTGGAAGCCCTCAAGGGTCCAGGTTAGTTGACTCTGTTGGCCTTCCTATGGAGTTCCTGTCCTCTTCAGGTCCCTCAGGCCTTCCCCCAACTCTCCCACAAGGCTCCCTGAGCTCCATCTAATGTTGGGCTGAGGGTCTCTTCCCTTGGCTGCTGGGTGGAGTCTCTCGGAGTACAGTGATGCTAGGCTCCTGTCTCTAGCAGACCAGTGTCTCCCTTCGCTTTTTCTAAAGTTATTTTTCTACTCCAGTTCCCATACTTCAACCAACTTACCCTACCCAGATAGGCACCCCTAAGGAAAACAAATAGTTCCCCTAATATCTTTCCAGTTTAGGCTTTAGCATATGATTTTCAAGGAACACAGCCACAAGGTCAGAATTAATTATTCTACTTTCCATTACCCGCACATGTTATTCTTTTAATATGTTACTTCAAAGGTTTTCAGAGATTTCGTTTCCAATGAATAGTGATAGGTAGGGTTCTGTGCTCATTCAGATGTCTCCACAGAATAGTCTTCAACCCCCTCCTTCTTCCTTAGCCCCAGAACTTTACCATGGGTACCAAGCACTCACTTTCCTATGTGCCTTGCCAGAGCAGCCTTGTGCACCTAAGGAAATAGTAATTTTCTCTCGTGGTCTTTATACAAAATGTAGCTGGGCATACACAGTCCTGCTTCTTACTTTTTTCTACTAAACAATGTCTCTTTCTTTGTTTTTTTCAAGACAGGGTCTCACTATGTAGCTTTAGCTGTCCTAGAACTAACTATGTAGGCCAGGCTGGCCTGAAACCCACAGAAATCTACCTGCCTCTGTGTCCCTAGTGGTGGGATTAAAGGCATGTGCCACAGGGAGATGGCTCAGTGATTTAGAGC
The DNA here is from genome assembly GCF_900095145.1 of Mus pahari. Lineage (NCBI taxonomy): Eukaryota > Metazoa > Chordata > Mammalia > Rodentia > Muridae > Mus > Mus pahari. Next base: position 53,835,810 of record NC_034597.1, on the reverse strand, counting down.
ACTGACTGCTCTGCCAGAGGATCCTGCTTTCATTCCCAGCACCCACATGGCAGCTCACAACTGTCTGTAAGTCCAACTCTAGGGGATCCAACACCCTCACACACATGTAGGCAAAACACCAATGTACATAAAATAAAAATAAGTAGATCACAAAAGAAAGGCATGTGCCACTATGCCTGGCAACAATTTCTGTCTTTAGATTTTTGCATACTTTCTGGTCTTTTATGTAGCAGAGCTATAATCTGTCCTCTGTAAATGGACCATCCTCAGATTTCCCAGTCCTGCCTTATCTTATGAGCATCTCAGCAGCTCATCTAAGCCTCAAATTTCCTACCTAGCCTGCACCTCCTTCATTCTGAAAATCTTGGTCTTATCTCACAAAGAAAGCAGACACCATTGGCTAGAAATTCTAGCAATTTCCTGCCTCCTCTGCACCTGGTACATTGTGTTCCTTCACTACCAAACAACATATAGTCCCTGGCCTGTGTCCGGCTCTGTCTGGCCTCTATTTCTCTCAGAATGCCATTTATACTCTTTTTGGTTCGCCTGTGAAGCACCCTTTAACCTTTCAAATCCAATCCAGAACACCATCCTAGAAGGAGCCAGTCAGTCATTTCTGTGTATTATATGTGCACCTCATGTGCTTAAAGTATATGTAATTGTATATGAGGCTATGTTCCCACCAGTCTTGCCAGTACCTTCAGAGCTAATTAATATCAGGATGCCTTGTACTTACCACAGTCTGATAATTGAATCTACTTAATATTTGTTGAATAAATAGCATAAAAGATGTAAGTATATCCTGAATACCCAAGATACAATTCACAGATCACATGAAGCTCAAGAAGGAAGACCGCAGTGTGGATACTTCAGACCTTCTTAGAAGGGGGAACAAAATAACCATTGGAGGAAATACAGAGACAAGGTTTGGGGCAGAAACTGAAGGAAAGGCCATCCAGTGACTGTCTCACCTGGGGATCCATCCCATATACAGTTACCAAACCCAGACGCTATTGTGGATGCCAACAAGTGCTTATTGTCAGGAGCCTGATATAGCTGTCTCCTGAGAGGCTCTGCAAGTGCCTGACAAATACAGAAGTGGATGCACACAGCCATCCATTGGACTGAGCACAGGGTCCCCAGTGGAGGAGCTAGAGAAAGGACACAGGAGCTGAAGGGGTTTGCAGCCCCATAGAAGGAACACCAATATGAACCAACCAGTACCCCCAGAGCTCCCAGGGACTAAACCGCCAACCAAAGGGTACACATGAAGGGACCCATGGCTCTAGCTGCATATGTAGCAGAGGATGGCCTTGTGGAACATCAGTGAGAGGAGAGGCCCCTTGTGAAGGTTTGATGCCCTAGTGTAGGGGAATGCTAGAACAGGGAAGCAGGAGTGGGAGGATAGGATGAGGGGATTTGGGAGGGGAAATGAGGAAAGGGGATAAAATGTGCAATGTGAATAAAGAAAACATCTAGGAGAGAGAGAGAGAGAGGAGAGAGAGAGAGAGATGTAAGTATACGCCGTAATGACAGGGATTTGCAGAGGTAGAAATGGGTTGTCTGCTTTATGATATGGTAGACCAGTTCTGGTCCATGGGAGCAAGAGACCTGTGACGGGCTCACTGCTGCCTCCTCAGAGCCCAGAGAAAGGACTGGCTTCACTAATGCCGAAAAGAGAGACCTCCCAGTGTATCTGACCCTAAAAGGATGCCCTTGCACAGTCTAGGAGAACAAGAATTAGAGACTCTGCTGCTTTCAGAGGAACTTAGCCAACACCCAGCCTTGGGTAAAATGCCACAGTGCCAGTCAACTTGCTAATAGCTTAAATCAAGCAGTTCCAAAAGTTGGCTTTTGTGTATGCGTGGCATATGCACACGTGTGGATTAGGGGGGTGTTCAGTGTCTTCCTCTATCACTCTCTTCTTATTTTGTTTTGTTTTGTTTCGTTTTTTAAATAGGGCTCTCTCACTGAATCTGAGGCTCATTACTTTGGCCAGCTAGCCAGCAAGTTCCCAAGACACATCTGCCTTTGTCTCCCAGTGCTGGGGCGGTAGGCAAGTGAAGCCGTGCCTAGCTTCTACATGGGTACTGAGGATTTGAACTCAGGCCCTTTTGCTTTCATAACAAGTGCTCCTACCCACTGAGCAATCTCCCCAGCACTCTCCAAAACTAAAAATGTTGCTGGGGGCTGGAGAGATGGCTCAGCGGTTAAGAGCACTGACTGCTTTTCCAGAAGTCCTGAGTTCAAATCCCAGCAACCACATGGTGGCTCACAACCATCTGTAATAGAATCTGATGCCCTCTTCTGGTGTGTCTGAAAACAGTTACATCGTACTTATATAAATGTAATAAATAAATCTTTTAAAATGTTGCTATATTTTTAACAGCAAAATACAGACTCAATTGTGATGTTCAGTGAAAGGGGTCTGGTTCAAGAAATGATAATATGTGGTACGTAGCTGTAAAAATGAGCAAGGAAGAGCTCTATGTTAATGTAGGGAGAGTTTATACTATACCAATGATTAGGAAAAAAATATAGAACAATATATGTAGTAGACTATTTTCTATGTTATAAAGTGAAAGAAAATATATATTGTATATAATTCATATTTGTCTTTAAAACTCTAGAAGCAGTGGCTAGAGAGATGGCTCAGTGGGTAAGAGCTCACAGTACTCTTTTGGAGGACCTGAATTCAGTTCCCATAACCCATATTGGCTAGCTCGCAACTGCCTGTAACTCCAGCTCCAGGAAATCTGATGCTCTCTTCTGAATCCCATGTGCACCACACACACACACACACACACACACACACACACACACATATGCGCACACGCACACACACACAATTAGAATTAATTTTTAAAACTAACAAACCCTAGAAACAGAACTTCACAGATGGGGTGGAAAGAATGTAAAAACCTGAAAAATGTCAGGAGAGTGACAAAGAATTCAGATCAGTGAGATATTATTTGTATTTTAAAGGCCCATACAAAGTAATACGGGACAAAAAAAAAATCTCCAAAAATATACCACTGAGTTAGTTTTGTGTTAGCCATCTACTGCTGGGCATGAAGTCTGCCCTTATGTGTGATTTGTATACCCAGTGATATTCCACAGAAGAAACCAAATTTTTCCTTTGTGAGCAATTGTGAATTGGAGATAGCTTCTTAGTTAGGGATGGGAGCTCATGCCTGCTTCTCCCTCTCAGTGCTAGGAGCCCATCTGGCTTGGACCTAAACAGGCCATCTGCGTGATGCCACAGTCTCTGTGAGTTCATGGGTACATCAGTCCTGTTGTGTGAAAGACAGATTCCTTGGTACCATCTGTCCCTCCATCTCACACAATCTTTTTACATTCCTTCACATCATTCCCTGAGTCCCAAGAAGAGAACTTCTGGGAAGAGGTCTCATTTAAAACTGAGTGTCCCTGAGTTTCTCAGTTTCTGTACATCGTGCAGTTATGGGTCATCATACTGAGCAAGACACTGATCAATGGATATAGCAGAATGTTGTAATTTGATTGTTACATGCCTTTAACGGTGTATTTGATGTTTCCCTAGGACCATTGCCTGTCTAATCCCACATTCTCGGTTGCCTGGGCAGTGTTGGGTATGGATCCCATCTCATGGAGTGGACCTTAAACCCACTAAGATAGTGGTTAGTCACTCCCACAACATTGGTGCCACAATTGTACCAGCAGGTCTTGCAGGAAGTCACCATTGTAGATTGAAAGGTTTGTAGCTGAGTTGGTGTTTAACTTTTTCCTCCAGTAGTGTACAAAGCACCTTCCAGTACCATACATTCTATCAGTAGGGTTGAAGGCTCTAGGAAGGCACTAGGTCATCTTCTCTATGTTCAATGGAGTATGTAAGTGCTATATTCAGCAATAGGGCCTCGCTATCAGTGGAGACCAACCAATAAGCTTGGCAATAGCACCAGGTGTTTTGGAGTTTCCATGAGGCCTCTTTGGTCAACAATTCAAGTCAATATACCCATTCTTCCCAATGAAGATTTCACCCACCTCTTCCCTACCCTTTTTTGTTTAAGCCTCTCATTCAAGGCTGGCCCCAATCCCTCGATAACTATACATTCTAGTTTCCCTTCCTTTGGAGATCCTCTCCTGCCCCTAGCTCCTTACTCTTCACTTAACCTCAGAGGTTATACATTGTAGTGCCCCAGTGGAAGGTTTGACAGCTAATATCCACATATAAGCGTTCAGACCAGACTTGTCTTTTGGTCTGGCTTACCTTGCTCAAGGGTGACTTATTTCTAGCTCCATCCATTTGCCTGCAAATTTGATAATTTTTAAAATTTTGTAATTATACTTAGGTACAGAAAACTTAGTGTACATTTAACCCAATTTAGTGGCCAGTTCTTTAGCCTTTGCCTTTTCCCGATTGGCAATTCGAGCCACAGACTTAGGACCCAGGATGTTGCCCCTCCCAGAGGCGACAGTGGATCTCATATCTGTCATTAATTGATCCTAATAGCTTCCACCAGCTTAGGCAGAGCACCCTTGTCTTCTGAGTTAAACTGTGTGAAGGCAACAGTGGTGCCTGTCTTCCTGTGGACTGGGTGCCCCAGCCTGGCCTTTCCCTTGATGATTCAGTTGGGCACCCCCATCTTTTGACACAGGGCAGATAGGAAAACCACCAGCTCACTGGGGTAGTCACCACCAGCTGAGCCTTCTTGTTCTCTTGTTGTGCTGACTGTATTGACTCCTGCTCGGAGGACAGGTGGTCTCTTAGTTGGGATGTCCCCTTTGCCAGCAGCTTTCTTCTCAGCACGGGCCAGTAGTCTTTGCTTCTTCTCTTGCTTTGTCTCTGGCCAGTACTTGTGGGCAAGCTTAAGTAGCTAAGTAGCTGTTTGCCTGTCCAGGGCCTGAGTGAACTGGTTAAAGGCAGGAGGTACTTTGAGCCACTTACAGAGGATGGCTTTTTGCCACTGCAGTCTGATATAGTGGGGCCATTTGACGAAGCATGTTAGATCTCTTTTGGGATGTATGTCCTGCCCAATGCCCAAGTTCTTGGATCTTTTCTCAAAGGATTGACCACCTTTTTGGCCTCCTGTTTCTTGACGGCAGCAGGGGCTGGGCCACCTTCCTCCCCTTGGTCTTCTTTCCTTTGGGCATCTTGCTTGGCTGGTGGAGAGAACAAATTTGATAATTTTAAAAACAGGTACATAATATTCCTTTGTGTAAATGTGCTACATTTTCACTATCCACCCATCTGTTGGTGGACATCTAGGACACTAGGTTTTCAATGTCTGGCTGTTGTGAACAGAGAGAGCAGCAGTGGGCATAGTTGAGCAAGCTTCTGTGTGTAGGATGGAGTGTCTTTTGGGTAGATGCTCAAGAGTGGTATTAATTCCCAGCTTTTTGAACAGCCACTCTGATTTCCACAGTAGCTGTACAAGTTTGCAATCTCACCAGCAATGGATGAGTGTTTCCCTTACCCCACATCCTCATCTGCATGAGCCATCATTTGTTTTTTTTTTTGTTTTTTTAATATTTATTTATTTATTACATGTAAGTACACTGTAGCTGTCTTCAGACACTCCAGAAGAGGGAGTCAGATCTTGTTACGGATGGTTGTGAGCCACCATGTGGTTGCTGGGATTTGAACTCTGGACCTTCGGAAGAGCACTCGGGTGCTCTTACCCACTGAGCCATCTCACCAGCCCCCAAGCCATCATTTGTTTTATTGATCTTAGCCATTCTGACAGGTATAAGATGAAAAGTAGTTCTGATTTGCATTTCCCTGATCATTAAAGACTTTGAGCATTTTTGCCAGGTGCATGCCTGTAACCCCGGCACTTACGAGGCAGATGCAGGTAGATCATTGAGTTCTATGCCCTCCTGGTCTCTACAAAGTGAGTTTCAGAACAGCTAGATGCTGCACAAAGAAGCCCTGTCTTGAAAAGCTAATAAAACAAAATAAAATTAAAAAGATGTTGAACATGTTTAAAGTGTTTCTCAACCATTTTCGGTGAATTCTGTGTTTGGGTTGCCTGTTTTCTTGGTGGCCAGAATTTTTAGTTCTTTATGTATTTTAGATATTAACTCTATCAGATGTGCAATTGGTAGAGATCTTTTCCCATTCTGTAGCCCGTCACTTCCTGAGGTCCCATTTATTGTTAGTCTTAGTGACCGCCAAATGTTGGTCTCTGTGCTATTGGTATCCTATTCAGGAAGTCCTTTCCCGTGCCAGAGAGTCCCCATTTCCTCTTCTTTCAGATTCAGTGCATCTAGGCCTTATGGTGAGGTTGTTGATCCTTCTGAAGTTGAGTTTTCTTCAGGGTGGTAAGTATGGATTTTTTTTTTTATTCTTCTACATTAACCCATCCAGTTTGGGCTAGCACTATTTGTTGAAGGTTCTCCCCCCCCCACCCCCACCCCCCACAGTGTATTTCTTCTGGCTTCTTTATTAAAAATCAGGTGTCCATAGGTGTGTGAACTTATTTCTGGGTTTTCAATTCCCTCCCATTGTTCAATATGCCTCTGTCTGTGCTGATGTCATACTTGTCTTATTAATACTGCTCTGCAGTATAGTTTGAGATCAGAGATAGTGACACTTCTATCAGTTCTTTAATCATTCTGGAGCGTTTTGGCTATACTGGGCTTCTTATGTTTTCATGTGAAGCCGAAATTTTTCCTTTCAATTTCTGTGAAAAATTGTGTTGGAGTTTTGATGGAAAATGCATTGAAACTGTACATTGCTTTTGATAGGATGGCCATTTTTACTATTGATATCAATCCTACTGATTCATGAGCATGGGAGATCTTTCCATCATCTGATATCTTCAATATCTTTTTCATTGTTTTAAAATTTTTTATCTTACAATTCTTTCATTTGCTTGGTTAGAGTTACCCCCAAGATATTTTATATTATTTGAAGCACTGTCATTTTCTTTGTTTACTTGTTTTGTTTTTGTTTTATTCTTTGACTACTCTACCAAAATACCAGGGACTGGGTAGTTTATAAACTGTAAAACCAGATTTACAATCTGTGAAGTCCAGATGAAAATATTAACACATTTGGTGTCTGGTTCCATAAATGAGGACTTCTATCTGTATTGTTGTATTCGTTATTTTTCTGGGAACTGGCACAAAATACCAGACAGAAGCAGAAGAGGGTATTTTGGATCATGGATTTAGCACACACAACCCGTTTCTGTAGGAAAGGATCAGAGGCAGAAGCTTGGGGCTTCTCCTTGTGTCAGTTGTGCTGGTTCCTGAGATATTGCAAGAAATTGTGTCAATCACAGCATCCTCATATTTTCACTGCTTGAGAATGTTTGTTATTATTTAGTAATAAAGGCCTGTCAGTATTTATTACTTTAGTTTTTATTTACTGCAAGTTGGTATATTATTTTTTTTTAAAGTGGCATCATTGTAAACCCCTTTAAATATGTATTTTATAAATATATTGGCATAGCTGAGGGGATGGTTCATACCTGTAATCTTAGCACTTGGTAGGAGGCAGGAAGATTGCTTCAAATTTGAGGCCCACGTGAACCATGTAATCAATCATTCCATGACATCCAGACTATGTAGCAAGACTCCATCAAAAAACAAAAAACAAAACACAAACCCACACAAAGCAGGGCTTATTTGGTAACAGCACTTGCCAACACACCTGACAATCTGAGTTTGATTCCTAGAACCCATGTGGTAGAAAGAGGAAACTGGTATGGAGAGGGTCTGCATGAGAGAAAATAGGACATTAGTCTTTCTGAATCTGGCCTATTTCACTCTTCATGATCTTCAGTTACCCTCACTTTCCAACAAATCACATTCTTCCTTATGGCTTTTAATACTATTAAAAATATGTCTTCATGCCGGACGGTGGTGGCACACGCCTTTAATCCCAGCACTTGGGAGGCAGAGGCAGGCAGATTTCTGAATTCGAGACCAGCCTGGTCTACAGAGTGAGTTCCAGGTCAGCCAGGACTGCACAGAGAGACCGTCTCAAAAAACCAAAAAAACAAAACCCAAACAACAACAACAACAACAAAAAGTCTTCATAAATGATCCTATATAAGGGAGGAACTAACTACTTGCTGTTTGAAATGGTTTGTTTGTTTTTTATTACACATTTTCTTTATTTACATTTCAAATGTTATCCCCTTTCCTAGTTTCCCCTCCGAAAACCCCCTATCCCCTCCTCCCTCCCCCTGCTCACCAACCCACCCACTCCTGCTTCCTGGGCCTGGCATTCCCCTACACTGGGGCACTGAGCCTTCACAGGACCAAGGGCCTCTCCTCCCATTGATGACTGACTAGGCCATCCTCTGCTACATATGCAGCTAGAGCCATGAGTCCCATCATGTGTTTTCTTTGATTGGTGGTTTAGTTCCTGGGAGCTCTGGGAATACTGACTAGTTCATAGTGTTGTTCCTCCTACGGGTCTACAAATGTCTGTTTTTAAAAGCATATAAATTAATGTAGTTCACAAAAACTGTGTCAGTTTCCAAAGCTAGAGAGTGGTATATACAGAAGGATAAACTTTCTTCCTCAAGGCACCTAGCCTAGGTTCTTCCCCTAGAACATCTATATTCTATTAGAGAATAAAAATTAAAGGGGGGGAGATCTGGAGAGATGGCTCAGTGGGTGAGAGTGCACACTGCTCTTGTGGAGCACCAGCATTTGGTGCCAAGCGCCCGTGCATGCTGGCACACGACCTTCTGTAACTTCAGCTACAGGGGCTCCTACCTCTTTTGCTTATGCACATGCACATACATCCACACAATTTAAAATTATTATTATTATTATTATTATTATTGGTTTTTCAAGACAGGGTTTCTCTGTATAGCCCTGGCTGTCCTGGAACTCACTTTGTAGACCAGGCTGGCCTCGAACTCAGAAATCCGCTTGCCTCTGCCTTCTGAGGGCTGGGATTAAAGGCGTGTGCCACCACACCTGGCTTAAAATTATTTTTTAAAATACCATTTAAAAATAAATATTTATACAAGAGTGAATCTATGTATCATATGGAATTCCCAACGTTTACATGATATGGTGATGTGAAGTGGCCCAGTGGCAAGCTGAGACCCCAGAAGTTAGAAGTGAGGAGCCTGAGACAAACTTTAACCCCCTTCTACCTTTCCGGAAGAGCCAGTTACTAATCTGAACTCCAACCTACCAAGTCATAGCAAGAGATCCACCTAAAATCCATCCATACAACTGCATAAAGTGTGAATACCCTCCACTTCATAGTTCCCTGCTGGAGATGGCAAATGAGATTGGCCTCTCCTGTTCCCAAGATAGCAGGCCACGAGTGTAATGACGAATCAGATCTTTGTATCTAAAGGTTTAGCTTCTTCAGTTAGATGAAAGACTAATGAAATCAAAGTCCTGGCATAAAAACAGCTTAAAAACCTTTCCCTAAGTAAAGGTGTTCCACGCTGTAAACAACTTGGAGCAGTCACCTGAGCTTCAGTGAGCAATGCCTGAACTGTGCCCGGAGCCAGTGTGGGAATGAGTCATATGACTAAAGCTTGGGGCAGTGGAAGCAGATGGAGCAATCTGGGGGCCACAGAGGGGAGGGAGATGTGCTTGTTTAAGGAAATCAAACTCACAAAGAGCCGATGAGCACATTAGACATACCATTCCTTCATTGGATTAGGGGTGTTTTCATCCCTTGACATGTCACATCCCTGTGACAATGCTAGAGATGGCAACAACAGATGCCACTATCAGTGTCTGGGCAGTGTTGAAGAAACCACCCTCTTGTGTCTGTCCCCAGAGCTTCCTGCCCTGATCACCCCTCTCCTGTCCTGTCCCCTATGGTCCCCCTTGTTCTCCACATCGAGCTCTGAGCTTACAGACACATGTAGCTCAGTTGACTTTCTACAAGGTGCCGCGGGAACTGGAACCCACGTCCTCATGTTTGCACAGCAAATGCTCTTACTGCTGATCCAGCTCCCATCCCCCAACATTTTAAAAGATGCAGTTGTATTGTTTCCAAATGTAAATATAATACAACTTCATGTAAAGGGAGAATAAGAAACTTATGTAAAGTTTTCAGAAGGTAGAAAAACTGAGGGTGGAGGTATGAGGGGGTGCTTAATGTTAAAATTCAATCTCTAATATGTGAGTGTCTCTGGGTTGCCTAGTGTCTGTCTGATTCTATCCTTGCCTTTCTCCAACCTATTTATTTACAGCACAGGCATTGCCCACAGTGGGCTAGACACCAGTCATTAATCAACAAAATGCCCACAGGCCAGTCTGATGGAGGTACTTCTTCAGCTGAAGCACTTCTCAGATAACTCTAGCATGCATCAAGTGGACATAAATTTAGCCCACATACCTCATAAGAAATAAAAGCCAAGACTGTCTCTGTGCTCTTAACGATTATGGTATCTGTCATCCACCAGTGTGCTTCATGTGAACTGATTTCAGAGCAAGTCAGGTTCTGAGCTGTCATTGAGCCAAGGGGACAAGTTGCACTTGTCCTGTGCCTAGAGTTCTCTTCCCCTGCCCAGTCAGAGTGTCCTGGCCTCGCCCAAGTACCAGCTTTCTTTTTCTTTTTCTTTTTTTTTTTTTTTTAATTTAAGTTTATTTTATTGTGTTTCTTTTTCATTTTGTTTTAATTATTGTTGTTGTTATTGCTGGTGTGTGTGTGTGTGTGTGTGTGTGTGTGTGTGTGTGTGTGTGTATGCGTGTGTGTATATGCTTGTTCTGCCATATGCAGAAGACTTTCCATAGGATAGTGTTGAACGCTGTTTTGGTCACTGCTGCATCCCTGGCCCCAGCCAAGGGACAGAGTGACAACACTTTAGAAGGAATTCAAGGAAGTGCTAGTTTCTTCTCAATACCATCTCATGTGTGTCTTCTGACAAAGGTTTGACCTTCCTCATAGTACATTACCAGTGTTGGACATTATTATAAATGATGTTTTTATATTCGATGTTGATGTTCCCTGGAATTAAAACCAAAGCACCCTTTATTTCTTCAAGGTGGAATTTGACAACATTGTTTCACATGGGGATATTCTTCACAGACACCTGAAAGAGACAAAGATTACAGGAAGAAGTTTGTAGTCTTTTTCTCAGCACAGGTGACATTTATTGCTTCTGGGTTAAAATTAATGATGAATTTTCACCTAAGTTCACATTGACCTTTTGTATTTCAGCAAGACTTCTTCAGCCCACAAGACTCATTTTACCTTTTGTTCCAGTGGTGAGGCTTTGCTCCCTGCCTTCGCCTTGATGGAAATAAGGCCCGCCCACTGTGTCTCTGCTTCCCACAGCAGATGACTCGCTGGCCACCGCATCAGTTAATGGTGTTCTTGAAGAAAAGGTGATGACTCACTCCACAGCTCCTGGGGAGGGAGGAGGTGATTGCAAACAGTTCCGAGTCATGCAGGAAAGCCTAGCAGAAATGCCTTGCAGCAATCACAACCCAACAACAACAAAAAGTGTCCTGTCTAAACTTGATTAGATGCTGATTTTATTTTTCCAGAAAGATTTTAGCTGAGCCGTCTACTGGGTTCGTCATTATTTCCCTTACTCTGACATAATGGAAGTTGTAACCATACTAATCAGATAATATATATTTGGAAGAAAGATTACCCTATAGAATAAAAAAAATTTTTTTCTCAAAACGTGATTCTAATTTTATGGGGTGGGGCGTCACAGCCTTATTCAGATTTTTATGAAAGAAGCATTTAGGGGTTTGTTTTGCTTTTTAAAATAGTTCCCTATGTCAGTACAGGGGACAGACACCACGTGCAAGACCCCAAAGCATCCCCACCTCCCAAAGCATCCTCTTGATGCCTGAAACCATGAAAAGTGGGGGATGCCTTTGTTGGTTTGAAGACGTCATTTGTGGGACTGGGAGTGTGGCTCAGAGGCCCAGTGGTAAGTTTACTAAGACCTACATGTCCTAGGTTGCAATCCCTAGAACAGAAAACGAAATCCGTCTCTTCGGTTTGGAAAAGCCCCTAGAGCCGTTAAAAGCTCACTGCTGGCCCTAGCTTGGTTCCTAGTACTGCAATAAACACAGTGACCGAAAGCAAACTTGGGGAGGAAGGTTTTATGTTAGCCACAACTTCTAGGTCATACTCCATCACTGACAGAAGCTAAGGCAAGAGCTCAGGCTGGAACTGATGCGGACTCCACGGAGTGGTGCTCCTACTTGGCTTGCTCCTCATGCCTTGCTCCATCTGCTTCCTGATACCACCCAGGACTATCTGCCTGAAGTGGCACTGTGTATCGTGGGCTGGGCCCTCCCACATCAATCACTGATTAAGAAACTCTGTGACAAACTTGCTTTCAGCTCAATCTAATGGAACATCTTCTCAATTAATATTCCATCTTCCTAGATGACCCTAGCATCAAATTGACAACTCACCAGCACACTGCTTTTGCAACGGAATGCGGGCTGATTCCCATCACCCATATCTTTGACTCACAGCCACCTATACTATTGGCTCCATGGGCACCTGCACACCCATGCCTGCCCCCATACAAATAAATAAAAGTGATCAAATTAAATAGTTTAAACATCACCTATTAAAATAATAGTGGTCCCATTTGGGGTCTCTGGTTAAACTTCCTCGGGTGCTTTTACCCTAATGACTATGGCCTTTGTGGAGGTCTTTGGAAGGTCTCCACTGTACCTTAGTTGAGATTTCTGAGGATGTGAACAGTGTTAGGAACAGTGTTAATCAGATGAAGAAGTGGTGGGCAGTGTTCAACGCAGATGGAACAGCGTATGTGAAGGAACAAAGACCACATTTTCCCACAGTCTTTGCCACTCTAAGACCGGGCCAAATTCTTACTTAACACTATAAAACAAAAACAGTCTGGCTGTGATGGCACAAACTTAGAGGAAAGGCAGGAAGATCCCAAGGTCAGAGCTATCCTAAGCTACCAGAGATAGTATCTCAACACAAAATTTGCAAATGGGCAAAGAAGCCACCACCACCATCATCACCACCACCACCACTACCATCAACATCTTCTTTGTCACCAAGTATGCCCTGGTGTCAGTAACAATAGATAGCAATGTACTTCTTTCAGAGAATTTAATTTCTCTTATAGGGTTGATTAAGAAGATTAATACAAGGCTGGAGAGATGGCTCAGCAGTAAAGAGCACTGACTGCTCTTCCAGAGGTCCTGAGTTCAATTCCCAGCAACCACATGGTGGCTCACAATTGTCTGTAATGGGCTCTGATGCCCTCTTCTGGTGTGTCTGAAGACAGCTACAGTGTATTCATATACATAAAATAAATGTCTTTAAAAAAAAAAGAAGATTAATGCAAGTGTTTCTGTGACTTTAGCAATGACTATTACCTAATCACAATGCCAGGGACTTGAGACCCTAAGCAGGGAGTCACATATCATACTTAGATATACTTTGCTTAGTAAGTTGCTTATGATCTTTATTAAATTATTTTAAAGGAATCCCTGCCATCCTTTTCAAATTCATAATTGAGGGCTATTAATGAAGTATTGTCTGATTCTGACGTATCTGACATGTCCCCAGTCCACGAGGCTGTTCCAGTATCTTAGCAGTTCCATTCTTGTGCTCAAGGCCTGGAGGACTCCTGGAGAGCAGCTGGTCTTCAGCCCACGTTGGCATCCTGAAGAAATTGGATTCAATGCCAGAGAAGGCAAGCCCAGCAAGTGGAGAGATGAATGCCCAGCGAGAGTGAGGGCAAGCAAGCAAAAAGTAATTTTCCCCATGTCCTTTTTATCTGGCATGCCACCGGAAAGTGCCACCTTTTTTAGAGTGGGTCTTCCTGCTTCAAGTAATCTGATTAAGAAAACCCCCCTCACAGGAACACCCAGCTTGGGTTTCAGTTGCTTACTGATGCAGTCAAGGTGACAGCCAGGGTTACCTTGTCATAGGCAGTAAGTGCTCTTAGTCACCGAGCCACCTCTCCATCACCCAGGAATAAGACGACTGAGTAGGTTTTCCTGACTTCTATCTATAAGCACAGAGAAAGGAGTTGAAAGATGGGAGCAAAACCCAGCACACAGACAATGCAGAAGTGTTTCTATGTTTTAAAAATAGATAGCTGGAGAAGTCTACTTCTTACTACAAAGTAAGCTAGTAATTGTTTTAGGAAACGATCCAATTCACTGAATTTTTGTGGGTTCCTAAACCAGATGAGGGATGGTGGACCGCTGCCCATATCCCAGATAGATCTCAGATCGCACTGGCAGAAGTAGGGTTACTTCCTACCCAAATCAGGCTTGGGCCTACTCAACTCCATAGAGACAAAGGCCACACAATAATAAAGCTGGTTAGGCTTATTCGTTGTCTAGTTGTCAGCAATCACGTAGCAGGCAGTCTGCTAATCTAGCAGAGATGCCTGTAAGACCCCCCCGTTCCTCCTCCTATCCCCTCATTCACCTCCTTCATTGTTTTTTCCTTCCCCTAATTTGAGCTATATAAGCAAGCCCCTCTATTTCAATAAACAAGCTGTTCTCTGACACAGTCTCCCAGGCCGTCCGTACTCACTGCTGCCCAAGACCCTGCTCCCCAAAAGTGTGACAACTGAGGGTGGGGGATCCACAAGTTTTTTGTTTGGCTGTTTGGTTTTCTTTTGATTTCTCTGTGTAACTGTGGCTGTCCTAGAATTCACTCTGTAGATCAGGATGACATCAAACTCAGAGCGCCCCTCTGCCTCCTGAGTGCTGGGATTAAATGCATGTGCTAACACTACCTGGCTCAATTCATTAAGTTCTGACAGTTTTTTTCCCTCCGGTTGATAGGACTAATATTCAGAGGAGCAATGATTGAGTGTTTGTGGTTTCTATCAGACTTTCAGGGACATGGGTTACACTGGAGGGCTTGTCCAACCCTACTAAAGGCAGTTGGGAAATGTGACACCATGTGGTAACAACATTTTAGAACAGGCCTGGATCTCTTGTATTTATTGCTATGATTACTGAGATGGGATCTTGCATGTTGTTCAGGTGGGCCTCAAACTCATGCTGATCTTCTTCCTCCAGTCTCCATCCCACCCAGCACGCTTTTCTATGTAAGAATTTGGTGCTGTCGAGTCTGGATTCCCACTAAAATCAGACGCTGAGACAGATGTCTGTGTGCAGGGAAAATATTCTGAAGGTTCTGTGGTCAGTATCTGCAGGAGCGTGAGGCTTGTGGGCTGAGGAGATCGGGAAATGAAACTATGATAGCTGTAATAAAGGTCAAGTGGCCCCACAGGCTGCTCCAGAGATGGGATGTTCGGCTGAGTTAGCTTGCTTCACGTCAGGAACTTCTACCCTGCGGCCTTCAACCAGTCATTGCAGAGAACCTGCTTTCAGGGAGGAAGCAATGCCCTAAGGAAGGCAGACATTGGGTGAGGAGAGTTCTGCTTGCATTTAGCTAAATGTTATGAAGGCTACCACTCCCAGCAGCTGGAGACGTGAGTGTCAGTCCTGAAGATCTTCATTCCACAGCCTCCACTACAGTTCTCAACATGGTTTGGCAATGATGTTTTCATACATGAACACTTGCATTCTCCTACTAGTTAGCGTGACCCTGGTGACAGACACCCAGTTGTGTGGCAGCACAGAAGTAGTATAGGGATAACCACATAACTCAGCAATACAGTATTTTCCAAGCATAAATGAGGCCCTGGGTTAGATCCTTAGCACGACCCTCACTAATGCATACAACGTAGTTAATACTAAGACTTTATCAGGAGACATATAATATTTATGGGTATTAATGGTGATAGTAAATTAATATTAATAAAATTATTATTAAAAAGAGTAACGGTGGGACTGGAGAAATGGCTTGGCAGTTAAATTCATTGGCTGCTTTTCCAGAGGATCTGGGTTTGAGTCCCAGAATCCACATGGCAGCTCACAACCATATGTATGTCCAGGCCCAGGGGATGTGATGCTCTCTGTGGCCTCTGTAGGCACCAGAGGTTTACATGCTCATGAAACAAACAAACAAACAAAAAACAACAACAGCAACAACAAAAAAACAGTTAAAAAGAAGAACCTGTATGACTTGCCCTCCTTCCTTGGCCTAAGCTATAACTCGAAATTAGGAATATTATTTGTAAGGATAAATACATCAGACTCTTTTTTAAAAGATTTTTTTTTATTATTTTTAATTTTGTTTGTACACACACACACACACACACACACACACACACGAAGTAGGTAGAGTTAGAAGCAGTTGGGAATCATCATGGCTGCTGGGAATGAACCTGGGTCCTCTGGAAGAGCAGTAAATGCTCTTAACATCTCTCCATTCCCTAAATCATAATCTTTTCTAAAACTTTTTTTTTTATTGATTCATCACCTTTTCTAAAGAAAACAAACAAACAAAAAAGTTTTTGCTGTTTAAGCTGCAGTATGTCACACACAGTATAATCTTTTGTTCAAATAGCTTCCCTTGCAAATGTTCATTGCAATGAGTCACTGGTCTGGTTCAAGGCCTTTGGCTTCTGCTACACTTTCAATCCTCACCAGGGCTCCTCTTCATATCCTGTTGCTGCCCTGTGTCACGAAGATCCTGAAGCTTTAGTTCTGCAGGACTGGCCCTTTCATGATGGAGTGGGATAACTAGAGTCCTAGATCTGGGCCTGGGTGGTAGCTGAGTTGGTCTGCCTGCCAGGTCTCCTGTCTGCTCTCCTGCATGCACTCTACCAGGGCTAGTTCTCCTAAACTTCTCTGATGAGGGGTGGGGCAAACTCTCCTGCTATCTTGCTCTTCTCACCCACCCCTCTCCACCAGGGCCAGTTCCACTGTGCTGCCCATGTGAGTTATAGGACCCTTTCTCCCTAGTTCTGCAGCCCTTGGGGTGGGGGTGGGGCAGGTCTCAAGCTCTCAAGCCCTCAGGTCCAGTTCTCACAAGCTGGCCAGGCGAGGGGATGGGGGCATCTCTCTGGCACACTACTGCATGGCCAGTAAGGGGCGGGGCCTATATCATAATCTTAATCTTAAGAAATAGGTTTGCGGGGCTGGTGAAATGGCTCAGCGGTTAAGAGCGCCAACTGCTCTTCTGAAGGTCCTGAGTTCAAATCCCAGCAACCACATGGTGGCTCACAACCATCCATAATGAAATCTGATGCCCTCTTCTGGAGTGTCTGAAGACAGCTACAGTGTACTTACATATAATAAATAAATAAACCTAAAAAAAAAATAGGTTTGCTCTTTGGTTAGTAATATCCAATCAAAACCTTTATCACTGGGTATGAGGAGGTTAGAAACCACAAGTTAAGGTAAAAGAACACAAGCGTGATCATAAAGTTTCTGGGGGTTAGAGAGATGGCTCAGTGGTTAAGAGCACTGACCACTCTTCCAGAGGTCCTGAGTTCAATTCCCAGCAACCACATGGTGGCTCACAACCATCTGTAATGGGATGGGATGCCTTCTTCTGGTGTGCCTGAAGACAGCAACAGTATATTCACATACATTAAATCTGTGTTGTCCTCACTTATTAAATATGAATCTGAGAGGGAAACCCCTGCTAGCCCAGTGAGATGTCCTGCATGTGTGTTACCCAGGGGTATAGAGCAAATAGATCAATATCCTTAAGCCTACCTTTAAAAAATGGTCATTTTTTTTGTTTTGTTTTGGGTTTTTTTGTTTTGTTTTTGCTTTTTTGAGACAGGGTTTCTCTGTATAGTCCTGGCTGTCCTGGAACTCACTCTGTAGACCAGGCTGGCCTCGAACTCAGAAATCTACCTGTCTCTGCCTCCCAAGTGCTGGGATTAAAGGCGTGTGCCACCACGCCTGGCTCTTTGTTTGTTTGTTTTGTTTTGTTTTTGTTTTAATATCCCTAAGTTTCTTTTTTTCTTTAGGAAGAAGGATGAAGACCTAGTAGCAAAAAGATAATGAAATCTGGCATGGATGGTATCTTTCAGACATATGGCTTGGAGCTGGGGGATGGCTCTCTGGTAAGACAACTGCCTTGCAAGCACAAAGAGCTGCGGTTAATCTTCAGAGTCCATGCTTTAAAACATCAGGTATGGTGGGGCATGCTTGTCACCCACTGCAGGAGAGGCAGAGATAGGTGAATCCCTGGGGCACCTGGCCTAGCTGGCCTAGCCCACTTGGTGAGCTATAGGCCAATGAGAGACTGGGTTTCAAAAAAAAAAAAAAAATAGAGTGGATAGCTACTGAGGAGCAACACCTGAAGTTGTCCTCTGCCTTCCGTGTGCACATACGTACATGAGTGCACACATGTGCATGAGTTCACATGCATGCACAGAGACAAATAACTTTTGACTTTTGTTGAATAGTTCAGATATTCTTAGTTCACCTAGAAGATCATTTGTTCCATAACCATAGTTAGTACACTTACATATTACTGTGTGTACAAAGTAATTAAAACATAAGGAAAAGACATCCGCCAATTTGAGTTCCCTAACTCAATCCCCAAATTCTAACTAGTGCTTCAGACAAGAAGCAAACTTCAGCAACCGTGGTGGGACACATGATGTGTGCACACATCATGCATGGCAGCTAAGAGCTGTAATAAAACTCTCCTTGCATCACTAAAGCACAGTCTGGCAAACACAACCGCAGCTGATAATGTTTTGAGGGTATTCAAAAAAGGCAGACGTGCCAAGGCCTGGGTGTGCCATTTTAGAGGCCAGAACACGGAGTCACAGCCATGGGTCTGAAAAAGTGGGCTCAGAAGGCCTCTCCCAGAGGAGCAGCCATGGCTTTTTAGGGTGAAACAAGGTTCTACCTCATCAACTTCATGCTTTCACAAGTGCCAAACGTCAGCCAAGTTCTGCTTCGGGAGGACACCTTACAGTGAAGTGATCGTTACTTTGAAATAGTCATTTAGATATCAAGATAAAACTTCACAGAGTTCACGGGGCATTGGTGGCGCACACCTTTAATCCCTGCACTTGGGAGTCGGAGGCAGGTAGATCTCTGGGAGTTTGAGCCCAGCCTGGTCTATAGAGCTAGTTCCAAGACAGCTAAGGCTACACAGAGAAACTCTGCCTTGAAAAAACAAAAATTTCATGGAATTCTATCATTTCTGGATTTTGTGAATTGTTTGCAGAATCATTTATGATGTAAATAGGAGGTAGGGTCACCTCAAGCACCACTGAAGAGCAGAGTCCCAGAGGACACGGTGATCTGGGGGTGGGGGAGTGGGGTCAGTGCTGGGACTGCACAACCCCTCCCTAAGTCAGTGTGTTCTACCCTTGTGATCTGGTCATATGCCCAGTTCTTGTTTCACTTTTTTGGTTTTTCGAGACAGGGTTTCTCTATATAGAGCCCTGGCTGTCCTGGAACTCACTCTGTAGACCAGGCTGTCCTGGAACTCAGAAATTCACCTGCCTCTGCCTCTGCCTCCCAAGTGCTGGGATTAAAGGTGGGCACCACCACGCCTGACTTGGTTTTCTTTTCTTCAGCTGATACATTAAATTAGTTAAGCTGATATTACTCAAAACCTCACCCACCATTCCTTTCCTTTCCTTCTATTTTTGTTCTCTCTCTGTCTCTGCCTGTCTCTGTCTCTCTCTGTATTGTATGACTGTGAGTGCATATGTGTGTGTACAGATGTGTTCACCCATGCACCGCAGCTACTGGTCAATGGTGGATGTCTGCCCTCTGTCCCTCTCCATCTTATTTTTTGAATCAGGCCTCCCATTTAACTCAGAGTTCAATGTTTTATGTAGGTTAACCTGCCAATGAGGTCCCAAGATCCACCTGTCTTCACCCCTAAGCATCAGGGTTAGTGACTGGCTTTTATGTGGATACTGGAGGTCCAAACTTAGGTCCTTATGCATGGGCAGGAAGCATTTTAACACATTGAGCCATCTCCCCAGCTCTTTACTATCTCTTCTTCATCAGAACCATGTGGACTAGAAAAAGGTATTATTCCGGATTTGTTGTACTATGTGATTTTTCTGGTCTAGAAGTTACCATGGATAGATACAGAGACAAGTGCATACCCAGAACAACAAAGTGCCATTAAAAAACTTAGAAAAATTTTGAAAAGTTTTACTCTAGAAGTACAAACTCTTATATTTTCTTTGAGTATAGGGAATGTAATCCTAGGGTCTTGCATATGCTAAGCAATCATTCTATTACTGAGCTACATCCCCAGCCCTAAAAACATAGATATTAACTCAAATAGACTTTCTACCTTGGCCACATATAGATAATAATATCAATATGCTGAAATTTTATAAAGGCAAGGATGATTTTATTGACATTAAAGTTGTGCTTTAGAATTAGAACAATATGAAGAAATATAGTTTGTTTTATATTGTTTTTTCCTTCAGACAAATGGAAAGGATTTAGTATAATAGTGAAATTTTGCACTCCCATCCAGGTTATTAGGTGCTCTCCATTTGCAAGGAAGGCATCTCCAATAAACAAATGAATATGTGTTTGGCCTGCTGCTTATTTTTAAAAGGTACAATACTGTCTGCTTTACTAATAAAAATAAACAAAATTCAAGTACTTAAAACCACAATAATCCAGTTACCACCATTTCCTATTCTTCTTTGTTTAGTTACACTGACCTAGAGAAGGGAAAATGGAGCCAATAAAGGAGCCAGACTAAAGCCCTGTACAGTAGCCAGCTTTTTTCAACACATCAAACAACTGGTACGCTAAGGGTTAAGAGGCGTCACCAGAGTAAAGCCTACAGTTCCAAGGACAAGCAAGCCACATGTGACAGACTAGCTGCATGCAGCAAAACTTGTTTCTCCACAGAGGCACAGAAACAGGTAACAAAATCCAGCTGCGGCGAGTAATCTGGAGTAAAACCCCACCCAGCCCGACAGTGACCAACACCAAGACACTCCAGGAACGGTCCCGGGGGGGGGGGGGGGGGGCTCGAGGAAACTGAGAGTTTTCTCATGAGAACTTAGAAGTCTCCTGATCTGACTCCAGTCTTGGACCATGTCCCAACAGTTTGACAATACTTTAACAGTGACTATAGGATCCATGTCAGGTTCCCAATAACCAAATGCTTTAAACTTTTAAAAAACATTTTGCATTTCTACCCATACAGGTTTACACAGCCTCCCACAGACTAAAATCAATGATGAAAATAGGCTACCTCTAGGCGGTGGCTATCATTTCTTTTGAAGTTTCAATTATTTTAGCCTTTTGGATTTGTATAATCAAAAATTTATTATCTATCTCAAAATATAAGTCTTTCAGCTTTTTGCTTTTTAAGTGTGCATTTTTCCTCTCAAGTACTTTCCTTAAATCTTATTGTCTGCGATAATGAGTGCACTTTTCTAGAGGAAAACGTGTGTAGCAAAGGCGTCTGCTTGCCCACTGGCACATCAGTGGCACTAAGGTGTGGGGTAACCAGCCATTACTGAATTGGATTTGAGGTCTGCTTCACAGGAAAGAATTCGTGTTTGGAACTACTAACCTGGTCACAAAGGTCCTTGGGTCAGGAGGTTAAAGGCCCTAGAGAGGAACCTATTATTGTTGTTTTGCTAAATGGGCATGTTGTCAAACTGCCTTATTTATACACATAGATTAGTGGCTGCCCTCAGCCTTTGCCAGAGAACTACAGTGGTTCAGCAGTTACTGTGAAGATTAAATCATAACTGGTCAGAGTTCTGATAATTAGTGATGATTTTTTTTTTAAAGAACTATTTATTTATTTTACGTATATGAGTACACTGTAGCTGTCTTCAGACACACCAGAAGAGGGCATCAGATCCCATTACAGGTGGCTATAAGCCACTATGTGCTCTATCTCTGAGCTGAGACATGTCACTGTCTCCTCTCTTGAGAGTTAATCGTGTCAGGCTGGTCAATCATCTGTCCACAGAAACGGTTGTTCCCTCAGTGAGGTGAGTTCACCTTAAGCTGTGCCAAAGAGATGGGGGGGGGGGGATAATTAGCCTTTAAATGAGATGCTGTAAATGGGTTGCTGGGAATTGAACTCAGGACCTCTAGAAAAGTAACTGCTGAGCCATCTCTCCAGCCCCCATAATAAGTCACAATTGAGTGTTCAGCCATAAACAGATCATCATCATTATTGCCCCTCCTAAAAAGATTTCAACCTACAACTCCTAAGAAAAAAGTAAGTCTTATATTGGACAGGAAGGCTGTATGTATTAAAATGCTGTACTAGGAGGAGCCAGGTGCCTTGGCATTGAGTGAAGAAGTACTCAATATATAACTTTTTTTTTTTTTTGCTTTTTATTAATTAATTTACTGTGCCTGTCGTAATGTGTGTAGGCATGCATGTTCCACTGGGTATGTGTAGAGATCAGAGGAAATCTTGGGGAGTCATTTCTCTTCTTCTACCATGAGGGACCCAAGGATTGAACTCATATCATCAGGCTTATAAGCAAATGCCTTTACTGGATGAGCCATCTTACTGTCCCTAAATGTTTTTATAGTGTATGTTCAAAATATTTTTTTCACTTCTGGGAACTGAACCCTGGGCCTCACACATGTCACAAGCACCCTGCCTCTGTACTCCATACCCTGTCATGAACTTTAAGTGCTTAAGGATCTCCATATAGCACTTGAGTACAAAATAAGGATGCTAACTAGAGGATTTTTAATTGGCTCTTACTGTGGTTGTTTTTAATGTCATAAAAGCTTTGGTTCTATTCCTCTAGAGGATCCTAACTAATACAACTAACTCTCAACTGGGAAATTTAAAGTTTTCAAGAATTCACATCAGCGATATAATGGTTAGTTTGGGTTTTGTTGGTTTGGTTTGGTTCTGATTTTTAGAGAGAAGTTCATTATAGACTCACACATAAGAGTTTAAGAGGACGTAGAGATCGTCTACATTTGGACAAGCAACTACATGGCAAAAATGGGAGGGAGACTTTAGGGAAAGAGTAAGGAATCACAGAGCATCAGCAAAAGTATGCTTAAGCTCCGGCCAGCATCAGCATCCAGGAGAGGAGACCAGGCAGACTCCATCCTGGTGGCTTTTAGGAACTGTGTGTGTGCGTGTGTGTGTGTGTGTGTGTGTGTGTGTGTGTGAGAGAGAGAGAGAGAGAGAGAGAGAGAGAGAGAGAGAGAGAGAGAGAGAGA
>NC_034597.1:53811426-53812735 GCF_900095145.1 Mus pahari | reverse complement strand
AACTGTGTGTGTGCGTGTGTGTGTGTGTGTGTGTGTGCCCTGTCACCACACACACACACACACACACACACACACAGAGAGAGAGAGAGAGAGAGAGAGAGAGAGAGAGAATTCTGGGAAGCTAATTATTCCTCCCACCTATTTAGCACAGCTTAAGATGAACTCACCTTACTGAGGGTTGTTTCCGTGGCCAGATGATTGGCCAGCCAGACATGAGTAGTTCTTAAGGGAGGAGACAGTGGCTTGTCTCAGTCCACAGATGGAGTCCAATTCTTTGGGTAGGAGGTGATAGATAACTCTCCCTTAGTGAAGCTTCAATGCTACTGTAGCATTTCCCCTTATGAAGAGATAATCCTAAAATCATTTAGGAACCAGACCAGGAATCAGAGCCCCCAAACCCTCCTGGTATTTCTGTCTTCTAGTCATTAACAGTGTTATGTGTGAATTGGTTAGACCGCACGGTGCCGCTCAGGCATTTGGTCAAACATTATTCTGGGTGTGTCTGCAAAGGTGCTTGACAGAGTAGAGTAGTGGTTCTCAACCTTCCTAATGCTGCGACCCTTTAATACGGTTCCTCATGATGTGGTGATCCCCAGCCACAAAATTATTTTCATTGTTACTTCATAACTATAATTTTGCTACCATTATGAACTGTAACGTAAATATCTGTGCATGGTCTTAGATGACCCCTGTGAAAGGGTCATTCGAATCCCAGAGGGGTTGTGCACACAAGTTGAGAACTGTTGGACTAGATAAAGCAGATTGCTTCCCCTAATGTTGACATCCATCCACGAAAGACCACAGTTGAACAAAAAGTCCAAGTAAAAAGTCATCCTGCATGATTGCTTGTTGCCTTCAGACTCAAGTAGAAAAATCAGCTTTTTCTATGTTTCATGTTGTGTTTTATAAAAAAGAAAGAACTAAGATCTGTTTGATAGAGGGAGATGTGGTGAGGGGAAGGGGTGTCTCTGCAAGCCCACGCTGATCCCTTCCCCTCAAGTACCAGCCTCATAAGATACAGCATGGAATAGAATTTATTTAAGGCATGGGGAGGGGAGTTGAGGAGGGAAGAGGGAGGAGAGAGAGGGGGGAAGGGAGAAAGAAGAGGAAGAGGAGGAGGAGGAAGAGGAAGAGGAGAAGGAGGAAGAGGAGGAGAGATGCCCTCTTGTGGTGTGTCTGAAGACAGATACAGTGTACTCATATAAATAACAAAATAGATACATCTTAAAAAGAAAAAAGAGCCTGGTGTGGTGGCACAGGCCTTTAATCCCAGCACTCAGGAGGCAGAGGCAGGCAGATTTCTGAGTTC
>NC_034597.1:53805690-53811306 GCF_900095145.1 Mus pahari | reverse complement strand
GCCAGGAGAATGTAAATGAATAGTGTGATAGTTCATGTTACAGGAAAAATTGGACGAAAATGGATTTCCAAAAGACAAAATAGCAAACATGGTTTTGACCAAAAGTTGGAGAAAGTACTCATCTTACTATAAAACCACAAAAGAATGACTTCTTACACCCAAATAGCAACTAACACTAACAACACATAGTCTTCCAGCATTTTCAAGGATGTGGGTGAATCCCTGAGATGCTAAAGTCAGATGTAGTCAGCTTGTTTCCAAAGATGCCCAGAGCCAGCTCAGGTCTAGATACAAATGAACAAAAAAACTCTATTCCTTTGCAATGCCTGCTGGTCAAGCTGTTCCTTTCTACCTAAACTCTGCTAAGCTGTGCTCCTCGCCCAAACTACACGTTCAGAGTAGAAAAATCACTAACAGCCGAGCTTGCCTGCAAAGTCATGTGTCTGGTGCGTTTTAAAATAAACAGGATGTAAATTGGAGAGTTGAACCTAAATGTGAGTTTTGTTGAGAAAAAAGACAGATGTAAAGATAAGATCTAGACAGCATCTGAAGCGGCACTTTTCTGATGACTCAGTAACGAGGCACCCATGCACTAGTAGGGCTTATGAACGGGTTTTGGTGCTCTGTCAGTGAGCCTGTAATTCTAGGCTGAACCCTGCTTGTAAATTAAACCGCTTCTTGTTAGTTGCTCTGAGTCTCCAGGGCTCTTATTATGAAGTGGGGATCGTTGTTTCTCACACCTGCAAGAGCGGTCATGACTGAATGGCTGAGCCACCTCTCCAGCCCCGGTGCCAGCTCATCCTGAAGGTCCCTAAGTGCGCACCAGGTGCACGCAGTGCCCTTAGAAGCTAGAAGAGGGTGTTTGGTCCCCTGGAGCTGGAGATACAGGCAGCGCTCCTCCACGTGGGTGCATGATGGCAACTGAAACTTGATCCTTTGGAATAGCAGGCAGTGCTCTTAACTACTGAGTCAACTCTCCAGCACCAACCCCTGCCAGCACAAATTCTTATTTACTCTTAAAATCTTAATTTACCACATAATTTACACAGTTATATACTACAGTGTGATGATTTGCTTCATATAAACAATAGGAAAGGATCGAATTTTTTAAAAAAAAACAACTGTCATTTCCAGCGTTGGAAATAACTATCATTTTTATATAGCTGGGAAAACCTAATTCCTACCTGTTAGTTCCTTGTAAGAGAAATGTTAAATTCTTGCAAACTGTAGTCACCTTGCTGTGAAACAGGTGCTTGAACTTAGTCTTCTCTCTGCTTGTTTCTTAGGACCCATCTCCAGACTTCCTTCCATTTCCCCTCACCCACATCCTTCTGCTGTGGTTTGAATGTGAACTGTCCCCAGCAGGCTCCTGTATTTGAACAGTTGATCCCTAGGTAGTGATGCTTTCTGGGGGATTGTGGAACCTTCTGGTAATAGGCCCTAATTGGTGGGCACAGGGCTCTACGAGTGCAGCCTGGTGTTTACAGGCTATCTCTGCTTCTTTCTGAAGCCTGAGGGCTCTGGTTCCTGACCCATAGGGATAACAAGAGGCCACTTGATATGCTAAGGATGGGGCCCCAGTGGCCATGCCTTCCCCCACCCTGTGTACAGTTTCCCCAGAGCCGAAACAAAAACAACCTTTCTACTTTCTGCCTTAAGTTGCTTCTGTCACTATTTTGTCTTATTGGTGAGAAAGAAACAAAGAGACCTTCTTGGTACCTAATGGCTCCTGTTGTGCTCTCTGCTGGTGTCTGTGTATGGGAATGTGCTGTGTGTGTCTCTCCATGCCTGGGTCTTTTCAGTTAACATAAAGCCCTCTACTCTCATTCATGTGGTAAATAAGAGGATTCAAGGCCCCGCAGAATAATATTTCATTTTATTTAACGCACTGCACTTTCTTTATTCGCTGCCAATGGACATCTTAGATGCATCCATTTCTTAGTTACTATAAATAGTTCAGCACTAGTTAATTTTTTATTTACATTTATTAAGTTATTGATTTGGGGTGGTATGTGGTATGCTATGATGTGTGTGTGTGTGTGTGTGTGTGTGTGTGTGTGTGTTGCCAGAGAAAATTGAGAGCCGGTGAGGGTAAGGCACTGGCTGTAAGCCCAATGGCCTGAGTTCAGTACTAGACCCCATGTAAAGGTGAGAGGGGAGAGTAGGACCCACAAAGCTGTCCTCCTGGCACATGCAAGCACCCACCCATTCACACATCACACTGCACATAATAATAGTAAATATAATAAAATAAGAATTAATAGTGAAACTGAAGAAGGCTTCCTTTCTGTGGAAGTGGAGGCCTGTACTTTTGAGGAGTAAAAACTGAGGAGAAGATCTAAGTAGTAGAAGAAAGCAGTGGGAAGGAAGAAAACGGGAGACAGCAGCCACCAACAGGAAGGTTTGATCAGCGTCAGGTTACGTTTCTAGTACAGACTAAGAGCTCTAAACGTGAGCTTTACTTACTTTCCTGGTAAGGTATTGCTCATTCACCAGTGTTACTTATAATGGCTCAAGAAACAGACCTGGAAAATACATTTTTTCAGATAAGGTTCTTATCTGAGAAAAATATGTGGTCTGGCTAACAACATTCTAAGAGGCAGGAGCTGGGTTTGTATCTACCCCCCCCCCCATGACATTAGGAAAGAAAGGCATGACATTAGGTTTCAAAACCATAGTCCATTCTGAACTTGGAAGCACAGCTGGCCTCCTGGCATTGGATATGGAATTTAGGCTGATAATACCTAACCTGCTGGATTATGGTCAGGGTTAAAGGCGACAGCAGATGGGAAAGCCCTATTCAGTCCAGTCCCCCTCCCTCTCTCTAACGATATTTCCATTCATGTATCAGAGGGGCCATGGCCTGCATGTGGAGGTCAGAGGAAAACCTGCCTGAGTCAGTTCTCTCTGTCATACAGATTTCTAAGAGGAATCGCAAGTGGTCTGACTAAGCGAGGGGTGCTTTAACCACTTCACCTGCTCAACCATTCTGTTGGCCCCCCTACCCAGTTCTCTATGATGGATAATTAGTATTGCCAGGAAAAAAATGATTCATTTTAATCAGTAACACTTGCAAGATGAGGAAGACGATGGAAGAACATTCAAGACAAGGGGAACAGATTCTGTAAAATTTGTTGAGGGACAGTGGTGGACCTGTTCTGGGAATGTGAAATAAGAAGGTGGTTTGGGAGCCATGGTGGCAAAAGCCTTTAATCCCAGCCTTGAATCCAGCAGGTGATTCCCCATGAGTTTAAGGCAGCATGGTCTACATAGTGAGTTCCAGACCGGTCTAGGATGCATAGCAAGACCTTGTCTCAAGAACAAACAAACAGCCAGGTGGTGGTGGCGCACGCCTTTAATTCCAGCACTTGGATTTTAATCCCAGCAGGCAGATTTCTGAGTTCGAGGCCAGCCTGGTCTAGGACAGCCAAGGCTACACAGAGAAACCCTGTCTCAAAAACCAAAAACAAACAACTGGCCAGACGGCTCAGACGGTGAGAGAGCATGCTGCTCTAGCAGGGGACTTGCGTTCACTTCCCAGATTTCGTGTCAGGCAGCTCGAAGCTACCTCTAGCTTCAGAGGACCTGACGTCCACAGGCTCTGACATCTATCTGTATGGATCACCACACAGACACAAGTGTGTGCAGACAATTAAAATGAAGGAATGGAGGCTGGAAAGTTAGGTCAGGGCCGTGGATTGTAGGTGGCTTGGGTTGTTTATACTCCAGAGCGAAGAAACTAGGGTTTGATAAGATCTTATCAGTTGGGAGAAGAGCTCTGGTGACCAGAGTGAATGAGTCATGGTGTCTGAGAGTGGAGCTGAGGGGGGTGGGGTTGGGTGGGGGTGGGGAGGACTTACCAAGATGCTCTGGCAGGGCTTCAGTTGAGACTTTGAAGGCTGGACCACTGAGGCAGCAAAGGAAATGAAGCACCAGGATCACCAGGGGATCTGGCAACCAAAGTGAGCTAAGTGAGAGCGCTGGGGATTCCGGAAGTAGCTGTTCTAAGACTCTGAAGCACAAGCCACAGCTAGCACAACTGACTGGAGATCGAGGGCTCTAGTTAGCAGGACTAGCTTTTGCTGGAAGGAGGGCTGCACAGAACCTGAGATGTTTACAGAATAACCAATAAGAAAATGGGTTTGGGCTTTGGCAGCTGGATCAGTTGGGGATAAATGGAGTATCATCCAATCAAAGATAAAAGCTGAAGTTCCTTCAAGTGCCTGAGGCCACTGAGAACATCAGCAGCAGACCGGCATTATCTACAGTAGTGACCATTGTACAGATGTGCACATTAGGGATCTGGGCATGGTGGGATGAAAAGGGCATCAAACAAAATCAAAGCTCTGGGTGTAACTCTCAGTCCCCAATCTTTTACCCACAGAGCCGTGAGATACAAAAAGGCAAAAGGGACAAACCCCTTTCTATCTTTTCAAGATGTAGGCAGAAGAAAGGGAGCTACAAAAGGGACAGTCACAGTATCTGGGTGTGGTGGCAGAGTCTGGGAAGGCAGGGACAGGTGAGTTCATGGGGCTTGCTGGCCAGCAAAGCTGGTCTGAGTGGGGAGGCCAGGCCAAGGGGAACCTTGTCTTAGGAACAAGATTGTGGACAACTAAATGGTGATAGCTGAAGTTGTCTTCTAACTTCTAAATGTACATGGGGGCGGTGCGGGAGGGAGAGGAGGAGGGAGAGACTCTTGTGACTATAGGTTGTGCCTTCCATACTCTTTGAAGCACAGGAAGATGGTAAGATACCGAGAGGACATTTGAGAAGTAACAAGCTCATGACAAAAGCAGGCAACGCTGCTCGGTGATGATTTGGGTTGGATGCTGCAGGTTGGCTCAGAGACAAGATTATTGGGCTAACTCTTGACAGGTTGGGAGTGGAACTTGGTGGCTCAGAGAAACCATGCCATCGAAGGCCACATGCTCTTCCTTACCAACACTGAGAGTTTCCTGTGAACTTGAAAGGCTTGTCTCCCTGCTCTGTCTTCACTCCAGGTTTCCCACATTGCCCTGCTGCTGCTAAGACATATATTTGTTGTCATCAGATGTGACAAACACTAGCATGTGCAATTTTTTGTTTAAACATCAGCACATTCCAGCTTTCCCTTCTGTTTCCTACCTTTTTTACTGTTGGTATTTATTATATACCTATGCTTTTTTTTTTTTCTTTTGTGATAGACTCTCAGGTAGCTAAGGCTGGTCTTGAACTTGCTATGTAGCAGAGTTGGATTCCTGAATCTCCCACTGCCACCAAGCCTAGAATCACAGGAATGTACCACCATGCTTGACTCTACCTTTGTTTTTAAGCACTGATTCACCTCTGTGATGAGAAGTCTGGAATTCTAAGCCAGTAACATCATGCCTAGAGAATGTGAAAGACCAGTGACTCCAGCCGCCTTCCTTTCTCTACAAACCAGGAGGAACCCTGGAGCAAAATCACAGCTCACACTATGCTGGCTATTTGCTGTTTTCTGGCTGCTTAACCCCAGCCCTCCCGGGTTCTTAAGAGTACTCTCCATTCCTCGTTTTTTGTTTGTTTGTTTGTTTTTTATTTTTATTTATTATTATTTTCTTTATTTACATTTCAAATGTTATCCCGAAAGTTCCCTAT
>NC_034597.1:53797339-53804290 GCF_900095145.1 Mus pahari | reverse complement strand
ACACAATTACGAGCCATCAGAACGAGGTATGGTGTGCATGCCTGTAATCCTAGCATTCAGGAGGCAGAGGCAGAAAGGGTAAACAGGGAGTGAAAAGTCAGCCTGTGCAACATAATGAATCCTAACTATGAATAGACGGCAGGCAGGCAGGCAGGCAGGCAGGCAAACAGGGAAATACTGTATCAAATGCTAGTTTGTTTTCCTTACATTTAATCAAGTCATTTTCCACAGTTGCCGGCAGCAGCCACCAGAGAATCACCCCGGTCTTGCTTATAAAGTAGATGAGACTAGTAAACATTTACTGTCTAAGGAATCAAAATCAGAAATATTCTTAGGAATGGTTTTATCACAGTAAACAAGGGACAAAGAGATTACACATGAAATGTGGTTATATTCCAAACATGTATGGATGTAGTGTATGCCTATGGTGAGCTTTGTGGGCACAATGTGTGGGAATGGTCTGTGGTTCCAGTCAGTTCTTGTCTCTTTATTTAGCTTTTTTGAGATAGAGTTTCATGTAGTGGTGAATTAGTTAAACCACTTTGGCTGGGGGGTGGGGGGTTGCATGGAATGTCTCATATGCATGCTGCACCGCTCAAGAGCTCTTTAGATTCATTGAATGAAGATACACATTGATTGGAGATACACATGTCAGCTAATTTTTTAAAAAGATTTATTTATTTATTATATGTAAGTACACTGTAGCTGTCTTCAGACACCCCAGAAGAGGGCATCAGATCTCATTATGGATGGTTGTGAGCCTCCATGTGGTTGCTGGGATTTGAACTCAGGACCTTTGGGAGAGCAGTCAGTGCTCTTAATCACTGAGCCATCTCTCCAGCCCCTGCCAGCTAATTTTCATATGCTCTGACTAGCTCAATGGCTGAACAGCTCTAAACCCCTTTGCAGCTAGCAAACATTTCCCTCCAGCATTCCTGAGTTAACATCTTTTCAAATTTATATTTCATCTCTGCTACTCCAGTCCCAATAGGAGAAATGGCCCCTAGAGCCACTCTCCCGGATTCTTACATGCTGGCTGGCTGTTAAGTCTGCTCTCTTCTCTCCCGTCATGGGGAGTCTCTACTTTTCCTCTCTCCTTCCGTCCCTTGCCTATGCAATCTAAAAGTTTCACCTCTGTCTCCCTGAACAGCCATTGGCTGTACAGCAATTCCTTATTACCAGTCGAAGCCAGCTAGCGGACCCTCAGGTCTAGAAACAATGAGGCTTTCGGGAGCTGAATTAAGACAAACCATTAGAACCAATTCCCAACAGTTTCACGAAGCCTCAAATTTACTATGTAGCTTAGCCTGACCTTGAACTCTTGATCCCTCTGCTTCCACCTTTCTGAGTGGGGGGAGTACAGTCACCATGTCTGACTTATAATCAGCTCTTTCTAAGGAGAATGGTAACCTATCAAAAACCTAACAAGGCTTTGGGGATGTCCTATTTTGCTTTCTATTGCTGTGATAAAGACTGTGTCCTAAAGCTATTTGAGAAGGAGCAGCTATATTTGGCTTAGTGAGCCCAATCACAATCCATGATGAAGGGAATTCAGGGTAGGAACTCAAGTGGGGAAGGAACCTGGAGGCATAAACTGAAGCAGAGACCATGGAGGAATATTTGTTCTCCCAAGGCTTGCTCAGCCAGCTTTCTTATACAACCAGGCCTACCTGCCCAGGGACCGAGCTGCCAACAATGGGCTAGGCTCTTCCACATCAATCATTAATCAAGACCATGCACTGGGTGTGTTCTCACATGTCTTCTAGCACTCAGGAAGCAGAACAGGCTGTCTCTGAAAGTTTGAAGCCTGCACAGTCTACATAGCAACTTCCAGATCAGCCAAGGCTACAGAGTGAGTCTCACAGAACAAAACAAAACGTTAAAGAAAAATGCCCCGCAGACTTGCCTACAGACCAGTGTGCTGGAGGGATTTTCTAAATTGAGGTTTCCTATTCCCAGATGCTCTGAATTTATTATGTCAAGTTGACAAAAAACAAAACAAAACAAAACAAAAAAACCTAACCAGCACAGGAACTTAAAAATATCTCTGAAAACAAAAACAAAAACAAAAACCCTCCACAGTATTAGGTCTATAGAAGATATATAATCAAGGAAGGTTGTAAGGGGCATGCTTAGAAAAAGCTTTTAATATGGACCAAGAAATGCTCTATAGGACAGGGTAAGAGAACGGTGCTGAGCAATGTTTTTAGGGATTTGGATGGAAAGATCCTATTGGTTGCTAGAACTCCAGAAAGGCTTTGCAGAGAACTCTGGAAGGGGGTTTAGAAGAAGTGCTGCAGCGGATACTTTGATGGATGTATAGATGTTTGTTTGTTTGGGACAGGATTTATTGTGTAGCCTTGGATGTCCTTGAACTCACTCTGTAGACCAGGCTGGCCTGGAACTCAGAGATTTTCCTGCCTCTCCCTCCCGAGTGCTGGGATTAAAAGCGTGTGCTGCCAAGGAATTAAGAGAAAACCTTTACAAAGCTATTTATTTATGGTAACAATCACAAGTTGTGTTTCAGAATGTTGTCTTTAGGTAGAGGATTGTCCACAGAGATAGGGTGCTTTCAGGACATGTTGTCTTTAGGTAGAGGATTGTCCACAGAGATAGGGTGCTTTCAGGACAAAGGACTAAGATAGTGGGAACTTGGGAAATTGGTCTATACTGGTGAGCTGCTGTGGTTATCAAAGCTATTATGGTTATCGAAGTTTATCATGTGGACCCTCTAACAGTATATGCCAAATCTCTTCAAGTCTTTTGTTATAGTGAGGGCAGGGTAAAGACCTAGGAGATGGCTATACTTAAGAACAGCCTTGAGAAACAGCTAGGGGTTGATGGGTTCACTGGGTGAGGAGAAGGAGAGCTTACTAGGGAGAAGCAGGGTCTTGGCGATCTAGAGGCACCACCTCACTCTGAGATTCACCCTGACTTCTCCACTGATCTCTGCGTCTGACAATGACCTGGGTTGCTCTACACTGCAAGGAAAGGCGTGGGCTGGAGAGATGGCTCAGCGTCTAAGAGCACTGACTGCCCTTCCAGAGGTCCTGAGTTCAATTTCCAGCAACCACATGGTGGCTCACAACCATCTGTAATGGGATCCAATACTCTCTTCTGGTGTGTCTGAAGACAGTGACAGGGCACTTATATACATATAGTAAATAAATCTTTGAAAAATAAAATAAAAGAGGAGAGCCTGAGAGCTCACCTTGGGCTGGCTTGACACTTATCCATCGTCTCTGTCAGGGAAAATTCATGATTTTCCTTTCCAGCTCCTTGTGGTTCCTTTACCTCTTCCCTTTGAGTTCAAGAAACCTAAGCCCTCAGCTTCTGAGTTCATCCTACCTTTTGTCTTTTCCCCTAACCGGACGTTTTAATCAGCTTTCTGCCATGTAACTGATACAGCAATTTGGCCTGCATCATTAGAAGGTCCCAAGCATGATCATTTGACCTTATGATTTTGGGGCCTGTGGTGAGGTCCTGCCTCTCTATGAACCATGTGGCATTAGCAAAGCACTTCATGACCAGCAAACAAAAGAGAGGAAGAGGAGGAGGCTGGAGTGCCCTAACCCCTGTGAATGTCCCCAGTGACCTAAAGACCCTACACAGAGTAGGATCCACCTTTTCAAGGTTTCATCACATCCCAATGTGCTGAGCTGAGTCACAAGCCTTTAAGCACAAGGGTCTTTACAAGCTGTAAAGAACAGCACCTGCCTGTGATCAGTCCCCCCAAAGCCCTAGCAATTTACCCCAGTACTACAGTTCATTCTACTTCCTGTTGCGGCTCTGACTTCACTTTTTACATTGCACATGGCAAACCATTATGTAGACATTTAAATGCTGGCCAGGCATGGAACTCCACGCACCACGATTGTTTTGGTTTAGAGATAAGGTCCCACTGTACAGCCCAGACTGGCATCTAACTTATAATGGTCCTGCTGTAGCCTTCCAAACGATGAGCCTACCTCAGATACCATCATGCTTAGCGACTGCAGCTATTC
This sequence comes from Mus pahari, assembly GCF_900095145.1. NCBI lineage: Eukaryota > Metazoa > Chordata > Mammalia > Rodentia > Muridae > Mus > Mus pahari. Next base: position 53,800,286 of record NC_034597.1, on the reverse strand, counting down.
TATCGTGGTCAACAGCTTTTGTGGACCAATAGCAAATGTAATTTCATATATATATATATGCCTTTGGACTCCCACCCAGCTGCTGCTGTGTAACTGAGGAGAGACCTTTGTAGTCAAAGTAAACTGTTTAACACTGACCCTGCACTGTCCAAGACAGATGCTAATCTATGCGCGGGGAAAGCTTTGCTCCTACAGGTGAAGGGAAGCATCTCTGAGACTGGATTCTCTTAAGATGCTTCTACAGAAGTCTTCTGGGTGTTGCTGTTTCTTTGCTGCCAAGTGTTTAACCAGCAGAGGTTTCTGTAACTACCACCTGGAACTGGCCTTGTCCCTAGAACGTTTCTGGAGCTAGACGGGTCATAATGCTCACTGACTTCACACTGACTCTAACTTGTGTTCCTGTGCTGATGTTAGAAACCCAGTCCTTTGATCTTCATAGCCATCTTTGCATTTCCTCCTGCTGGAAGGTTCTGTTCTGGGAATCCCATTTGCTTCAAGCATAGGAATTGCTTTACTCTTCCAGATCCAATAGATTCCCTGATCTTGAATGCTGAGTCTACTTAGCTCCCTCCATCATGGCCTGACTTTTTGGTGTGTATCTGCCGGACACACTCGTGCCTTTGTATGCCCATCCTTACAATCATTGATCAGCTGTGCTCTGATTCACCCTTACCCACCTAGCCCTGCAGAACTGTCTTCATTCTTCAGCTTGACTGAACACAATATGGCTCCTTTCATTACTACACAAGCTTCACAGGGTATTAGTGGAATTGAACACATTCTCCACGCTATGGTATGTGCTTCACAATACTGTGAGGATGTGGATTCCCTACACATAGATTCACTTAGAAAGTTAGTTCCTCATTTTATCAGGTAGCAATAGCGGCTGAAGGATATTTAATAACTTTTCCCGGTTAAGAGGGAGCAGAAGCAGGAGCACATACATCCTAGTAAGGGTGTTTGGTAAGTTAATGAAATTATGAATGAAAAACAAACTACTACTGGCTGAAGGGGCTGTAGATCAGGAGACGGTCTGTCAGGAGTGCTGAGGAGAGTATAGCATGTTGACATGATTAGTGACTCACTGGAAACCAACTGTGTGTCTGGGGTGGGGTGGAGGATAGATGGGTAAAGGAGGAAGGGAGAGAGAGAGAGAGAGAGAGAGAGAGAGAGGAATGTCTTAGAAAACCTTGATACATGGGATAATGGGATGGGGTGGGCAAATGTGAATGCAGAAAGGTAGCTGGCCAGTAATCTGGATTGCAACTCCTTCCTTCTCATGAGTTAGCACCCAGCTCTCATCTTGAACCAAGAGCAGAACCCAGGTCCTTACACAAGCTAGGAAGTGAGCTCTCTGTGCTGTGAGCTCTGTGCTGCGTTATGTCTCTAATCCAGACTTTCTCCAAGGGCCTTGTTCAATGGACTGTAAAAGGCTTCTGCACACTGTGGAGGATAATCTGCTCTCCACGAAGTCTACTGACTTCAGGGTGATGTTGTTTAAAAAAATTAATTTCACTGAGAGGAGGACTTGACTAAACAATATACAGGTAGCATGGTCTATTCAAGAGGACCCATACATTAACCCAGGAGAAAAAGGAGAGGCTGCTACTTGGATGGGAGATAAATGAATTATCTGGCATTGTTAGATTTCACAGGATGAAGACAGCACTTGAGCCACAGTGGGCAGACAAGTTACAGTTTTATTTATTTGTAGAAATATTTTGAAGGTTGTTAGGTCATTTAGCTGCAATACTTAGGAAGGTTTCTTTTGTTTTTGTTTCTGTTTTTATTAGCAGTGATGTGATATACAGATAGATGCTCATCCATGTGTGATGTGTCACATTCCAGCAAACCTATCTCAAGCTGAAAAATGTGTAAGAGCAAAATGCATTCATTCCATCCAGTTCCTTGACATCATACTTTGTAAGAGCTTATTATAAATGCATGTAAACCACTTACGTGGCCCACCATGGAGCAAAAGCAATTTATCACAAAGCTTAGACTGTACTGAAGTATTGGCTGTGTCGTGCAGCTCAGAGCAAACTGAGGCTTGCTGTTGGCCAGAATGACAAGAGAGTTTGGTACTGTACATTGCTAGCTTGGAAAAAGTTCAAACATCGAAGTGTGATATGTGGATTCTCCTTGACATGTGTTGCTTTGGCACCATTACAGAACTGAAAAAAATCTTAAGTCAAATTACTTTCAGCCAGAGTTACAAAAGACAGGACAAGGATGAGAGACACCAATCCAGTATCATGTAGACATAAAGGAAGAAACTGATCATTTACTATGTATCAGGTACCACTACAGCTTTTAGATACTTTATCTTATTTAATACTCTTCTTAAAAGAATTATTTTATGTATATATGAGTATACTGTAGCTGTCTTTAGACACATCAGAAGAGGGCATTGGATCCCTTTACAGATGGTTGTGAGCTACCATGTAGTTGCTGGAAATTGAACTCAGAACCTCTGGAATAACAGTCAGTGCTCTTAACCACTGAGCCATCTCTCCAGCCCTTATTTAATATTCTTAACCCTCTTGCACATAGCTACTTATTGATCAGAGCAACCCTGTGACCTCTTCTATCTTCTAGGATAACTTGTTGAAGATCTCATAACTAGTTAGGAGAGGAGATGGGATGCAAACTCAAGTCTGATTCCAACCCAAGCCACCATTAACAAAGCTGACAGCAGGAGAGCTAAGAGGGGTCAGAGTCTAATAACATTGTGTCACTGAAAGAAATTAGCAGCAAATCAGATATCCTAGAGCCAGCGATAATGGTAACTGGCATGTTTGTAATCTGGGTTTGTATTTTGCCAAGAGAGACATTCAGGAGAAATAGAGTTCATAGCAGCCTTATTTATAATAGCCAGAAGCTGGAAAGAACCCAGATGTCCCTCAACAGAGGAATGGATACAGAAAATGTGGTACATTTACACAAT
>NC_034597.1:53784736-53796904 GCF_900095145.1 Mus pahari | reverse complement strand
AAGTGGATGCTCACAGTCAGCTATTGGATGGAACACAGGGCCCCCAATGGAGGATCTAGACTAAGTACCCGAGGAGCTGAAGGGGGCTGCAATCCTATAGGTGGAACAACAATATGAACTAACCAGTAACCCCTGAGCTCGTGTCTCTAGCTGCATATGTAGCAGAAGATGGCCTAATCGGCCATCATTGGGAAGAGAGGTTCCTAGGTCTTGCAAACTTTATATGACCCAGTACAGGGGAATGCTAGGGCCAAGAAGTGGGAGTGGGTGGGTAGGGGAGCAGGGTGGGGGGGATAGCATTTGAAATGTAAACAAAGAAAATATCTAATTAAAAAAAAAGAAGAAAAAGAAATAGAGTAATCTGCATTAGAAGCTTCAGAAGTCACAGAGGCAAATCCGGAGTGGTTCAAGAAATGCTCCCTGAGACACTTGTACAAAGTGGTTCTCAGAGATCTATCAGTGGACAAGGCATCCTGGCCTCATCAGGCTTTTGCTTTTGGTGGAGAGACAAAAGCAGACACAGCATGTGTAAATTGCAGCTTATGTCAATGACAGGTACAATGAACAATAAAGCTAGAAGGAGAAATAGAGAACATGTGAGGCAGTTAGAGGAGCCCTGGCAGAGACGCCATGGATTGGGGACCTCAGAGAGGAGAGAGCCAATCTTGCAAATGTCCCGGGTGTGCATATTTTAGCTTTCATGCTTGTATACCATGTACTGTTACCCCCCTTGCCTCCATTTCCTTCTCTTATGCCCCAACTCCTGACGATCCCTTTTTTTTCTCCAACTAGTCTCCTGCTCCTTTCATGTCTTGTACATACATACACACGAGGTCCTTTTAAAGATTTATTTTATTTTTAATAATGTGTACTTTGTGTGTATGTATGGGTGCCTGTGGAAGCAAGAGGTATCAGATTTCCTGAACTAGAATTACAAGTGTTTGTGAGCTGCCCAATATGACTGTTTGGAAGCCAGCTCGGGTCCTCTGGAAAGGTGGACCCTGAATTTGTTGATAATTTCATACAATCTATTTCGATCATATTTACCTTCACTCCTAATTCATCCAAGAGCCACTCCCCATACCTTTACCTACCCAAACTTCATGTTTCTCTCTTTAAAAAAATAAAATAAAATCACTCACTGACTTCAGTTTAGGCCAGCCACAGAAGTGCAGTTGCCTAACCAGCAGTCACATCCTTAGAGAAAACTGACTTTCCTTCCAGAAGCCATCGATTGTCCCTAGCTCCTTCTTTAGGGGTTTGGGTGAGTGAACCTTTTCCCACTCTACGCCAGAATGCTGACTGGCTTGATGTTTGCAGGTCTTGTGGAGGTAACGTCAGCTGCTCATGGGTGCTGTGGTCATCCCCTGTCCATTAGACAGTAGACCTTGAGAGGAGTATAATGATAACTCCAACAGTGTTTCTGGCTTACTTAGGTCTTTTGTGATTCTGTAATTATATTAAGATGGTTTTTCAACTTCTGTGAAGCTTTGCATTGAAGGTTTGATGGTGATTGCATTGAACCTATAGCTTGCTTTCTGGTGAGATGGCCGTTTTCACGTGATTGATCCTAGTAATTCATGTGCTTGGGCCGTCTTTCCATCTCCTGGTGTCTTCTGTAATGTCTTTCTTCGGGGCTTTAAAGTTTCCACTGCTTAGGTGTTTCATCTCCCTGGTTAGGTTTATCCCAAGGGTTCCTGTTGTTGTTTCCGGCTAGTGCCAATGCGATTGTTTCCCTGGTTCCTTTCTTAGTCTCTTTGTTTTGGGTATTATACAGGAAGGCTCCTGATTTTGGTATTCTCTTGTGACTGACACTTTGTGTTTCCTGGTAGGGTCTCTCACTTACAGAGTGAGGTGATATGCAAGTAGACATTCTTGGCCTTCTTCCTTTCTTGCTCCGTATACCTTTTGTTCTCTTCTCTTGTCTTGCTGCTCCAGCCAGGACTTCAAGAGCTCCATTGAAGGCGCTCAGTGAAAGTGAACAAACACCCGTGGCTCTTCCCTAATCTCTGTGGGAATGCTTTTGAGGGTTTCTTGTTTTGTTTAGTTTCCATTTGATATGATGGTGGCTATCAGTTTGTAACAGATGTTTAGATATACTCCGACCTTAGTCTCTCCAGTTAGTCTCTCCAGGATTTGTTTTTGTTTTTGTTTTTCTCTCTCTCTTTTTTTTTTTTTTTAAGATTTATTTATTTATTATGTGTAAGTACACTGTAGCTATGTTCAGACACTCCAGAAGAGGGCGTCAGATCTTGTGATGGATGGTTATGAGCCACCATGTGGTTGCTGGGATTTGAACTCCGGACCTTCGGAAGAGCAGTCGGGTGCTCTTACCCACTGAGCCATCTCACCAGCCCTGTTTTTCTCTTTTGAGACAGGGTATCTTGTATAGCGTTGGCTGTCATGGATTTAGCTCTGTAGACTATGGCTGTCATAGGACTAGTAGCTCTGTAGAGTATGTTAACGATCAAGTGATTTCTGTCTTTGAATCTGTTTTATGTGGCGAATCATACTTACTGATTTACCTATGTTGAATCATACCTCCAAGTGTGAAATGAGGTCAACTTGATTGTGGTGAATGATCCTTTGGATGTGTTTTGAATGCAGTTTCCAAGTATTTTACTGAGAATTTGTGTCTATGTTCAGACAAAAAACACAGAGAGATTGGCTTATAGTTTTCTTTTTGTTGTTACATTTTTTCCCCATTTAAATAATTTCTATCCCGATTTTCATTATTTCTTTCCATCTACTGCTTTTGAGGTTGATTTAGTTTTGTTTACCCAGTGCCTTAAGGTTCATTGTGAGCTTGTTTATTTGAGATCCCTCTGATACTTTAAGAACTTAGAGCTATAAACTTCCCTCTTGAGACTTTTCTGTATCTCAGAGATTGCGACATCCTGTGTTTATCATTTAATTCTAAAAAACATTTAACTTTCCTTCTTGATTTCTATAATGATCTCTGAGTCCTCGTTCAATAATTGTTTAATTTCAATGAGTTTGTGTTTCCCGTAGTCTTCTTTTGCTATTGCTGTCTAGCTTTATCCCATTGTAGTCAGAGAACACAGAATGTTGTTCGAATTTTCTCTATTTGTTGAGACTTGTTTTGTTTCCTAATATGTGATATATTTTAGAGAAGATTTAACTGGGGTGTTGAGATGATTGTAGTGTTTGTTATTTGGGTAAAATGTTCTGTCTTTTTTTTTAAAAAAAATATGTATGCGTCTGCAGGCAATTGTTGCGGCTGTGTGCTATAATGCCATGCCATATGCTGGTGTGGTGGTTTGAATATGGTTGGCCAGGGAGTGGCATTATTAGGAGGCATGGCATTGTTGGAGGAAGTCACCACTGTGGGAGTGGGTGATGAGACTTTCCTCCTAGTCATGTGGGAGACAGTTTGCTCCTGGTTTCCTTTGGATGAAGATGTAGAACTCTCAGCTCGTTCTCTAGTACCATACCTGCCTGCTTCCTGGTTCCTACTTCCTTTCCTCCTTCCTGCTACCATGACACTACCGTGCTTCCTGCTATTATGATGCTATGGTGATAATGGACTGAACCTCTGAACCTGTAAACTACCCCCAATTAAATGTTGTCCTTTATAAGAGTTGTCTTAGTCATGGTGTCTGTTCACAGCAATGGAAGCCTAAGTAAGATACCAGGAGGCCACGTTTTACAGTATTCCTCTCCATCCTCTGCTTTTAGTGACTCTACTCCCTCTTCCATGATGTTCTCTTCTCTAAGACTGGGAGCTTCACCACTCTGTGGAGTGTAAATGAAAATGTTTGGAAGGCAGTTAGATTACATGTCCATTTAGCAAAATACCAACAATAGATTCCTCCACAGACCTTGTGACCTCTCTAGACACAGGCTTTTGACCAGGTGTCTTAGTTACTTCTCTATTGCTGTTACAACACATCGAGGCCAAGGCAACTTAAAAGAGGTCTCATTTGATTGGACTTATGGTTTCAGGGGATTAGAATCCAAGTTGGCAGAGCAAAGGCATGGCGGTAGGAACAACTGAAAACTCATATTTTGATCAAAAGTAGGAGGCAGAGAGATGAATGCTGAAAATGGTGAGAGTCTTTTGAGACCCCCAAAGCTTGTCCAGTGACATACTCCTCCAACAAGGCCACAACTCATGACTATTCCTGAACAGCCCCACCCATTGGGGACCATGCGTTTAACAAACTCACTTATAGGAGTGATTCTCATTCAAACCACTACACCAGGGTTACAGTACCAGCAATGGATTGCCTCCCATGGAGTGTGATCCAATTGAGAAGTGGTTGGTTATTCCTGGAATGGTCAAAGCACTATTAAACCCACAAGAGTATCTCGGGTGATAGCTTGTTGAGATCATTAACGGTGGCTTTTCTGTCCAATAGCCTGAATAGCATCCTCTGACATGACGAAAGCTAATCAGCAGAGAGGAAGCTTCCTATTGGAGGGTTTTGTGCAAAGCTGTTGAGATTCGACTTCTGCTTTTAAAGCATCATTTTGGATGCAGAGTTCACAAGAATGTGAAGTAGGATAAAGGTGAGAAGGCCTATAGCTCAGGAAGAATGTTGCAATAGCAATCTAGGCTAATTGTGCCCAGATAGAGGAAATGAGGTCATACTCTGCACACATTTTAAAACTAGCAGAACGGATATGTGGATTTTTAGATGTGAGCTATAAGAGGGGAGCGGATGGACTTTAGAGCAGAATACCAGATGCCTCTTTGCAGTGCTAAGGAGAGAACAGTGTCAGAGACAGCGATCTGAGATGCACTCACAGTTGTGCCAATCACGCAAGACAAAGAGTGGTGATCATGGGGAAACATGGAGCAAGTGAGAGAGTAGAAAAGGAAGCCACGGTGACAGAGGAAGCAGACGGGGCTGCCACTGATTATATGGGACTTTGTACTTTGTGACAGTCTTTGAAAGAAATGAATCAATATTGCCCAGTACTGTTGTTTTGGAAAGTCCGGTGGTGATATGATCTAGTCCTGTGTATGACGGATCATCATAGAGTACACCTGGCAGCTGACAGAACTTTGATTGGGGATAGCAGAATGACCATTTGTATCCTTCCACTGTCGTGGTGCTTTCGCTTCTGGCTGCTCACTCTGTACTTATGAATTGTGTGTGACTCACCTATGATGAGCGAGTCTATTCATCTCAGGCGCAGGAACGGACGTTTGTTTGGGCTATTTTTCTTTTTTATGTATAAAACACTAGAATTAATGTTCAGTTCACTTTTATGATTATAAATCCTTAAAGGGAGTAAAAGTGAACTTCACTGGGCTTTTCTTTACACACTTGAGCTCCATGTGAGAATGAGTGACATAGGCAAGCCCCATCCCCATCCCCACCCTCACCCCCACCCCTGCCCCACCCCGCCCCCACATACCACTAATGTTAAAGCCTCCATTCAGCTGCAGAGTGAGAGGTCTTTTCTGCTCCAGTTCCCAGCAAACTGCTCAGTTTTCCATGCACACTCCAGGCTTAGGAAAGCACCCCACAAGTGCCCTCCACCTTGACTGATTCGGATCTGTTTTTGTTTTTTGTTTTTTTTTGTTTTTTTGTTTTTTTGTTTTTTGTTTTCCTAATCCCAGATCAGCAACAAACTCCCCATGGCTGCATTTCATCAGCTACAATCAGATGTGTTGCTCTAGTCCAGCCTCTTCTGCTTCCTCCCCTCCTCCTGGCCTTCTCACCTAGTGACGAGCCTCCTTCTGCCCCTGTTCTGGACTACATAAACTTTCTTCTAGCATGGGTATTCATTCTGCCCCTTGGTCCTTTCCTATCGCTTTGTCAGAACACACCAAAGACAATGTACACTATGATTTCCAGCCTTTGAGATTCTTCTAGCACATAACAGATTCCAGCCTGAAGATTTTTAAATTTAGAAGCCTTTTCAAAAAAAATAAAATAAAAATGGGTTTGTACATTTTGTTACCTATACTTGTTAGCATAGAAAGAACTTGCATGGATTTGCAGTTGTGGGAGCCAACCTGGGGGCCATACGATACATATGCCAAGCATTATTTTTTTATATATATATTTTGCTCTAACACTTACAGCAACATTCCATGTTCAAGTGCTACTGTCATGCTCATCTTTCAGGCAATTAAATAACATGCAGCTCACACAGCCAGAAACGGACTTCAAGTCAAGCTGTCTGGCTCCACAGCCCACCCCAAGAGCCCTACACTCCCTGCTTCTGTGGTTGCTCAAAAGGAGAATTTCACTGATTTTGTTGTGAAGGTCCCCTGGGGACTGTCACTGAATGTGAAACTCAGCCCTCACCGCTCTCTACCACTGAAAAATAGAAAAATGCTCTCTGACATTTCAGGAAATGTTTTCTAGCTAAAGGTTTCCAGGTGAGGCCCAACAAGAGAAAAGTGAAGGCACAAAAAGATGTGAAAATATGCATGTCATCTGTCAGTCTATCCACCCACCCACATGGTTTTCTCAAAGTTTTGTACATTTTAAATAAATGCATAACCTTTACAAATATTTCAACTTTCAAACACATCAGTATAGCTGCAAGGCTAAGAACGGGCATGGCGCAGAAATGTGGCTGTTTTGAGGTATGCCTGCAACCCTCTTTTCTTTCTTATGTGTGAGGCTAAATGATCTTGGATAGTCTAATGCTAATTATACAAAAGATAAACTCTACTGTTTACCAAGAGCCTGGCAAACTTTTTAGTAGTGCAAAGGTAAACTTGAAGCCAGCCCGTGCCAATCCTCAAAGTCACAATATGAAAGTCATGGTGTTCTTCCTGTTTTCTTTTGGCTCTCAGGTTTGAGGACATTACACAAATGCCCATTGTCCCTTACCATCTCCAGTCCTTCCCCAAGGAGACCAGGAGGAAGAATGGACTGTGCATCGTGTTTTCTAGGCCGAGCTAGACCCTCTGAGTTGACTGTGCAGGGGACGCTGGGTTGCTAAGGTCATCACAGAATGAAATCACCTTATGAGGCTGAAATGTGGACTTCCATGGCTCTATTTTAAGTGACTGCTCCCTCAAGAGGTCCGAAACAAGGCAGGGAGCTCTGCGCTGGAAGGGCTACAGTCACTCAGGGAGGAAAAATGGGCAATTACGAGACACATCCTGAAATAGAAACATCTAGAACTTGGACTCCTATTTTTGCTCACTTATTAAAATAGCCTGCCAGTCTGAAACATCTTGATGATCCTACAACAAATTTTAGGAATTATCCGCATCAAGGAAACAGCATCAGGCTTTGTCTGTCCTCTCCGGCCCGCAACACGTCTCTTCCATGGTGATCTGCCAGAGCTTGGACAACAGCGGATGAGAGAGATACCTTCATGTCCCCAAGGATTTCAGATTTAGGTCTTTATTATTAGAACAATCTAATGACACAGAGATTTTAAAAAAGAATTTCTCTTTGAGTGCCACATACCTCACCACACAGCAGAATGTTTGAAGTACCCATTACAAATCAGACCGTGGAAGTCACTCATAAAAATGTTTTTCATCGTTTAAGATTTGACTAATTGGAATTGTTTTGATACATTTTTATAGCTGAGAAAATAAGGTAAGACGTACTTTAGAAAAGATTTTATCCACAATGCATTCCGCATTATTGTTTCAGCTCTACACTCCTCCCCACCATGGTACACGTTGGGGAAGGGTTAAGGAGGACTGAGAGAAATGTGTTACTAACGCTTTCCAGGCTCTTGGTATGAAGGAATATGGCAGAGATGTGCAACCAGGTTTATGGGAGCTTCCTACGGAGGAATTTGTTTAGCCTGATCTGTTCAAAGAAGAAAACCCACTGGATCTGAGGGCATAGAAGATTTCATATTCTTTTTTTTTTTTCCTTTGAACACCCCCTACCCTCCCAAGGTTTCATATTCTTTATGAAAATGAAAATGGTATGCCTTAAAGGGGTCTTGGACAATGCCTTACAGGGAACATGAAGAGCAGTTTAACTTATTTTCATTATCTGCAAAAGGTTGAACTCATTAAAGGGAGACAATGGGTAATGTAAGGAATGAAGGGCGTGGCCAAGGGGGTTGTGCACATGCCTGTAATGCCAACACTCGGGAAGCAGAGACAGGCAGAGCTCTGTGAGGGAGCCACCCTGGTCTATAGAGTGAATCCCAGGCCAGCATGGACTATATAATGAGATACTGTCGAAAGAAAGAAAGAAAAAGAAAGAAAGAAAGAAAGAAAGAAAGAAAGAAAGAAAGAAAGAAAGAAAGAAAGAAAGAAGAAAACTGAAAACTTCAGGAAAAGCTCAAAATTAACACACACACACACACACACACGTACACACACACATACAAAATGAGGGTTCTAGCTGTACACTAGTGGCACACACCTTTGATCCCAGCACTTGTGAGGCAAAGGCAGGAAGATTTCTTAGTTCGAGGTCAGCCTGGTCTACAGAGTCAGTTCCAGGACAGCCAGGGCTACACAGAGAAACCCTGTCTCGGGGGGAAAAAGAAAAAAAAAGAGTAAAGGGGTGGGGGGCCTGGGGGGAGGGTGTGGGGAGATTGGAGGCCTAACTTGATGATTCAGAGGGAAACAGAACTTTTAGCAATGGGGCTAGAAGACACTCATGTGATGTTTTAGCAAGAAATACAGCTGCATCCTACCTATGTGCATGCCTGTAATGCCAACACACGGGAAGCAGAGGTAGGCAGAGACCTTTTTGTGAGGGCTGTAGTACTTACTTTGGTAGAGGACATTTCTAGGCTACCTAACACTAAGTCTTAGGCGTGGTCATTACTGATTACTGTTATTTAGATCTATGGTGAAAAGAGTGACAAACATACAAGGCAGATGGAAAAGGGGGAAATGTCCAGCTGGAGAAGAGAACACTAGATTAAGACTGTGGTAAATCACACACAGAAAAAGAGAGATTGGTGGCATTGAAGAGGAGTTTTGGCTCTGCCCCACAGTAATAGAAAATGTTCCCAGATCGCAAGACCACACCTAGTCAAGCCTCCAAGTGTTAAAGAGCCCCTAAAGGGTTTCTTGCTCCTGGAAATCAACTGCAGCATACAAAAGCCAGTTCATCTGTGGCCCAAGGGGCCAGGGGCCAAATCAAGCTGGCAGCCAGCTTGGCAGTGTTGTCAGTGAGGTACTGGTTTTGGAGATAAAAAGAACACAAGATAGAGGAGGTCGTGTACTCTTCTGTGGTTTCAGAGTGCCTTTGAGCCTGATGATCCGTGGCAGGGGAGAGCCTGAGAGGAGGCCCTGCGAGGTTGTTGTGTGAGCTCTGATAAGGAAAGCTAAGTTTTGGTAGACACCCCAAGATGTTGGAGATGCCAAAGATGTGAGACACGTGCAAAGACAGCTGCACACAGTGCATGGAACTAGACCTACAGAGCTATTATGTTGCAGGCATTGAAGCTGGGGATGGAGCCACCTAAGTCCCTTGAAACAGAAGCCCCAGATGCTACCATATGAAGCCACAGAATTTGGGGGCTTGCCTTACTGGATTTTCTTTGGTCACCTTTCCTCACTAGGCCCCATTGTTCCCGTTTGGAATAGTATTATATATTATATTCTTTGTCACTGTGTGTTGGAAGTATGTAATCTGGGTTTTTTAATTAAAAAAAAATTATAGGGGACATAGTTAAGATCACCTCAAGTCTCAGAAGTGACTTTGTACTTTTTAATACTGTTGGGACTATAGGGGATTTTAAAAATTACTTTTATTTGCATTTATTTTATACTGAAGCTGTTCTCATGACATAAGTTTTCGTTTCTTCAGTTTCTTTTGGGATATCTTTTTCTCCTGTGCTATCTCCTCTTCTGGCTTTGGAACAATTTATTCCTCTGTATCGGCCATCTCAGGAGTACATGTGTGGGCTGATCCGGCCATGAGCGTTGTAGTTTGGCAGCACATCTTAGGTGCCTTGTCATCTGGATGAAGGCCTAGACAATTTACAGCTAAGCTCTTAAATTCAGTATTATTCTTGGTGTTTTTATGCACGTGCAGCAAAATTTCAGCACCTTTTGGGGGCCACTGACCCTGTGACCAGCCCCACTGTTTGGCTTGGTCATACCTACCAACTCCACCATTTTATTACTGGAATGGCACACATGTCTCTGATACTTGGTGGCCTTTTGGAGTCACGTACTTTTTATGGCCTGGGCAGTTTCTTGGCTGTTCTTGAAGTGAATATGAAGATTTGAACTTCTTGTTTTACATGATTTTGTTGGATTTCCTGGGTCAGCAGAATATCCATTCATTTTCACAATCACCTCAGGCTGCTTACAAGAAGAGGCACTATGGGGACCTTTGAAGTTGGACTAAATGGGTTTTCCATCATGAAGACGGCCATACGTTTATGTGGGAAGCAAGCAATGGAAAGTTGTGGTTTGACTGAGAAATGACACCATAGCTCATATATTTGAGCACTGTTCGTGGAAGTTATAGAACTTTTTAGAACTGGAGCTTGGCTGGAGGACCCGTGACACTGGGGGTGGACACTGAGGTTTTATAGTCTCACCTCACTTCTCCCTTGCATGCTGTCTCTCTGTCTCTTCTGTGTGTGGATGGAATGTGGTTAGCTCCTTCTCCTGCCTCCGTGTCTTCTCTGCTCGCTGTCATACCTTCCATGACAAGATGGACTCTATTCTCCCTGATTCATGAGCCAAAATAAACCATTTCTTCCATAAACTGCTTTGGTTATAGTATTTCATCACGACAACATAAAAGTGGGGATAGCGAAAAATATAATGCTTGGTGTCATAAAAATTACAGAAGAAAATCACAGGCAACAAGGAATAGAATACAACGGTGAGAGGGGGAGTTGGAAAGAGGTCAGGAAAGGACTGTCTGGATGGTTAAGGGATTTGTAAGAAAGTGGGTAAAACCTAACACATGGATTTTACTTCAAATCCTTCCTCACTGGTAAGCCCAACTTCAAAAGCAAAGGGACTAATGGTCAATGCTGACCGACATGGGCCTCTGGGTTAGAACAGTATGCATGCTAACTCAGGGGACAGCAGGGGACTTGAGCTGTTGTGGTGAAGCAATTAGAAGCAGTGTTTGACTTCTTGAGGCAGGGTCCTGTTTTCCAGCCCAGCATGACCTCTAATTCTGTATCCTCCTGCCTCAGCCTCCTGAGTGCTGGGACTGCAGGTGGGAACCACAATGCTTGGCTTCAATAAAATAATTTAAAGGAGTTCAAAGGTTATCTTTAAAAGGTTTAACAATAGATGGTGGAGTCAATGCTGGCCAAGGGAATTTAAGCAAGAACAGCTAAAAAGAAAAAAAAAAAAAAAAAAAAAACACCTGACTTTATAGGGCCACTGAGGTCTCTAAAGCTGAAGTCTGAATATATATAATTGCATTCATGCAATTTGAATATACACAATTATATTCACTGGCTGATGACTCAAGTGTTTTCATTATTGTAGAGAAAAATGATAAGCCTTATTTAAATTGAAAAATGTGGGATTGAACTTTGTAAACTGAAATGACCAATTATTCCTTCATATTTATATTGACTGGGTTGTCTTGGGAAAGAAAATGTCAATCAAAATCATATCACATAGATCAGAACACTAAAACTACAATGTATCTACTGGTAGCACCAAAGGCCCAAACTGCTGCAGGAAACGATAAGAGGCCATCCAGTTTCACTATACAATATGAGTCACGGCTCTGCAGCCCTTGTGTGGAACACAGCTTTTCTGAGTGCATCCTTTCTTCGAGCTTCCCTTTATCGGGTTACTAATGATGCAGTAAAAATTAAGCATAATGATTTCTGTGTAGAATATTTTTCAATATTTAGCTTCTTTCGTTGTATGCATGCATGTGTGTGAAAGACGATGGGTAAAGGCTTTATATGAACTGTCTATTCATTTAGCAGTAGTTTCTATGATTATATTCCAGGGTAAAGCTGTTAGGCCTTTTGTTCCATCATAAGGCTGAGTCACGTTTGTGTCACTTCTTTGAGGCAGATGCTAACTAAGCTCTAGATGTGTTTTCCTACTGATCTCTGGACACACAGACCCAAGCAGGTACCTCTGTGTGTTAGGAAGGTGTTCTTCCCCTGAGTCACATACCTAAACATAGATGCTTTAAAAAAAAAAATCGGGGGCTGGAGAGATGGCTCAGCAGTTAAGAGCACTGACTGCTCTTCCAAAGGTCCTGAGTTCAAATCCCAGAAACCACATGGTGGCTCACAACCATC
>NC_034597.1:53779139-53784476 GCF_900095145.1 Mus pahari | reverse complement strand
AAAAAAAAACAAAAAAAAACAAAAAAAAACAAGTGCACCTCGTTAAAAAAAAATCACGATCAGAATATATTGTATGACAACAAACTTGTTTCAATACAAAGATATTATTTATGTATATATAAATGTGTGTCTCTGGGTTCACATGTATGTGGATGTCCCTGGAGGCCAGAAGAAGGCACCAAGTCCCCTGGAGCTGGCTATCATGGGTGCTGGGAACTGAAGAGCTCTTAACCTCAGAGCCACCATGGCAGCCCCCATAGGTAATTTTAGATCCATGAAAGAAAATGTCTTATTTCTATAAAATAGTTCAAAATGGTTAATTTTCTTATAAAATTATCTGTCCCTTCACATATTTTATAACATCAAGTATATTTTTACAAAATTTCTGGCACTGTCATACTACGTAGTGAGACATCACTAATTGCTTTTTACTCACAAAAACCCAGGGTCCCTACAGGGACATTCTTTGAAGTTTAGGGTCTTTATTTAACAGTATACAAATAATAGAAATAAATGTCACCAAGCTGAATATACCCTACTTAGGATAAAATACACAATTTAGTGACAATTAAAATAACAAATATTATCCAATAGTGGTGGTGCACTCCTTTAATGCTAGCACTTGGAAGGTCAAGGCAGGCAAATCTCTAAGTTCAAGGCCAGCCTGGTCTACATAGTGAGTTCCAGGATAATCAGAGCTATATAATAAGACCCTAACCCCCAAACAAAGACCACAAATACTTTTCCAAATCATAGAGAAACAGACAATTTGTATCATAAAAATTTGAGACTACATTCTTTCTTTTGGAGATTGGCTCTCATATATCTCATGTTGGTCTTCAACTCACTGTGTAGCTGAAAATGATCTTCAAGTCCTGATCCTCCCACCTTGACATAGGCATAATGGCATTGTGCACTGTGTAAAGATTATCCTTGCATTATTCAAATGCTGATTTCTCTGCCCCCACATCTGGTTGCAATCTGGACATGGCATTGTAATGCTTATTCTAAGTATCTCCTGCCTCAATGTTATTTAAACATTGTTCCCCATTTAGTCTCCAATTTGTCAATAAAAGCTGACCAGCCAATGACTAGCAAGGGAGAGAATAGGGCTGGACTTCTTCCTAGAGGATGGGTGGTAGTGGGGGAGTGGGGATTGGTGAGGAAGAGAGAGTACAGGAGACTCCATAAGAAAACCCCTGGAGCCCAGAGAGCCAGATCATTACTAACATGCAAGTATCGCTGGGATTTTGACTGGGAGGCGGCCAGATTAGTTTTAAGGATTAACATAGAGTCAGACTGCTCAGTTGTTGTGCCCTTAAAGCTTGTTAAATAAATAAATATAACAGATCCATCTCAATTATTTGGTAGTTGTCTTGATTAAGAGAAAAACTGCAACAAAAATCTATTATAAAGCCACTAAAACTTGACCTCCTGAGTGATAGGTTATAAGTGTGTAACGCTACATATGGTTCTATGGTTCAGGGGATCCAAACCAGAGTTTTGTGTATGCTTGGCAAGCACAAGATCAACTAAGTTACAGTCTTAGCTCCAGTACCTCGTTTATTGTTATCCAAATACTAGCGTCCAATAAAATGAGGGTTTTGGGAGGCTGAAGAAATAGCTCAGCAGTTGAGAGCACTGACTCTTCTTCCTGAGGTCCTCAGTTCAATTCCCAGCAACTACATGGTGGCTCACAACCATCTGTAATGGGATCCGATGCCCTCTTCTGGTGTGTCTGAAGACAGCCACAGTGTACTCATATAATAAATAAATAAAATCTTTAAAAAAGAAAAAGTTCTGTATCAACAATTTAAAACCAATTTTCCTAAGGTATTTTACTACCAAATTGAATTCATTATATGTATGAAAACATTTCTTCGTAATTATTAGAAAAGAAATCCTGGGTTGGTGAGATGTTTCCATGAGTGTAGTCCAAGCGGCTAGTCCTGACAACCTTAATTTGTTCTCTGAGACCATCATGGTAGAAAGAGAGAATTGGCTTACAAGCCATCTTCTGACCTCTGGGTGTGCATGTTCCCTCCCCCAAACCCCTATAGATAAATACTAAGTGAAAAAAAAAATGAAAAAGAAAAAGAAAAGAAAGAAATGCAGAGCCATCACCATTTGTTTAGTTTTCCAGCTACTCTTCAGCAGCTAGGATGATGCAGGCACTTGGTGTGACCTCTTATGACCCCAGCCCAAGTCTATGGGTAACCATTTGTTGCCCCCCCCCCCCCGGTTCCCTTACTTACTGCCTCGGTTGCACTGGAGCTAGCAGTATGCTCAGCCAAGGTCCCTTGCAAGTGGAAGTAGCCATGTTACACTGTTGGAGTGCAGACCTAAGAGGAAATTAACAGGGGCAGTTCCAGAAACTTCTAAGGGAAGCAGCTCGACTGGCATGCTTCTTTTTCTTCTTTCCATCGCTTCTACCAAAGCAAACTTACAGAATGAAACTTGGCTAATTATGGGCAGACAGGCCCGTGTGGAGACTGGCTGAACAAGAAAGAAGGGAAGGTTTAAGATTCCTGATGACATCAGGGGACAGAGTAGATGGATGGAGAGGCTGCCTGCCCACCTCCACTCTGGACACATTATGGAAACAACCCGTTTTTCAGGTTTCTTTATTTATCAATGCCTGTAACCTTCAACTGATTCACCTGGGAGGAAATGGTGACCTTTAACTTAAGTGTCTGGCAGGAGGAGTGTGGGACAGGAGAGTTGACACATAGGTATCAGAATAACTTCTGACATGATTTTTGGTGGCTTTCCAAACAATGTAGAGAGTTTTATAAACATTTCCTTTTTTATTTTATTTATTTATTTATTTTTTGAGACAGCGTTTTACTATGTTTTCCCTAGCTCGTCTATAACACCAGGTTGATTTTGAATTTACCAAGATCTGCCTATTTCTGTCTTCCTCCAGGGTGTTGAGCAGCACACGCCTTTAATCCAAGCACTTTGGAGGCAGAGGCTGGCAAAGTTCTGAATCTGAGGCCAGTCTGGTCTACAGAGCAATTTCCAGGACCAGGCAGGGCTACGAAGAGAAACCCTGTCGCAAAAAACCAAAGATGTGGGCCAGCACACCTGTCTGTTTGCCTTTATTTTATTTCAATACATTTTTATTTTAAATCTAGTCAGTCTCCCCTTTACTCACCTGTCTAGATGTTGTATTTCACTTATCCCTTTTGGTCCTAGGGATGGAACCCAAGGAATTGCATATACTATGCAAGTACTCTGCCACCAAACCCTACTTCTAGCCCTAACTCATCTTTAATATACAAGATAATTCCCAAGACTCTCTATAGAGATTATTAAGCTATTATATACATTGGCATATAGCAAAATAAAAAATAACAGTTATGATGGCCTGGCCTCCAAATGTATAATTCCTGATGATCTTGGGATATTTGTGACCCCACAAGTATCCAGGAGATGAGGGTTATTATGTAAGAGTGACAGAACTCCTAAGCCTTAGAGGGACAGCTCTAAAGCAGGCAGGTTCAGATGAAAGTGTTGAAGGACTCACAGGATGGTATTGACTCCTGCTTTTAATTTTGGTTTTCGAGACAGATTGTGTTTTATGGAAAGACTGCTGTAAAGAGCTCTGCAGGTATGCTAGGTATTATAAAAGCTTTCTTATCCAACGCTGGTCGGTGGTGATGGATGGAAAAGTTAAAACAGAAATCTTAAAGTGATGCACAGTCGGGGGTATAGTTCTGTGGCAGTACATGCGCTTAGTAGCACTGTCAAGAGTTCTAATCCAAACACAAACACACAAGTATGTATTTTAAATGTAACCATGAACCTATTTTATTTACCAGTAAAATATATGTAGACTATGTACCGAAAGTTTCTAGGCTTTTTTTTTACTTTGGTTTTACACAATACCAAATTAATTACCATAATTCCAATTATAAGCTTAACTTCCATAAACTAGTGTGAGGAAAGCCAGGGCTCTGAGTGCGTGCCTCACCGTGAGTACGCATTGGAGAATGAGTATCAGTTGCCTTGCAAATTAAGTTGATGTCCTGGGATCTGCTATGTGCCTACTGTTAATGATAAACTTTTCATGTACTCTCTGAGGCCAGCCTTTGGACATTAGTGAATGGAATATTGCCCTTTATCCTACCATGTCCTTAAGAACAAATTCTTGCCTTCGATGATACTTTGTTGACTGTCTCTCTGCCATTATCTGATCTCAAGTGTCTGTTTGGTTCCAGATTTCAACAGTCAATATGGGGATGGGAGGTCCCTCGGCCGATAGTCCCGCGTGCAGTTAAACAATAATTAAGGCCACACCCAGCATCTTGCCTCTAGGTTCAGATCCAAATTCTAGTTCCATTCTGCTTTGCAGCCTCAGACAATGAATTAGGTCTCCATGAATTACCTGCTGTCAAAGGGGGAGCTTAGCCTACACTTTTGTTAGGTTACATGATGGAGGGGGCTAGGGCAAGGACATCATGGAGTGCTTGTTCTTGCCCCCTGCGGGGCCAGCTACCTGTGGTCATTGCTGCGACCTTTCATCACACTGGCCTCTGAAGGCTTGCAGTGCCGCTTGCTGTACCCCCTAACTGCTGACCATCCGCCCTGTGGCATCAGCTCAGCAAGAGCCCAGATGCCCTGCTTGCTTCCCCGTAATTTTATTATAGCGATTTTTCTGGAACACTTTTTTTTTTTTTTTTCTCATGGCAGCTTAGACATTCATTCCCTTTCTCCCTTCTCAACCTCTAAATTTGTCATTCAATATACATTAACATTTTACTGTAAGGCAGGGTATTATAGGGGTCTTCGGAGAAACAGATTTAAAGGAAGATATATACATGCATATGAATGAAAATAGGGAATTGGCTGAGAAGTTCTCAGACCTGTAGTCAAGAGGTAGATGCACCGGTTCAAGCTTGTCCTCAGGCCTGACATCAGTCAGTCAAATTCTAGTAACAGACCAGTAGGCTCGATATCAAGGAAGAGCTAATGTGTCTACTTGTGTTTGAAAGCAGAATAAGCTTGAGGCGGCTATAGACAAGGAATTCATTCTTATTTATCTTTGTCTCTCTGTCTCTCTGTCTTTCTCTCACTCTCACTATTATTAAATTATAATTGATCTTGCACTGCAAATAACTCCCTGTTATTTCTATAATATGGGTTCCAAAGGGAAACATCGAGCCTTTGGTAATCTGTATTTCATTTTCTTCCTTAAAATGTGGCAACATATATATGCAAAATAAAAGCCTCCTAATGATTCTTTGCAAATGAAAGTAAAGCTATTAAAAAATTATTGGAGCCGGGCGTGGTGACACACACCTTTAATCCCAGCACTTGGGAGGCAGAGGCAGG
>NC_034597.1:53775568-53778654 GCF_900095145.1 Mus pahari | reverse complement strand
TAGCCCTGGCTGTCCTGGAACTCACTTGGTAGACCAGGCTGGCCTCGAACTCAGAAATCCACCTGCCTCTGCCTCCCAAGTGCTGGGATTAAAGGCCTGCGCCACTAGGCCCGGCTTCTAAAACTATTTTTGAGTTCGTTTTGTGTTGGCCATTCACTGCTGGGTATAGGGCCTGCCCTTACGTGTGGTTTGTGTGCCAGGTAAGGCTCCTTTGCAGGAACTCCTTTTTCCTTTGTGAGCCGTTGGTAAGTGGAGTCCTATTGTTTCTCGGAGACTGTTTTCTTGGTATCATCCTCCCTTTCTGGCTCTTACATTCTCTCTGCCTCGTCTTCTGCATAGTTCTCTGAGCCTTGAGGAGAGGGATTTGGTGAGACATACCATTTAGGACTGGGGGTTCCAAGGCTTCTCATTCTCTGCATATTGTCCAGTTGTGGATCTCAGTGACAGCTCCCATCTTCTGAAGGAGAAAGCGTCTCTGACGATGGCTGAGTGGGACACTGGTCTAGGGTTTAGCAGAGTATCCATAATAGTCATTTTATTGCTATGTTACTTTAGCAGAACAACAGTATTTGGTTTCCCCCTAGGTCTATGGTCTCTCGAGTCTCAGGTTCTCGGCCACCTGAGCAGTGTTAGACAGGGGTTCCTTCTCATGGAGTGGGTCTTAAATTTAATCAGATAGTGGTTGGTTAGTCCCACAACATTTGTGGCATTATTGCATTAGTGTATCATGCATTCAAGTCTCCATTATAGATTGAAGAGCTTCTCTGGTAGCTTTCAGTACCATGAAACCAGGCAGTAGGGATGAAGGCTCTAGTTAGACACCAGCTTCTATGTGTTCAATGAGATATGTAAGTATTGTCTTCAGCAATAGGGCCTTAGCATCATCAACTGATGGAGAGCAACCAATAACCTTGGCAATAGCCTGAGTTGTTTGGGGGTTTCCATGGGTCTGCTTTGCCCAACAACTCAATTAGATGTAACCCTGGCACTGGAAATTTCATTTCGTAGTGAGAGATGTCTAGTTGGTCTTTGTCTCCTCTATTATTTGATGATTCCATTTATCACACACACACACACACACACACACACACACACACACACATACACATATACATATACATGAAGCTCCAACTGTAGTAGGTTTCCATATGACTCCTCAAATGGCCCTTGGTTTTAGCTGTGTATCCCTATATTCCCCACATTACCCCTATCTTCCCTCCCTTCTCTAACTCTCCCATTCCAGTCTCCCCATTATCTCTCTTGTTAAAAATTAGAGTCTCGTGTGTCCTTCTTACTCTATCTCCATAATCCTGGGATTACGGTCATATACCAAACTAGGGTTATGTAGCGGTGGGGATTGAATCTAGGTCTTTATGCATGCCAGGCAAGCATTCTACCAACTGAGACACAGCCCTGAAAATAATAGGGGGATTTTTCTTTTCCTTTCATTGAGAATAGATTCTTTTCTCATACAATATATTCTGATGGCAGTTTCCTCTCCCTCCACCCCTCCCAGAATCTCCCCACCCCTCCAGATTCACCCTCTTTCTCTCATTAAAAAAAAAAAAGCAGGTTTCTAAGTTAACAACCAAACATGACAAAATAAAATATGATAAGATAAAACAAAAACCCATCACATCAAGACTGGAAAGGCAAAACCCAACAGAAGAAAAAGAGCCTCAAGAGCTGGCACAAGAATCAGAGACCCATTCGTTTATTCACACACACTCAGTATTCCATAAAACCACTAAGCTAAAAGATATAAAACCACCTAGTATGGACCTGCGTGGGCCCTGTGCTTGTTGCTTGGGGAGTACATGTGAGCCTTGTTTAGTTGATTCAGATAGTCTTGTTCTAATAGGAGGAAATTAAACTGTGCTATGTCCATGAACGGAAAAGCATGCACTTATTAGATATTATTTTAGCCATGCAAGCAGAAGGGGCCAGTGGGAGGAGGGAGCAGAGAGAGTGATGGGGATGAACGTAGTAAAAATGCCCTACATACACCATAAAGTGTCATAGTTAACCCATACGAAGTATAATTAATATATGCCAATAAAATCCTTGAAAATTACTTTAACATTTAAAATAATGTTATGAGCTAGGCACGGTGATACGCACGTCTATTTCTAGCTCTTAGAAGTCAAGGGCAGGTACGTCTCTGTGAGTTTGAGGCTGGACTGGTCTGCATAGATAGTTTTAGTCTGTCAAGACCCCCCATAATTCTCCCCAAATGCTCACAATATATCAACTAGGAAAAAAGAATATAAAAGACTCTAATTTTATTTTGAATATAAAGGAAGGGCTATATACTAAAATTCTATTTTTGAAAAATGTTGACAATAACATTGACTTTCACTTTATTTATTTTGTGTGGTGTCTGCGATTGAACTTCATGGTCTCTCATAGGCAAGTCGGGTACTATATCCCCATCCCAAGGATAACCTACACTTGTAACTTAAAAAAAAAAAATTAAAAAATTCTAAAGCTTCAAAGGGAAAACCCTGCTTCCTTCTATCCACTCCCAGTCTGAATAAATCCCTCACTTCAGCTGAAAGTCTGGTGCACATCTCTGTTGCCACTGACTATTATCTTGTCAGTACTGTGTATCTTTATTTCTTCTCTTAGGCCACATACGCCCTGAAGGCAAAAATCTACAGTATTATCATCATTTTTAGGGTTTACAAAATTTTCTCTATTTTAATGAATTATTTGAATGAAAAACACATTTGAAATGTTTTAATAACCAGAAGTGATATATATCATTGGTAATGCAATTTTCATATAATATTCTTTCATGACCAACTTAAAAGCAATTTTGTTGTTGTTGTTGTTGTTGTTGTTGTTGTTGTAGTTAAAGGCAGGGTCTTGCTATGTAGCCCCGGCTGTTTTGGAACTCAGTATGCAGAACAGGCTATCTTGAACTCATAGATCTGTTTGCCTCTCCCTCTTGAATACTTGGACTAAAGATGTGTAACCACACTCAGACAGAAATGTATTTCTTCTTTTTGTTTATTTCGAGACAAGGTTTCTCTGTGTAGCCCTGCCTGTCCTAGAACTCACTTTGTAGACCAGTCTGGCCTCGA
>NC_034597.1:53774052-53775148 GCF_900095145.1 Mus pahari | reverse complement strand
AAGAAGAAGAAGAAGAAGAAGAAGAAGAAGAAGAAGAAGAAGAAGAAGAAGAAGAAGAAGAAGAAGAAGAAGAAGAAGAAGAAGAAGAAAATGTTCTTGGTTGTCAGGTTGTCAGGTAGATTTCCTTCACTCATTCAGGGTTCCTGTTCTTCTATTTTACGATTTCCTAGGTTACATAGCATATTCCCCAGACCCTAACTATATTTACTAATAATTGGTCTCCAGTGTGTTAAATTCATATTATTGCAGTGGTTGGTAGACAAAATACTAGATGTACAATAAAGTATGAATTTCAAAGAATATATAGTTTCTATTATGAGTATGTCTCCGGTATACAGGGGACACACTTATACTAAAACACTATGTGTTATTTGATATTCCAATTTAATTCTCAGTCGTATGTTGTATCTTCTGCCCCTACCTAGGATAGAGATTAGTTCTGACTTCAAACCACTGAATCCCAAGAATCTAATCGAGCCAGTTTGTTCTTAGACAAATAACGCTCTCTGTTATACCTAAGATTGATAAACAGACACAAAGGCGAAGCTGGGATTGGTTTTCTGGGTAGATCAAGAAGCTCCAGCACCCTGGAAGTTCAGCTTGTTTATGATAAAGATAGAGTTGAACAGAGAGGTGGGCTTATTATGTACAGCTGAACACGGAGACATGATTATCACACGCAGATACAAAAGGGAGTGGGGCTCATGGTGTACAGCTGGATCAAGGAGACAGGTTAGCTCCTCGCAGTGGAACAATGTCTGTCGAGGAGCAGTCTTTACGCTATAAACCCGAGGGAAGAAAGCTGTGTTGGGCATTTTCTGTACTTACTATCAACACCTACATATGAAACTGTTTCCTAAAGTTAGAGTCCGATTCTTCGGGTCATTCTCTGACCCTCTACCAGTTTGTGCGTACACTCTTCAGGCATACCAGAAGAGGGCATTGTATCCCATTATTGGCTGTGGTTGCTGGGAATTGAACTCGGGACCTCTGGAGTAGTNNGTGCNCNNANCTGCTGACCNATCTNTTCAGCCNCNGANAAGTCTTNANTTAAAAAAAAAAAAAAAAAAAAAAAAAAAAAANANANANNNANANA
>NC_034597.1:53761596-53774041 GCF_900095145.1 Mus pahari | reverse complement strand
ANGTNTGNNTNTNTGTGNNTCTGTACATTACATGTATCCAGTGCTCACTGAGGTCAGAAGGCACCATATCACCTTGAACTGGAGTTATAGATGATTGTGAGCAACCTTGTGGGTGCTGGAAATTGAACCTGGGTTCTCCGGAACCACTCCAGCCACCTCCTCCTGCCCAATCATGATTGCTGACAGTATAAGGTGTCCCCAAGCTGGTGAGATATGGCTCATTACCTTGAATTTTCAAAGCAGTTCTGTAACAATAAGTCTTAGTATGTGTGTGTAGGGGCTTCAGAGGGCATCGTACCTCATTGCTTTATCTGTTTCCTTTCTACCGAATTACAAAAGGCTCTGAGGGCCTAGCACAGTGGTGGCCGCTTACTCTATGTGCATCAGGTATTAGTTGAGCAAGTTTTAGTGATTCAGGCCTGGAGTCCACTGGGAAGCTGAGGCAAGCAGACAGTTTAGGGCTAGTGTGGGCTACAGAGGGAGCTCAACACTAGTGTGGACAACTTAGTGAGAATCTGTCTCAAAATTAAAAAATGTAAAATATAGCTGAGGGATAGTATTCATGCTTAGTATCTGCAAGGACCTTAGTCAATCCTAGTGACACAGACTGCAGTTCTCATGTTCTTTTGCCAGAAAAACTGTTTACTCTAATTCTCAACCTGGATGTGTCCATTCTAAAGGCTGACCTTGAACCATTTGTGACTTCAGCTCTCTCTGTAAAACATTCCTCAGCAAAATGATGTGAATTCTTTTTAGTAGCATTTTTTTGAGGACTTTTATTACATAATTTGTACAGCCCAAACTAAGTTTCCTTTTATGTGTATTATCTTATTACCTTGTTTGAGTAACTTCATATCCAATTTTATGCTTGTTAATTTTGTTGTTGTTCTCAGTATCACTATTATGATCTAGAAAGAGGTAGTACAGAGAGTTGGTGAGACAACCAAATGCAACTGTGTTCCGTTACCTCTGAGGAACACTAGGTTCATTTGATTGTTCTTTTCAAATGACTCTTGCTAAATTTCTTCCAAGGAAGAGACATACATGGTGTCAACGGTCCCAACGATGGGCCAAAGCAAGAGTCCACTAAAGGTAACTCTGGGAAACCAGTGAGTTTATTGGGCTTCCTTACATAGGTGAGGAATTACTCAGAGGGATGTGGACATCCTCGCTAGTCTGTCCTGGATTATATATATTCTAGCCCATCCCTCAGAGCATGTGTAATTAAAGCAGAGTTGGGTACAACAGTTGGTATAACAGGTGGCAGAGAGCAGCTGGATAGTCAGGTGAGAATATTATGCCTTCTTAGTCCCTCTGTCCTGGGATATAAACCACCAAGCCCAGCTGTGATGATCTTTTGCAATGGAGTGCAGCTCAATGCCCAAATATGGGGGTCACTTGGTTCAGAAGACAGTCACTCACGACAATGGCATATTCACATATCAAAAGCCACATTATTGGCACACGATTATTTTAAAAGTGTTACTACTCTGCTTAGTTGGTTTAAAATAATCTAAAACGGTTCTGGTTGGCTCCTACAAAGAATATAATTTACCAGTTCTGCCAGAACAGTACTACTTCAACATTTTAGGTATACTATTATTTAAGTAGAGTCACCATGTTTTTAATTGTCCATATAATTTTTTATTCCCTCTGAAAGTGGAGCAAGGACGTTTGGGATGGACTCTCTATTTTTAGTTTTTTTGAGACAGAGTTTCTCTGTGTTGCCCTGGCTGTCCTGGAACTTGCTCTGTAGATCAGGCTGGCCTTGAACTTAGAGAGCCATCTGCCTCTGCCTCCTGAGTGCTGGGACTAAAGGCATGTGCTCACAACCTGGCTTACTCCCTATTTTTAAAAGAAACCGTTTTTGCTTGTTTTTTTTTTGTTTTTTGTTTTTTTTTGTTTTTTTAAATGAGTGTTTTGCTTGTACCATTTGCGTGTCTGGTGCTTATGGAGGTCAGAAGAGGGTGATGGATCCCATGGAATGGATTTATAGACAATTGTGAGCTGCCATGTGGGTGATGGGAACCAAACCCTGGCCCATGGCCAAAGCAAGTACTCTAACCACTGAACGACCCTGCCAGTTTCAGGATCGAATCCCTTTAAAAACACCAGCAAAGCTGAGCAGTGGTGGTGCATGCTTTTAATCCCAGTACTTGGGAGGCAGAGGCAGGTGGGTTTTTGGGTTCAAGGCCAGCCTGGTCTACAGAGTGAGTTCCAGGATAGCTAGGGCTATACAGAGAAACCTGTCTCGGAAAAACAAACAAACAAACAAAAATCCACCAGCAAAGACCAGCTTCTCTCCCATGCTCGATTACCAGTGCCCCCCTCTCAGAAAAGCGCCCACGGTGTGGCAGCACAATCCTTGCACACGCCAGTCTGGCACTTTAGCAACATGGGGGTTATTTATTCAGTTGAAGCTTAGGAAACACTTGGTTTGAATTTAGGACACATGTTTAAGAAAGTAAGCCTGAGTAGAAGTCCTCCGAGAAAAAGAAAATGAAGG
The DNA here is from genome assembly GCF_900095145.1 of Mus pahari. Taxonomy (NCBI): domain Eukaryota; kingdom Metazoa; phylum Chordata; class Mammalia; order Rodentia; family Muridae; genus Mus; species Mus pahari. Next base: position 53,771,535 of record NC_034597.1, on the reverse strand, counting down.
AAAGATTCACTGTGTTCATCTCCTGTTTACTTCAGGGCCAAAGTTTGCTGGGGAACGTTCACACTCTGCAGAGTCATTTTGTGTTTTTGTTCTGTCTTTCTTCCTTTGCCAAATACAATTGAAGTCATGTGTATACATCATAGATCCACTACACAGATTGGTGATCACATTCAGCATTTTCTTTATTTTTTAAAAAACAAATGCAGTAATTACAAGGATATGGGAAAATACTACTAGAGGCCAAATCCATATATTATTCTTGTACATTAAACATGTAGTATTGTGTATGTGCATAATGTTTATGGGATGGGAGATGGTACATGATAGAAGTATGGTCAGAGGACAATTCTGTGGGGTTAGTTTTCTTCTTCTGCCATTAATTGTTATGAGAATCAAGTTGAAGTTGCCAGGCTTAGGAGGCAAATGTCTATCTCCTGTGCCATCTTGCCAGCCCTAAACTTGTGGTTATTAATCAGTACTATAAGATTCAACTGAATAGAAAATTTAAAATATGGAAACCAGGGCCTATACAATTCTAATTTTATTATTTGTGCACGTGATATATGTGATGTACAACATCAAGCATGTGGAAGTCAGAGGATAATTTTGTGGAATGCTGTCTCTCTTTCTAGGTGGGTTTCAGGGATCAAACTCAGGTCTCCAGGAGACAAGCATTCTTACCCTCTTAGCTACCTTGCTCTCCCCAACCCTAACTGCACTGGACCTTCTTCCTCTCGGTATGGACACTTGGTGCATTATGTTTTAAGGCTCTATAGGCAATGCTGATGCATGAGTCCCGGCTAAGAACTGCTCTTAAATCATCGCCAACCAAGCAAATCGGTCACTTCAGAGTAAGTGTAGCCCATTTCTGTCTAGGGGCTGATTGTCAAAGTTTCCTGGTTTCTGACTTTTTATCTGCGGCATAAATACATATACATAGACATATATATCCTATTTCCTGTTCAACTTAATGGCCTTGTCATATAGAACTTCTGAGCTTTCCGACTGAAAATCTGATCTTTGGGCTCCAGTGCCACCACGAGCATGGGTTCTGGTTATTTGTTCCAGGTGAGTTCTCAAGACTTGGCTCTCCTGCTCTTTGCATCTAACCTGCAGCTCCACCACACACGTCCATGACAACCCTAGATGACAATCTGCCAACACCACCGATTCAGGGAAGAAATGCCATGGTTTAATTGGAAAATGATCTCAAATAACCGTAAAAGGGACAATGATTATGGGAGTATGTTATATCAGCAGACTCATTTGATTTCCTTCAAACATGGTTTTGGTTTAGCCTCCCTCCCCGCCATCAGAACTGACCTAATATGGAGGAGGAAAGTTCTTTCTCTGGACTAAAGGCGTTGTTCTGCTCTCTGGGCCTGACACCCTTTGCTGGCTGGTACCTCTGCCTAGCTGTGACCACCAGCAAAGCCCTTCTACCTTTCTTCACATTTTTAGTGCCCTGAGTTTTTTTCTTCCCTTCTTTCTTTTCACTAGCAGCTGCTGTTGCTTCTTTAACTCATATTGGACTCATCCTATTCCACATTACACAGGACTCACACACATTTGAGAGGCCACGGTAAAAAGGGAGTCTAATTCTCTGAAAATTATGCACTAACACGGAAAGAAAAACGTCAGAGCTGTGAAAACAACTCTGTATTGTCACTGAACTCTGATTAGGATCTTCTTGAGATCTGAACTCTTAAGCAGTAAACACAAACCTTGGAAACTATTCCTATAACCCTCAATTTAAGGGATTGTTTTTTTTTCTTCCTGAATTACAGTAATCATTTTCTGATTTTCAACGTTTTTATATTTTCTTAGAATACTGCAAACTCTTTGAAGACAAGGACCAGACTTCAAATATTAATTTCTACCAGCCCTAGGCATAACTAGCCTGCAGCATATACTGGTTGTTATTTAATCAGTTAATGGTCTTATTCTCTGATAAACTCATGCCTGTACTATGGTTCATTCCCATAGAACAGTATGTTACTGTTTATTGATAATAAGTTAAAACAACGTTCAGAGGCGCTTTTTTTGTTTTTGAAATATTAGGAAAAGCCCAAACAACAAAGCCTGATTTTAAAAAAGTGCCACAAGCATGTCACTACAGATGCCCAGCAGGCCAGAATTTCAGCATAGAGAAAATCCGGAAATGCAGGGCCAGTGGGAAAAGCCCTACAAATACCTACTCTTAAAAGGCCTCAATGTTCTGAATTCAACTCAGATTTCAGGCAGCGGGTCTTGCAGTTTCCCAACTACATTAGAGAACAATTCTCCGGACCTGCAGGTGCAGATTGAAGACTTAAGGTAATGTGACAGGGGCTGAGAATGTTTTCCGACACAACACTGGCAAAGACCGAGAGGCGGGTTTCCCAGGAACGTCTATCTATTCTCTGGGTCACCTGCGCAACGTGCTCATCCCTTTTCACTTTAAAAACGAGAGCAGTGGATTAGGATCTGGAAAGCCCCTTTCATTTCTTAATCTATTCTAGTGCCTTCACACGATCTGAAGAGAGAGCTAGGTTGGAGGGGACAGTTGCTTTACTAGTCCACATCTGAGTTCCGCTTCGTGTCGTGTTTGCAGGGTTGGGTGAGGCACTCCAGGGCTGGCTTCCTTTTCGGAGGATCCTCTGACCGGCTAGAGCCGGAGCCGAGAGACCGGCGGGGATTAATACCAGGTCATAAACAACCTCTCACTTCCCCTCCCCCTCCTCCGGGCCGCTCCAAGGCCCGGCCTGCTGCAGCCGCGTGGGCCTGCGCGGTCCCGTATCCTCCGTCCGTTCACCCTGCTGGGCCCTGCGTTCTCAAATCGCGACGCAGAGCCCTCACCCACAGGTTGGGGGCGGCTTCCACTTCCCTTCTCCCGACCCTGTCACCGCGCACAGCCAAAAGGCCGGCCGCCCTGACACACACGCCCACGGCCGCTGCCCGCCCTCCGCGCGCCGACGCAGTCCCCGCCCCAGCCCGCGGTGCTTCCGCGGCCTGTCCCCGCCCCTTCCCGGAGCCCGCCTCCCGGCGGCGGGCCTCGGGCTGCCCGCCGCCCCTTGCGTGCTGGCTCCAGCGTGCACCCGCGGCCCCGCCTCCGCGCGTGCTCAATAACTGTCCTCTCGCTCGGCCCGCAGGCTTCCCCCGCCCCTGAGCTGTTTGAATATGCTAATGAGGCTGTAAGGACCAGCCAATAGGGCGGTGGGGCTGTGGATCACATGACCCGAGTACGTGTCAGGGGCGGAGCCTACGTAGCCCCTGCCCGAGTTAAAACCGGAGTGTGAGAGAGAAAAGCGCTTCAGTAGCGAGAGGGGCTGAGAAAGTGGTGACACCGCTGGGGTGCGGAGGGAGTCTCTCAAACTTCTCTCAACAGCCCCAGGGCCAATCTCCCCTCAGCCCACTCCCCTCTTCGCCAGATCCCTGGTCCCCACTCCCTGCACTGGGGGTGGGGTGGGGAACTGGGCCCGTCTCCCGCGGGGACACACACAGGGTCCGGGAGTGGGGACGGGACCCCCAGGCCGGGGGGGACGGACGGACAGACGGCCGCGCGGCCGCCCCAGCGGGCAGGCAGGCCGGAGGCGGGGGTACGGCCGGGAGGACCTGGGCTGGGGAGTTTCCTCTCAACTATCGGGGGAGAAACTCCCCATAGCTGGTGTTTTCCTCCCGGGGGCCGCGTTCCCCGCCCCGCGTATCGGCGGTTGCCGCCGCCGCCGGTGCCTCCACCTCTGCCATCTCTTCACCACCTCGGGCCCCGGTGTCCCCGGCCAGCACTATGCCCATCTTACTGTTCCTGATAGACACGTCTGCCTCTATGAACCAGCGCAGCCATCTGGGCACCACCTACCTGGACACGGCCAAAGGCGCGGTAGAGACCTTCATGAAGGTACCGACTGACCCAGCCCCGGTGGCGACCCGGACCCGGTGGCCCGCGGGGGGCAGGGCGGGGGGCAGCGGGTTTACTGCGGGCTCCGCGGGCGCGGGGACCCCTCCCCCACCGCGCGGGCGGGCGGGCGGGCGGCGCTGGGAGCTGGGAGCGGGCTCCGCTGGGCCTGGCCCATGTGGGGCTGCTGTGGGTGCGGGGGGCGGCGGAGGGACGGCCCTGCGTGTGCGGTACTGTGGGGGCGGCCAGCGACCCTTCTGCGACTGGTAACCTCGCCTCTGTGCTTCCCTCTCTCCCGCCCGTCCCCACCCTGGCCCGCAGCTCCGTGCCCGGGACCCTGCCAGCAGAGGAGACAGGTATATGCTGGTCACTTTCGAAGAGCCGCCCTATGCTATCAAGGTAACAGCCCTCGCCCTCCCCCCTCCCTTCCCTGATCCTGCCTCGCTCGCCCTCCCCGCCCCCTCTTCATTATGCTCCCCTCCCCCACGGCCGCTCCCGCCTCCAGGTCCCTTCCCCGCGGCCTCCCACCCCTCCCCAGCCCGGGAGCGCCAGCGCGGTGGCAGTTTCTGGCCCACCGCCGTCCCCTCCGGGTCCTGCTCGGCCTGGCGGCGGAGGCGCTACGATCAACATGGCCGACATTTCCCCTCCGCGGCGTGAGCGGCAGCAATGAACTGTGGGGGATATTTATTCAAGTTAGCCCGAGTGACAGCGGGGCCCAGCCTTGCCTAGCCCGGGTTTGCATTAAAAGGGAATCAGCCGAGCTGGCAGGGAAGCCTGGAGGGGGGCTTCGAGACTTGGTCATCACAGAGTGGAACTAGGAAGGCCACCGATCGGTGGGACAGCTGTGGTCAACTTAAGAAGTCCTGCTGCCATCTGCCTCCCGCTAATACCGTCGCAACACCCATCCCTTGTACACAATTTGGAGGATGTTATGTTAGCAAATTTCCCAGTGAAGTTATTAAAGTATTAAGACGGTTGTTACTTAACAAAAGGTGTAGGGCAAGCAGGTTCATTCTTGGCCACCTTTGGAAGAGTTTGCTCACCAGAGACAACAGTTATAACACATTCCCCAAGCCATATCAAGCAAAAGTGAAGTTAAATATGCAAACCTGAAATGGAATATCTACTTGGTGGACATCACATTGTAATCGGTGTCCATGTGTTTACATGACTTCAAATGATAAAAAAAAAATCTTACATCTTTCTTTTCAGGCTGGATGGAAAGAAAACCATGCAACGTTTATGAATGAACTGAAAAACCTTCAGGCAGAAGGACTTACGACTCTTGGCCAATCCCTAAGGACAGCTTTTGATTTGTTAAATTTAAATAGATTAGTAACTGGCATAGACAACTATGGGCAGGTAGGTTGAATACTAAGGTAGAAAAGAGTTGTTTTTATTTTTGTGTACAAAACCACAGTCCAAAAGTATGTAACATGGAATGCAAGTATAAAACACTCGAGGTTGAAAAACAGTGCACACAGTTCAAAACATCTAAGGTTTATGGCCTTATACCCCCCACTCCCCCTTTAAATGTATTTGCATTCAGAATTCAAATCTGAATTCTTGGCTAGAAAGTTGACACAAATTTGGTTTCAGTCCCTCAAAGTTCATAAAAAAGACATAAAAGGGAAGATGTCCTGCCTCAGTATACCAGTCTGAATTTCATGTAGGCAATATATGCAACAGTTGAATGGGTCACAGTCATTAGCTGACTTCATAGTTGCTTCTATATTATAAAGATATTGAAAGAAATGATTTTTAGACAAGGCTTTAGCTTAACCTAGACTGTATACTCAGAAAGGCAAGAGTTTTCAGTAGTGTGCAGTAACTGGTTGACTACATTCAGTACGAAGCTTGAAATAAATGGTAGATTCAGAATTTCTAAAGTTTAAAAATTCTAAACCCTTGGGAAGATGTTTTCTGCAAAACATGAAAGTTTGCCTGTCTTCCTGATGCTCCCCAAAATTCCTTTTTTCATCTGTGAGAATGGGACAAGAGCTTTAAGTCACAACAGTCATTGACCACAATGTTAATAACTTATGATATTGCTATCCTAGAAATATAAGATGCCAAAGAATATGCAGTGGTATACACAGGGAATAATATTACACCCAAGGATTTCAGTACGCAAAGCACTATTACCATAATGCTATATTTAGGAAAATATGTTGTACACTTTTCCCAAGTTCCATAATGCACAGTTTTCATGAATTTTGAACATTTTAAGGAAACTTTCCTGTGACTTCAAGCTATATGCCTCAATTGGGGATAATTCTTTAACATCTTTAGAAATGATTGAATTTAGTCCTTATAGCATTATACATTACAAATCAGACTTCGCTGAAAATCATTTCCATCATTTAAATAACATACTCTTTTTGTTGCTTTACTTTATGACTTTTTGCCGCTTGTTGGTCAGTTTTTGTAAAAGCAGTTTTTTTTCCCCCCTTTGTTGGCTGTAGTGCTACTGTCTTTATCATTTAAAATTTTAATCCAAGCTTACTGAGTTCAAAGACACCTTTGAAGCTTGCTATTTAGTTCTTTTATTTTGTTGTCAGGTCGTATGTTACAGAACTATTAATTTCCTGTTTTTTTCTGTGTCACATTTCATAAGAGGGAAGGACATTTGGATATATCCACCTCTTATGTTTTTCAAACGTGGCATAAAGTCCTTCAGGAGAATTGTTTGCCATGGAGAGATTGAGGGCATTTGTATTACTTAGTCTTGTAGGATGTTTAAGGCTGCAGGGAGACCTGTGCGATCTCACTCTGACCAGCAGGAAGAAAGGCCTGGCGACCATAAAGCTTTCACTGGGCAGACAGCAAGCATGATGCCTTAGTTACTGTAGAGAGTCGGCTAGGGCTCAGGAAGTGATAGGAACGCTTTTTGCTTACATCTCAACTTCTACATAATGAAACTAGCATTAAAATAATTTTAGAAGCTATAATTTCTAAATAAATAGCAATTTTTATTTGAGTAAAGTCTACCTAGAAGAAAACTTGCTTCCGGATTTTGTTTCATCATAGAACCATTTTTGTTTATTTAAATATTTGGTATTTCCCATCTATATAAAGATTGTCAGAAGTTTGGATGGTTGAAAATATTTAATACTAAATATCATTTGGATATTTGGAAAATAACTTGTAGGATGGATTTATTCTGTATCCCTAGCATTTTTTTTTTTTTAATATATAAGCATTTTATGCCGAGTAGTAGGAATACTGAATATATTCTCAATAGTTGGAGAGAATGAGAGAAGGTGAATTAGCTGGAAACAGCATGTTACTTTTATAGAGCATCTATACAGTTTAATATAGTTCCAAATCATTTTCTTAAATATGGGTTAACTGTACACATTTATATATTTACACCAGTAACCCTTTTTCATAGACATACAGACACATAGGCAATTTCATATAATCAATAGCAAGAACACATTTCTGTATTACATTTATTTATTTATTTATTTATTTATTTAATTTACCCCCCCCCCCCTTCACTCTGGCCCTGCTCGCTCCAGCTGTATTGTGTTTATTAACGTAGTACTCTTTTTAAAAATTATTTTATGTATATGAGTACTCTGCTGCATGTACACCTGCATGCCAGAAGAGAGCATCAAATCCCTTTATTAGATGGTCATGAGTCACCATGTGGGTGCTAGAAATTGAACTCAGGACTTCTGGATGAACAGCCAGTGTTCCATAACTCCTAAGCCATCTCTGTAGCTCCCAACTTAGTATGCTTAATTAGCTAGGATACTCAGAATTGTAAGGTTAAAAATAGCTGAGCAAAAAAGATTCTTGAATAATTTTCTCAAACACCTTGAATATTCTACTAAATTGTTCTGCCTATATAGAAGTCCTTTTAAATACTTGGTAATTAGTACCATTTGCTGGTACTTGCTTTGATATCTATAGCCATGTATCAGTGCTAGCCTCTAGTAATCCCTTCTTTTTAAAAGTAGTACATGTTAACAGTTTCAGATTATGTTGAGTCTGAAAATAAGCTCAGGTTGATAAGATTAAGAGACAGATTGAACAGTTCTTTTACATAAATTGGTGTATTTATATTGTTCACTGTGTTTTTTTTTTTTTTTAAAGATTTATTTCATATATATGAGTACACCATTACTCTCTTCAGACACACCAGAAGAGGGGACATCAGATCCCATTATAGATGGTTGTGAGCCACCATGTGGTTGCTGGGAATTGAACTCGGGACCTCTGAATGAGCAATCAGTGTGCCATTTCTCCAGCCCTGTTCTGTGTTTTTTTTTTTTGTTTTGTTTTGTTTTTAAGTTAGGTTTGCCTGCTGAATCTGTTGCTGGCTTGTGCATCCTGATTTTTCTCAATGTCCTCACTCTACCCTCATCCCTTAATATAATAGCACTGATTGGATTGTTTAGACTGGTGCGTGACCTACTATGTATTTTAAAAAGAAAAATATTTAGTGCTTTGGGGATTTTAAATGGGAGTAGTTATCCCATTTGAAAGTATGGCTTTGGTGTGAGATGCTTTGGATGACCCTGTTTGTTGTTTTCTGAGCTGGGCTCAGTGTGTAGCCATCACTAGCCTGGAAATCACTATGTAGATTGGCTGGTCTTGAAGTCAGAGAGATGTGCCTGCTTATCCCTTGAGTGTTCGAGTTACAGGACTGCACTACCATACCTGGCCAGGCTTCCCTTTAAAGTAAGTTAGTGAAGTAGAGAAAAGTTGATTTCCTATTTGAGGTTTTGATTTTTCTTTTGCCTTAGATTATCAATAAGTTTTTTTTTTTACTTATTTATTAAGCTATAGATATTATATATACACATATATATTTATTAAGAGATAGATAACTCTTTCAAGTGGAAATAGATTACTATGCTTGCCTCTGTATACTGTGTGTACTACACTGCTGAAATGTAACCTGAAATAGTAGTGACGAGTTAATTTTTGTGTGGTGTTGAGTATGAAACCCACAACCTTGTGCATTTTTTTTCCCCCCGAGACAGTGTTTCTCTGTGTAGCCCTGACTGTCCTGGAACTCACTCTGTAGACCAGGCTGGCCTCAAACTCAGAAATCAACCTGTCTCTGTCTCCCAAGTGCTGGGATTAAAGGCGTGCCCCACCACTGCCCGGCAATCTTGTGCATGTTGGATAAAGATTCTACCAGAGTTACACTCTGTTTCCTATTAAAAAAAAAAAATTAAGCCCTTAATTTAACAAAATAAGTTTTAAAAATCCCATGACATTTGTGTGTGGTGAGGGATAGTATGCCAGTGTGCATATGTGAAGTAAGGATGGATAACCTGTGGCACTTAGTTTTGTCTCCCGCCATGCTTGTCCTAGGCTCAAGCCCTGGTCTAAGTTTTGGTGGTGGATACCCTTTTCTGCTGAGTTACCTTGCTATCCCAGAATTCCTATTTTTTTTTTTTTTTTGTAGTTTTGTTTTCTTTTTAAATGTACAAAGCAAAATTTCCTACCTTCTTCATTTCTAAGTGTGCAGTTCTGTGGTTCTAGGTATACTTACACTGTTGTGTAATCAATTCCTAGAACTTTTTCATCTCATAAAATTAAAACTTATTAATAACCTTCATTGCTTATACTTCCTTCAGGATTCTTTTTCTATTTTGTATGGTTTCGGTTTTGTTTTTGCTAGACTACTGTGTATAACTCTTATAAGTGTTATCACATAAATATAGTTGGACCCTCCATCTGTGGGTTTGCTGATCCAGACAACCACAGAATAGAACTATCGGAACAAACCCTGCATCTGGACTGAATGTGTTTCCATGTTGCTATTGACTAAATACAACTCTTTACATAGCAGTAAGATTGCATTAGGTTTTTTAACATAGAAATGATATAAAAAATACATAAGACGTGTGTAGGTTATAGATAAGTATCTTATTTTATATAGATAATCTGGATTTTATATAGATAATCTGGATTTTGTTATCTTTGGGGAAGACCAGGAACCAACTGTTGTGGATGCTCAGGGGATAAGAGTGTGTTTGTCTTATTATGACTAAGGATTATTTGCCCAATCTTTAAGGTTCATCCACATTGTAGCAAATTTT
>NC_034597.1:53756462-53761490 GCF_900095145.1 Mus pahari | reverse complement strand
ACTCACTTTGTAGACCAGGCTGGCCTTGAACTCAGAAATCCACCTGCCTCTGCCTCCTAAGTGCTGGGATTAAAGGCGTGCGCCACCACCGCCCGGCAGAATTTTCTTGACTGTTAGGAGATAAGTATCACTTTAAGACTTTTTTCAGTTCTTTTGGATATATACATTGAAAGAGAACAGTAAATCTAGTCAGGAGTGGTTGTACATACTTAATTCCTAGTATTCAGGAGGCAGAGGCAGTTGTATTGTCTGTGAGTTTGAGGCCAGCCTGGTTTACAGAGCAAGTTCCAGGTCAGCCAGGGCTCTTACATGCAAAAACTCTGTCTCAAAAAACTCAAAAGAGGAGAAAAAGAGTAGTAAATCTTAATTTTTTTGAGATCTCCGTACTTTTCCATAGTAATTGTACCATTTTACATTTTTTGCAATAGTACACAAACGGTTACTCTGCCTTGTTCTTGCTGATCCACCCAAACTCGAGTAGCCTTACTTAGCCGTCTTAATGGATGTGAGAAAATGCCATTATTGTTTTGATTTGCATTTTTGATCATTATATTGAACATCTTTTCATGTGCTGGTTAGCTGTTTTAAATACAGTCTTTGGAGATGTATTTAAAATCATGTTAAACTTGACACAAACACAGTTTTTGTTTTGTTTTTGTGTTGTTGAAATATTGGGGATTGAATTGTGGCCACAAATACCCTGTTGAAGTACTCTGCCGTTGGGTTACATTCCTGCTCTTTAGGATTTATTTTGAATGTTCTGGTTATTAACTCCTTTATCAGATAACTCACACGTTTTCTGTCATTGTGTAGGCTATGCTTTTTGCACTGTTGATTGTATCCTTTGGTTCATAGAACTTGTTTTTATGTAGTGAGTTTATTAACTTTCCCTGTGCTTTTCATGTTTATAAAGGTTTGGTTACTCTAGCATTATTGATGCATTTCTTTTATAGTTTTAGAACACATTTAGGCCTTTTATCTATTTTGAGCTGATTTTTATTTTCAGTGTACATAAAAGATCCAACTTTCCTTTTGTATGTGGCTGTCCAGTTGCTTCAGCACTATTGGGTAGTCTTGGCAAGTCTTTTTTCAAAAGCATTTTTAAATAATTAGTAATGAGAGAGGACTTTACACTTAATATTTTCTCTGCCTGTATGTGTTGTTTTAGAGAAGAGCAATAGCTGGAAATGGAATACCCAATCTTGACTTTGTCATTAAATCACTGAATCAGACTGAGCAATGACATTGTTACCATCTCTGCTGCTTATTCTGAATAAGCAGCTGTGAACTCACTACCCATGTTGTTACAGAATGAATGAGAGGTTTAAATCTGATATAGGTCTAAGATGTCTATGGAGTGTTTAGCGACAAAATAAACTTTTAAAAAATGAAGTAAAATAGGCTTGGTAGCATAAGCCAGATTTAAATTCCAACAGGCGAGGGGGCCACCTGGCCTGCCCAGTGAGACACACTGCCTCAGAAGCCAGGCCAAAACACAAAGATGTGCCGCAGTTTACCTCTAGTTTCCTGGTGTTTTGTTTTGTTTTTTTGTTTGGATTTACAATTATAAAAATCTAGTGACTGTTAATGTTGGGTTCTGTTATTACATGGTTTGCAACCTAATAGCATGTGGAGATTTTTTTCCCTTGAATTTTGTAGTTCATCTTAGGAAAGCAAGTGTGAGAGGAAAACTAATATAACTTTGTCAAAGTTGTCTTAATGGTAGTTGGCTACTTTGAGATTGTATTTTTAAAGAAACACATTGAATGGAAACTGGGTTAAGTATTGGGAAGACATTTTAAAATCAGTATATTGAACAAAAATTGGGTATAAGTTTAGCTGACAGAAACCATGTTGTCCTTGGAGTTTTTGTTTTCTACAGGTCTGATTTATAAAGAGCTTTTAGGAGCATATTTTTTCTTCCCAAAAAACTGGTTATAGTATTTTTTAAATACTGTAAGTCTATTTTCTAAACATTCAAAAAAATTGCATGAATTTGGCATTTCAGAAGAAAAATGACAAAATGGTACCCAAAGAACGTCATTGTGTTCTTAATTGTTTGTGATGTCTTAAATACAAGATGTAAGAAATTTATACAACTGAGGCTTCTATTGACCCAGTGTGTTGATGTAAGGTAATTTATGGTCAGAAACAACTAAAAAGCATTTCACCTTGTTTATGTTATAGGTTCTTTAAAAAGTTGTGCTATTATCATTGCCATAGTTTGTAATTTGAAATTTAAAATTATTTTTCAGCCATGATGATCTGACATTTATGACTAAAATACCTTAATAGTTTTTTTTTTTTTAAATTTTAGGTGTTTTCTTTAGATGACAAATGCTCATACAATAACCCCATTTCTTTCATTTTTAGAAGTTGATTTCCTTATGAGCTATTTTTGTTAGCTGGATTAATTTATATAATTATACATGTTTTACTGATTATAAACCTAATACAGAAGAATTTTTGGTTCTGTTTTGCCTTCTTTGTTTCTATAACTTTTAAAATCGCATTTACCTATTTATTTGGGAATAACATAGACCTTTGGAGGTTAGAGTGAAATTTTGCAGGAGTCAGTTTTGTTCTTTCACCATGAAGTCCCAACAGATTGAACTCAATTCAGTTTTGGCTTGCTAGCATGTACATGCTGAGTCATCTTACTCCCCTCCTCCACTCCCCTTTGGAGTCAAGGTCTTAATTATCTCAGGCTGGCCTTAATTCACTATGTAGCCAAGGATGATCTTCAACTTCCTTACAAAAGAATTACTTATCTCCTGCATATTTGCTAGAGCCTATATGTGTATGTGTGTACTGCATTTGTGCCTGGTACCTTGGCTTTGGTTCCTCTAGAAGTGAAGGACAGTTGTAAATCCAGGAGCCTCTGCAGAAGCAGCAAGTACTCTTTTATCTCAGCCTTGCTGAACTCTTGGTCCTCCTGCCTCCACCTCCTGATTGCTGTGTTCCACCATGAATGTTTGTGTGGTCCTCAGGATTGAACACAAGCTTTTTGCATGCTAGGAAAGCCCTCTACTAAGCTATACCCTCCACCTCTGCTTTGTTTATTTATATTTTCTATTTGAGATTTTTAATGATGGTTACTGAATTTTTATATACTTTTGAGCAGAATTCTGGTGACTTCATTTTTGTGGTTTAGTTTGTCTTCTAAATTTGTAGAAGAAAAAAAGGCCCTGAAAAGTTAAAATGCTTAATTTATTACCATTTTTGAAACATTGGAACATTTCAAAAGATCACAATTGATTTGAAATAGTCATATATTTTATAGTAACTGGTAATTTGAAGAGTCTTATTTAAAAGAGTAAAGATAAAACAGCAGACTTTATGTATTTTTGTTTTTTGTCTGTAAATAATACAGTGTGAAGTCTTAAGAGTTCCTGTTTGAAAATAGCATTTCATTTAACTGTTTCATTTAACCTTTTGTGTAACATTTCATCTAAATATTACTTGTTACCTTATTAGCTTCAATTAAATTGCTTCCTCTAGTTTGGAAAAAAGGATATGGATGAGTAAGGGGCAGTTGATAGGATTTTATGACATTTTAAGGACAAGCTTATGTTAATATAAATTTTACAATTGTGTGTATGTGTTTATCTTCTGAGCCATCTGTTTTAGGTAGTTAACATACGACTGATAACTTGTCAGTTAATTAGCTGATCTTTGCATTTGAGCCAGACAGTAATAGGGCTTACCATAGTAACTCCCGTGGAAGCTTTGTAGTTAGGTAACTGTCATAGTTTCTTTTTGTCTAAGATGGTTTTGAGAATACTATGCCTCCTGTCTTAAGTCAGACAAATGTGACTAAAGGCTTGCTTTAGTCACCACACTGGTGAGTCCTTGGCAGATCTTGTAGCCTCTAATCTTGTCTGTCTACCAGGAAAATTTAATAGAAGGACTCACCATAGGTGACTGCTGTGAATGTTGAGTGTTACTTTATTACTGTAAAATAATTTTTTTTGTAAATTTCCTTTTGGATTTTAAAAATTGAAGTAATAAGAATGAGAAGCGAGGTTTGCTTTAATCCTGCTCATCACCCTAGAACCTTGTGGTGATACAGAAAAGCAAAACCAAAAATAAACAACAAACCTCCAACTTCCCTTGTAAAGTAGATATGCCGGTCTGTCCCACTGAAAAGCTTGTGTTTTAACTCGTACTTTAATCTCTCTGACCTTCAAATTTCTCATCCATAAAGTGATGAAAGTACTAATCTCGAAAAGTTTGTAAGGATTAGAAATAATGATTGTTAATTAACCTAGCAAAATAACTGACATATGGTAGGAACTCAATTGATAAGGATCATTATTGTTAAGGAAAACACTTAGCAGGATAAAAGCTTTCTATTGTGAAACTGACAGGACTTAGAATACCTGTATACTGTATACTGCCCAAACCATGGGAAGCTGTCCATTACTTCCTGCTAACGTCATAGATTTTGCTGTAGGGAACATGTTTCTTGGTTTTAATTTTTAGTGCCTTTGAATTCTAAAATTATATTTTAAAAAACTGATGTCTTTTACAAAATTTTTTATCTTTTCAAAAACATACCAACAGACATGCAAACACTTGTAAATTTCAAAATAAGAAACATCTTCAGTCTTTGAGGAATCTCACATCAGTCTTTTTCTAGGACTATATATTTTAGGATTCACATTGGTGATGGTTAGCTTGGGGTAGATTAGAAAGAAGACAATTTTGGTGAAGAAGTTCAAGAGCAAGATACTCCCATTTTGTAGCTTTGTGTAGTAAAAGCTATTAATAGGATAAATCTATGCTTTTTTTCATATGAAGGATATTTTTGGTATATATTGTTTGAAATTTGATTACTTATATATTGAGATACTGTTATATGTGGAAAAGACCTCTTAATTTGGTCAGCTTAATGACTTCATAGCAAAACATTTTTTTTTTTCTAATCTGTATACACTTCACTAATGTGTACCTTTAAAAACTATGGAATCAAGCCGGGCGTGGTGGCACACACCTTTAATCCCAGCACTTGGGAGGCAGAGGCAG
>NC_034597.1:53697932-53756047 GCF_900095145.1 Mus pahari | reverse complement strand
GAGGGAGTCAGATCTTGTTAAGGATGGTTGTGAGCCACCATGTGGTTGCTGGGATTTGAACTCTGCACCTTTGGAAGAGCAGTCGGGTGCTCTTACCTGCTGAGCCATCTCACCAGCCCAATTTTTCTCAGTCTTAAAGCTGTTGCACCTTGTTAGATTTTAGAAAATGTAAAATATTCCTAAGGGTATTTTGGAACTTCAAGACTAAAAACTCAAAAAAAAAAAGGTTTAAAAAGCTTTGATGCTAACCTTGTCTTACCCAGTTAAGATGGGCTCTTAAGCCCTAGCATATGAGAAGTAATAACCATGTTGTGAGTTTTTTCCTTTCATAAATGTAAAGCTTTATTGCTAATTTTTGTGATCTGTAATATTGACTATTTTCTCACTATATATAGAGAGCTGTTGTAGAATTCTACATTTTTATTTTTAAATTTTTAATTTAAAAAAGTAAAAATTATTTTATGTGAATAGGTGTTTGGGGGAAGTGTGTGTGTTTGCATCACATGTCTGCCTGGTGCCTTTGTTGGCCAGAAGAGAGTGTTGAGTTCCTTGAGTTATGTCTGTTAGCCTCCATATGGGTACTGGGAATTAAACCAAGGACCTCTGGAAGAGCAGCCAGTGCTCCTAACTGTGAGTGAGTTGTCTCTCCAGGACTCCTGTGTTTTTGTTTTTAAAGACAGTAATGTGTGTAAATTTATTCTTTTGAGGGCCTGATTGTGGCATGGATGTTTAAAGAGAAGAAACCAGAATCTTCCTATTTTGACATACAATCAAGGTCTGCTTGTTAGAGTATTTAAAATTGAATTTGATTGCTGAGTTCAAGAAATGATTTATGAAGCTGGAGAAGAAGAGAGAGACAGGGACTGATGAGAGCACACAGTCTGTTCTTTGGGAGGACCCAGTCAGTTCCCTGCACCTGCGTGGCAGCTCACAACCATCTGTATGTAACTTTAGTCACAGGGGATCTGCCACCCTCTGGTACCAAGCACACATGTGGTGTACAGAAGTATGTGCAGGCAAATACTTATAAACGCAGAGTGAGCTTAAAAAAGGAAAAGGAAAGACAAACAACAACTAGCCAGGCTTTTACAGTAGTGTATGACTCTGTGGTAGTGAGAACCCAAGGAGATCATTAAACTTGAGGGTAGGCTAGATAGATCTGGATGAGGCAAATTGAGTGTTGTCCTGTCTTCATTTACCCGACTTTGAAAATAAGTTTATATCTTTGCATTTATTTTACTTTTTGGTCATCAAACATATTGCTGCATTGATTTTTCCCACATTAATTTTACCTAGTCTCTGTAATACAATTGATATATTAGGTTTTTTTATCCATACTACTCGTATTTCTTCAGTCGAATTATCCTCATATCTTCATTTCTCTTTCTGCACCAATATAAAATCTGCTTGCCTGCTACTCGTTTTTAGGAATTACCAAAACCAATCTGTTTATCTTTTTCAAACTTTAGAATTCAGTTTAAAGGCAAGACCGAATTCTTTTTAAATTATTAAATTAGATTAACCATTTGTTCCTTAAATTAGCTTTTCACAAAGTCAAGAATTTTCTTTATTATTACTATTTTTTACTTTTATTTATATTCCAAAATTTGCTTCCCATCCTGGTCACTCCTCACACGAGTTCTTCACCCCCTCACCCCAGGGTGCTCCTCCACCTGGCCACCTGCCCCCACCTCATCCCCACCAGCTTCCCTCTTCCCTGAGGCATCAAGTTTCCACAGGATTAAGCTCATCCTCTCCCATTCTGAGACAGCTTCTTGTTAGGTTGTTCAGGCTACCCCTGATACATTCTGTGGGCTCAAAGCTACTATCTCAGGGGTCCCACAGATATGTAACGGACTAAATTTAAATATGCTCTACAAAACCACTGAAAATCCCATGTTTATTTAAAGGACTGTTTATTTAAAGCTTGAAAATTTTTACTATTAGAGTTTGTAGAAACGAAAGGTTTGGCTACTGAAGGCCTTAGTAGGAAGACTTCATGGAAGAACAGAGATTTAAACTGGGCTTTTTGGAATGAGTAGGAATTGATAGGTTTTTAAACAAGGAATATAACAAGTATTTTACTAGAGAGAGACAAAACTTAGGTAGAAATGCACATTTCCAATATTTGGCTTCTTGAGAAGATTGGAACTTTTTAGGGTTAAGGATCTGACTTTCCCATGTAACTGGTGCAAGAAGCTGAACATGAAGAATGATGCTGGTGATGGTTTCCATTCTCTAGGGATCTTGAGACATTTTAATGTTGTTGTATATTTAGAGTCAGTCTCTATTTGTGTTTTTCAGTCTGTCTTTCTGCATGTCTGTCTGCATGTGTATGAAAGTAGGTATGGATGAGGAGGTCAGAGGTCAGTGACATTCCTTGGTTGCTTCTCCAGCTTATTTCTTTGGAACACAGTTTCTCAGTACTCTCACAGCTTACCTATTCCACTGGATTTTTTGCCCAGGAAGCCCAAGGAATCATCTTGTTTTTGCCGCCTCAATGTTGGAATTACAGATGTAAACACTACTTACTAGCTTTTTTTAATGTGCATACTAGAACTCTGCAAAGGTGGTGTTCTAACCAACAGAAGATTTCACTTTTTAGAACTCTCTCTTTTTTTTTTTTTTGGCATCAATTTGAGAAACGTGCTACTTAAGTTTGCATGACTTGATCAAAATACTTAGCAGATCTCCCTCCTTTATGTGATTAGATTCTAATCATATAATTACTTAATTGTAAATTTTATTCAGTCAATAGTATGCGCTATAATATGCCAGGAATTGAGAGTAGTTAATGAGAAGGGAAGACAAAAAAACCCCAGATGATTTATGCATATAACCCTTTACCTTATTCTTTGAGGTATGGTCTGTAGACATTAGCATCTCCCAAACTTGTTGAAAACACTGAATGAACAACTATATTTTACTAAGATCTCCAAGTGATTTTTATAATCACTAAACTTCATCATATACTGGTATATGTCAGATCTAATAAACTTCATTCAATTTTTGCTATCTACATTAAAGAGTTTAAATGTCTTTGAATTTCTCTCCTTTTTTGAAATAGGGATCTTAATATATTGCTAGGCTAGCCTTGAATTCAGTCTCTTGAGTTGTGGAGACTATATGTAATGTATAAGCATCTTCAGTTTCAGACAAGTTCTACCTACTTGAAATTTCTATATTTTGTCTTCCTGTTTATTATTATGTGAGTGTGTGGTGTATGCATGTGTGTGGAGGCCATTGGTTATTGTTAGGTGTTCCCTATTTTTTGAGACATGGTTTCATTGAATCTGGAGCACATTGATTTTTGGCTATTGAAATCAATGACTACCTCAAGTAAATGCTTGGAGAGCTTTAGCGGTCTGACCAGTGAGTTTTAGAGATCTGTTTTTCTTCAGTCCCTCCTGTCTTGGCTGGGTTTAGAGTTGTGTACCATTGTGCCTGGGTTTTTTACTTGGTTACTAGATCTAAACTTAGGTCCTCATGTTTCTGTGACAGTCACTCTACTGCCTGAGCCATCTCCCTAGTCTGTCTTTTTTTAAGAGTTAATGTGGAGGGCTGGTTCAGAAGTAAAGGTACTTGCCATGAAGTCTGATAAAGTGACAGGTGGTGGAAGGAGAGAATGAGCTCCTAAAGTTGTTCTCTGCCTTAACACATGTATGCTGTGGCATGTGTCTCCTTTACCACCAAATTAACAATGACAGCAACAACAACAGCAACAATAAAAAACAAGATAATAAAAATTAAAGGGCTAATATTGGATGTGCTTAGTTCTCAACTGGGTACCATTTGTATGTAAAAGGCAAGGTTGTGTTTGTTTTTCCCAAAACTTAATACCTTGAAATGATCATTGTAGCATTGTGCTAGACTAGGATTTGAATGGAAGACACTGAAGTATATTCATCTTATAGAGAGCCTTTGATAACAGCATGTCATTTTGTTTCTTGGCTATCATTGTTCTTATACGTCCTTTTTCCAAGCATTTACTTGAAGTGTAGTCATCCTTAATTTTAACTCCTTGTCTTAGACTTGTGCTAGTTTTGCTAATCTGAGGATACCCTAATAATATTGTGAAATTACTTTCTGAAGTCCTTTCCATGTACTAGCCACTTGCTGAGACATTGTGATTATGGGCACTGTCTTTTTAAAATACTGTCATTTTTCTCCTACTGCCCCCCCCCCCAAGGCAGGGGTCAAGGGGAGCAAGATAATTGACTGTCTCTATGCAGTCCTGGAAATCACTTGTCTTCCTGACTCAGTTCCTTAGTGCTAGAACTTGGTTTGTGTACCATTGTACCAAGCTTTTAGACTGTTTTGTATTTAGAGATAGCTAGCTTCAAATGCATGGTCAATTTTCCACATGCTGGGATCACAGGTATGGACCACCATATTCCTAGAGTACTATTTTTATTATTCCAGTTTGTGCTATACTTGATTTTAGCCAAAAGGCTAAGAGGTGATTATTACTGGTTTGTTACAGCCTTCAAAAATTCAAATTACTAGACTTCAGCTATGAGGATACTGTTTAAGAAATTAAATATTGAGACTGTAGAAATGGATCAGTGGTTAAGAACATTTGCTGGTCTGTCAGATTAGGGTTCAATTCCCAGCATTCACTTCGGGTGGCTCACAGTTGTCTATGACTCCAGTTTCAGGGCATCTGAACTGTCTTCTGCCTTCCTTTGGCCTCTGTGGCACCAACCAAACACATGGTGCATATGCCTGCATGCAGGCCAAACATTAATATGTGTAATATAATTTTTTAAAGAAAATATGTTTTCTAACATATACAAATATAAATTACATAATATAAAAGTAAAAACAAGAGTATATAAAAAAGTGAGAAATCTGTCTTTATATCTCTAGAGCTCAGCACTATTAGTATAGATTCTTTTTTTTTTTTTTTTTCTTGTTTTTTGAGACCAGGTTTCTCTGTGTAACCCTGGCTGTCATGGAACTCACTCTGTAGACCAGGCTGGCCTTGAACTCAGAAATCCAACTGCCTCTGCTTCCCAAGTGCTGGGATTAAAGGCGTGCACCACCATTGTCTGGCAGTATATATTCTAAAAAGTATGTTTTAAAATGTACAATAGATGATATATGTAAATTTTACTAACAGGAGAGATTGAGTTAGTGAGATAGCATAGTGGATACTAGAAAGGTATTTGAATACTGAGCCTCACTAACTGCCTTGGATTCTCAGGACCTACATAATAGGAAAGAACAGACTTCTGCAAGTTGTCCTCCAACTTCCACACATTCTCTGACATTTGAGTATACACATACACAAATGCAATAAAAATGTTTTAAAAATAAAAAGGGAGACGATATACATTCCAGAGGGATTGTGGGCATTCTTTTCTAAGAATTGGTTTTGTAACTAAAGGTTAAGCCAGAACTTAAGCCTTGATATCCTTTTGTTTTTGTTTTTGTTTTTGTTTTTTTTTTGTTTGTTTTGACTTTAGGGAAGAAACCCCTTTTTCTTGGAGCCAGCAATAATAATTACAATCACTGATGGGAGCAAGTTGACTACTACTAGTGGTGTCCAGGATGAGGTAAGTCATGTGAGGTGTGTCACATGGATCATAGATGAAATTGAGACCTATTTGTGTATGTGTGTAATAGGGTATTGGATGCTTTGTAGTACATTTACTCTTTAGTAATTGGTGTAGTTTATAATAATTCATCTCCAGGGTCCTCTATCTTTGTTCATAGCAGTTGTCATTATAATATTTTCTTGAATAGGAATCCTTTCTGTGCAGAGTTTGTAAGAATACCTCCTGCTTCCATTAAAAACATCAGTTGATAGTGAGGACAGTGTCAGTGTCTTCACAATAGTAAAATTCTTATTTTCAGGTTAAAAAAACCAAACAGGGGGCTGGTGAGATGGCTCAGTGGGTAAGAGCACCCGATTGCTCTTCCGAAGGTCCGGAGTTCAAATCCCAGCAACCACATGGTGGCTCATAACAGCCGTAACAAGATCTGACGCCCTCTTCTGGAGTGTCTGAAGACAGCTACAGTGTACTTACATATAATAAATAAATAAATCTTAAAAAAAAAAACAAACAGAATTCTAATAACTTTCTTATTTTAGCTGATTATGGTGATAGCTTTTAATTACAGACAGATCAATTGAAGTAAATAAACTTATAACAAGGAAACGTTTATTTTAACTCCTTAAAGAGGTTTCAGTGTACATACAATCAGTAGCCTTGAGAGATTAGGCACTTTGGTGAGACAACAGTGGGACAGTGGGAAAGCATAAGCTGCTAACTTCATGTGGCCAGTAAGCGAAGAGACTACAGTCAGATAACACTTTCAAGATTCTGCTCCAAGTGACCTAGCAATCTCTGACCAGACCCCATCTCCCAATGTTTCCAGCATCTCCCAGAGCTTGGGGCCAAGACTTAATACATAGGCCTTTCATAGACATTTCTTCCTAAATCATGTCAGTTCTGGTTATTAGTAGAGTCCAGGCAGGAACACAATACCAAGAGTAGATTAAAACTAGAAGGAGTGAAAAATTTTCAACAGTTATGTTTTCTCTTAAGTTATATGTAGTATAGATACTTCAGAGCTAGTGTTATTTGCTCTGTAAGTGAATTATGTATGCTATAGGATGATAAATCTATTAGGTTAAAGAAAGCAAGCTTTATAGTGTTTTTACTGTATTTGAACTGTTGGTAAATGTTTTATTTTTTCTTAACATGCTAATGCACAGGTGATCTTTTACAGACTCATTACTGTTTGCATTTGTTCTTAGTTTCTAGGATTAGAGTTTGAAATGGCAAAGGTACAGATTTTAAAAATTTAGAATTAAAATTTAATCAAAGATTTGGAATTCATTTCCATTTGTGTGACACTGTTGAATATAAATTATATGGAGTCAGAGCATGTGGGTTTTATTCTTAATTCAAGTACTTCTAGCAGTGAACTTTCTACCAGTTGACCTAATTTCCCTAAGCTCTACCTTATCAATGAAATACTGACAATAATTTTTGATTTCCTTCATAGGGTTGTTGAAATGTGTAAATAATGGATGTGAAAATGTAAGGTGGGCTTTAAAGACAAAGTGTACTGTGTCATTCCATTATGAGATAATAGAACCAGTGCAGAACTTAGATTACCTAATTTTACTTAGGGGGCAAATGCTAGAATTACTTTGTTTCAGCAGTTAATATTTAAAAGATTTTAGGAATAAGTATTGAGGTAGCACTGAAAAAAGTAGCCTACTTGATACAACCTTCTTGAAAGTGAGATGTGATGGGTTACTGGACTTCCTTTCTTAGACTTGGTTGATGTGTATAGCCCCTTACAGTCCTGCCACTCATAGGAGTAGACAAGACACTCTATCTATAATCACAAGCAATAGCAGTGTTACTTAGCTTGAACTTAGAAACTGTCAAACTGATTTTTCTTTCTTAACCATACTAATTTTAGTATTTGTATTCATGTTCATTTTATAGAAATTCCACTTCTTTTGATGGTTTTTTACCTTAATGATTTTGATTAAAATATTTCTGTTTTCTCTTGTAAAATATGCCTATTGTAAGGTTATTCATTCAAGGCACTCTTTCTCATGCCTTTTGTAAAAATGCCTTCAGGGATGTAGTTCATTCCAGTATATCTGGATCTGATTTATTTATAAAATCTGTTTATAGGACTTCTAGCTTCAAGATATCTTGAAATGTACATGAGGGTTGGAATTGTTGAACTTTCTTTCTGATTTGTTCCTTAGGAAAGATATTAGAGAAATGTCACTATGTTTTTATATTTCAGTATTAAATTGCAAATAAGATTGAGAAGATTTTCCTGTGGGCAGAGATCTCAACCTTTCTGTTCTTTTTATCTGTGAAGTATTTAACATAGTTCTAAGAATAGAATTTACACAAAAGATAATAAAGATATTGATGTATTGAATCCGATAGGAAGCTTAAAATTGATTCCTTTTGTTGCTTCTTACCTAAAGCAGAAAGTTGATTTATTTTTAAGGCAAACATTTTTGATTATGAAGTTTGAGCATAGGCCTGTGAGTTATTTTAGTGTTAGGAAAGTCCTGCATGTTTCTTTCTCTACCTCTCTCTCTACAACCCAATACTGTGGATCCACCTAGGCTAGTGCTCTAGCATTGAACAGTATCACTACTCTTCTCCCCTCTCCCCCTACTCTCCTCTCTTCCTCCCTTTCCCCCTCTTCCACTCTCCTCCTCTCCCTCCTCTCCCCCCCTTCTCTCTCTTCTTGTGGATGTGTATATGTGCATTTATATTCATGCTCAGATCGTTTTTTTCTACTAGGGGGGTATCAATTTTGCTTTATGTCTTGTTACGTTTGCCTTTGCCAAAACTGAATTTTCTTTTTGTATTTGTAATGAGTAAATGTGTGATAAATTTCCATTTAAGGAATGAAACTTTTGGTGGTTCATGGCTGCAATTTTTTTTTTTTTTTTTTTTTTTTAGACTGTAGCAGCGGCCTCAAACTCAGATCCTTTTGCCTCCACCTCCCAAGTAGTTAGATTACAGGCATGCACTACCACGTTTGGCCAGCAGTGAATACTGTGATTTCCATTTGTATGTTCACTCAAACCTCATTGCATATCATATATGAAGTAGTTCATTTAGTCTTGTCTTACAGTTTACAAATAAGGAAATTGAGATTTAAAAAAGAACCAAAATGATTTGCTTGGGTTATGGCTTTTGTTGCTGCCAAATCTATATTAGAATTAATCTAAATTATATTGGTATACCAGCATAATGGTGCTCTCCTTTTTCCTGGATCTGCCCAATACCTTTCTGATTCTGTTGTTGAGTGTGTTTAGCATTTACCTTCTCGGTGTGTTTGTGTATGTGCAGGTATGTGTGTAGTTCAGAGGCTGATGCAGGGTACCTTCCTCTATTGCTCTACCTTATTGTTAGGGACAGGGTTTCTTCCTGAATTTGTAGCTCATTAACTGAGCAAGATGGTCAGCAAATCTTGGGGATGCTCTGTCTCCGCCTCTCCCTCTGCTAGGTTTACAGATACTCACTGTACCCAGCTTTTTATGTGGATGCTGGGAATCTGAGCTCAAGTCCTTGTGCTTTTGAGACAAGTACTTTGCCTTCTGTTTGAATTACTTTTCTTTCTTTCTTTCTTTCTTTCTTTCTTTCTTTCTTTCTTTCTTTCTTTCTTTCTTTCTTTCTTTCTTGTGTTTTTTTCAAGACAGGATTTCTCTGTGTAGCCCTGGCTGTCCTGGAACTCACTCTGTAGACCAGGCTGACCCTTGAACTCAGAAATCTGCCTGCCTCTGCCTCCCAAGTGCTGGAATTAAAGGCGTGTGCCACCACTGCCTGGCTTGAATTATTTTTCTGTTTTAGCTTTCTGTGCCAGTATGATATAGATAATTCTGTTCTTAATTTGTTTAGTTTCTTATGAATAACTACTGAACTAAGCATTTGGAGGCAATGAGTATGTAACAGGATACATTTTTGGTGTTCTGTTTCATGACAGTGTTTAAATCATGTTTTTTGAGTGAGAGAAATGGTGATTTCTAAGTATGTATAAGCACTGATACCAGTATGTATAAGTAGTGTCTATGATATGTATCCCATCCTCATAGACATTGCTTCCTCTCAAGCAGTTGGCAAATTCTTTGTAACATATACAATCTAGTTTGATCTAAAGATCTTAGGAAAACCATGGACTGTGTATGGGTTACTGCATACATTTGTGGAATTTATAAAACGGCCCAATATTCAATTGTTTTGAATGTAGAAAAAAAGTTAGTTGAAATATTAAGAGCCATATTAAACCTTGGCCTGAGTATGTTCAGCTCCAATTTTTTTTAGCAATGTGTTTGTCAGAGGGATGATAAAACTGTTCTGTGCACTTAGCAGTATGTTGAGTTAGGAGAGAAGACTGTTTTGTACTGTGGATGAAAATCTTGTGCTATATGTGATCATTTTACATTAATTAATTAAATGAAACAGGACTTAAGTTATTGCTTGAGGTAACATGAATATTGTTGTAGACTTTTGATGACTTTTAGATTGGAAGCTTAAGTATATTGTTCTGGCCTTTTGTGTGTGTCTGTGTGTGCATGCTATATAGCCATTTAGTAAAACTGATTGTCTCCAGTATTTTCACTTAAGGGAAATGGGCTATTTATAGATTTGAATCCTGAAATACAAAGGACACTATTTTTCTTGATTCTATAGTTCTTATTTTATGATGTTGATAAATATGTGGCCAAATACTTATAATGCTAACTATATCAGCATTCTTGGTGTCTCAAATGTTTTGATAAAATTACCAAATTATAATTAGAGTTGTTTTATTTACTTAAGTTTTTGAGATAGTGTCTCTCTTTGAAGCCAAAGCCAAGGCTCACCTTGAACTCATGGAGCCTAGGCTGGCTTCAAATTTAGGGAAGCTCTTTTCAGCTTCAGCTTCCATGAACTGAAGTGAAAATGAGCCATCACTGTGCTTTGCTGAAAACTTGTTTCTTTTTATTTTTTGCAAAGATCCTCTGGAGTCCAGAGATACAGTGGGAATGTGTTTTGAACTTATTTCAGAAGTACATTACCAAGTGCATTGTTCAGTAAGGCAGCAGAAAAAACTCCTGCTGAAACACTTCACTGTAGTGAAACCATTATTTTGTTCATTCCCAAAGGTGCTAACGCTAGTATTCTATTTCAAATATTGATAGTTCTGTGTACAGATGAATGTTGGCATTTTTGTATTATGATTGCCACGAAGGCAATGTTTTTGAGAAGGCATTTGTTGTCAAAATTAATTATTGGATCTGCAATACTAGCTAGGTTTTCTTTTTTTTCTTTTTCTTTTTTTAAAGATTTATTTATATTATGTATGTGAGTACACTGTCACTTTCTTCAGACACCAGAAGAGGGCATCAGTTCCCATTACAGATGCTTATGAGCTACCATGTGGTTGCTGGGAGTTGATCTCAGGACCTTTGGAAGAACAGTCAGTGTTCTTAAACTCTTAACCATCTCTCTAGCCCCTCTAGCTAGGTTTTTAAGACCAAGCTGAACAACTACATTTTCTTTTTCAAATTAATTAATTACTTTATTTTGTATACAGTATTCTGCCTACATGTATGCCTTCAAGGCAGAAGAGGGTATGGATGGTTATGAGCCACCATGTGGTTGCTGGGAATTGAACTCGGGACCTCTGGAAGAACAACCAGTGCTCTTAACCACTGAGCCATCTCTTCAGCACCCTCCACCCCCAACCCCTTTTAAGATTTATTTATTTTATACATATGAGTATACTGTCACTGTTTTCAGATACACCAGAAGACAGCATCAGATCCCATTACAGATGTGGTTGCTGGGAATTGAACTCGGGACCTCTGGAAGAACAACCAGTGCTCTTAACCACTGAGCCATCTCTTCAGCACCCTCCACCCCCAACCCCTTTTAAGATTTATTTATTTTATACATATGAGTATACTGTCACTGTTTTCAGATACACCAGAAGACAGCATCAGATCCCATTACAGATGTGGTTGCTGGGAATTGAACTCGGGACCTCTGGAAGAACAACCAGTGCTCTTAACCACTGAGCCATCTCTTCAGCACCCTCCACCCCCAACCCCTTTTAAGATTTATTTATTTTATACATATGAGTATACTGTCACTGTTTTCAGATACACCAGAAGACAGCATCAGATCCCATTACAGATGTGGTTGCTGGGAATTGAATTCAGAACCTCTGGAAGAGCAGTCAGTGCTCTTAACCAGAGCCATCTCTCCAGCCACTGACAACTACTTTTATAACTTTCTGGAGAGATGTTCACTTCAGATACTTGTATAGAAGAGTGTCAGCAGTCTCAGCTTAGGGGTTCAGTTGCTCTTATATTCTGATTCATCATTTCTGAAAGTTGGTACAAAAGGCCATCATGCTTTGAGTTACTGGATTTGATATCAGCAATTTGTGTGTTTCTGGATCATTCTATACACTACACATTGAAAATGGTTTTACTTTACCTCCCAGTTGTGTGTCATCATACATTTGCCTTCTTAATGAGTTCAAAAGTAATATAGATTCTCATATCTGAAGTGATTGAGAAACTGTTAACTCACTCCCCAAAATGTTCTTATTTGTTGAAATCACAAAAATGTTTGTCAAAGGTTATTATAACCATTTTACAGATAAAGACTTAAAAATGCATTTAGAGTGGGTTCCCTACTCTCTGTGACACTTAGATTGCTGGACAACATTCTTTGTTTTAAAAAAGAGTGAAAGAAATCTTGAGGAATTTCATGGTGTGATAGGTTTCTGAGTTTTATGTTATCTTGTATGTAGTAGCATATTGGCATTCATGGAACCTAGTAACTTTTAAGGAGTCATTATCTTTTCTGTGATGAAATATTTAGATTTATAGTTTGTATGTTACCTCTACCAAGTCAGTTTTGTAAGAACACCCAAGAGAATTTGTTGGATATTATATAGATCATTTATATTTTGTTTTTCTATCTATATTTTTGCCTCTATTTTCTTCATTTTTGGACTTACAACTGTTGTGGATTAGAAACTATTATACTTATAGTTAATAGTTTCTTGAAAATGCATACTTATAAAGTTTGACATAATTTCTTACAGTGCATATTCAGCAGTTCAGGTATATATTAATGCTGAAAATAGTAAACTATTTTCAATATGTAATAAGAATAGCCCCTAAGAGAAGCTTCTAGACAAACAGAATAATTAAAAGAAATGCTGCTTCTTAGCCTAATGAAAGTGGTATGGCAGCCCTTTGTTTGTGGTAAGGTACATCAAAATAGTTTTTATTCAGAGCATGTGCTGTGTTGGTCTTGTCGGCCAAGTCTCACTTAGAGACATCTCTGTCACTGTTCATAGCCCTCCATACATAGACTGCTGTTATACTTACTGTTGTGCTGAGCTTTTACATAGGTGCATTAGGATCACCAAGTAAGCTTATAAAATAATACAGGTCTCAGGTCTTATTATGGATCTGTTACTTTAGGCTGGAAATGGAGAAGTCTGTATTTTTTTAAACATGTTCCAATTGATTTTGATGAGATGAACAGTCAGATTTCAAAACACAAAATAATTGTGATACTGTTTTTTTCCACATAAAAGCATGTGGAAATAACTTAATAAACAGAATAAAAAAATGTTTTTAACTTAACAACACTAGCTTAGGTATTCTGAGATACAAGTAATTCTTGATCTTTACAGTTGTCATACTTGGAATCCTTTCCAAGGTTTGGTATTCTGCTTGTGAGAATATTGTTTTTCTAATCTGTTAATATGGTTTAGAATAGATTATTGGATAGTCTTAAAACACTGACTTCTTTTCAGTGTAAAGTTAACTGCTTAGAGTGTGCTGTTCAAGTTGAGGGTAGAGAGGGTGAGCTGCCAGGAAGAGGTGAGTAACTAATTAATCTGCCATTACTTTACCTGCCTTAGAATTCTGATTACATCTAAAGGATATTAGAATTCGGGTAGTTGTACTATGCTATATTTATTGGTTTTTGAATGGCAATGTAACTAGCTATGTAATGGCTCACAACCATCTATAGCCCCAGTTCCAGGGGATCCAATGCTCTCTTCTGACTTCCTTTAGCATCATTTAAAAAATATACATCTATGACCCTGATGATACTGTTTGTCAAAAATTGATGACAGTTAATGATTAACTTTCTGGAGCTGCTACTTGATTACCTTCCAAAATGGATTCTTTAGATTTGAGCTGTTAAACATGCTTTAGTGTAGCATTTTTTTTTTCCCTGTATATTTGGCTGTATACCAGAACTGTGATGTTCACTGTACATATGTATAGGTCTCTATATTCTAGCTACTTCAGGAACAAAGATGGAAGTAAGACTCTTGCCCTTAGAAAACATACTTCTGGGGGTCCTATAAATAAATTTCTTAAAGGAATATCTAAGCATTATGTTTGCGTGTGTGCACATTTTCCTGGGGACAAGTCCATAGATTAGTCTTGTCTTTGTGGGTTTTATTTATATCTTTGTGTGTGTGTGTGTGTGTGTGTGTCATAGTTAGGGTTTTACTTCAGTGAACAGACTCCATGACCAAGGCAACTCATATAGGACAACATTTAATTGGGGCTGGCTTACAGGTTCAGAGGTTCAGTCCATTATCATCAATGCTGGAACATGGCAGTTTCCAGGCAAGCATGGTGCAGGAGGAGCTGAGAGTTATACATCTTCTGAAGGCTGCTAGGAGAAGACTGTTTTCTAGGCAGCTAAGAGGAGGATCTTGAAGCCCATGCCTACAGTGACACATTTCCTCAATCAAAGCCACACCTACTTCAATAAGGCCACACCTCCTAATAGTGCTACTCCTTGGGTCAAGCATATTCAAGTCATCACATTTGGTGACAGTGTTCTGGTATTTAAGTCTAGGCTACTCTGAAACAACCTTGCCTCAGCTGGCCCAGTGGTTGGATCACAAGTGTGCATTGTTATGCCCAACTTATTAGCTTTAAATCATATTTTCAAGTGCATTAAATAATGGTCTAGTACTATTTGTAGACTTCATCTTATGTGTCTATACTAGGTAGTAATATTGTTGCCTGAAATATGGAGGATATAAAAAAGTAGAAATAAGGAAAATAAAATAATAGTTTTTATATTTGGTTACTTTCCAGGATGAATTCTTCAGATCTGAGCTATTAAATATGCTTTAGTTTAGCATTTTTTCCTTGTGATATATATGTTTGCCTATATACCAGAACTGTGGCATTCACTGTACATATGTATAGGTCTCTATATTCTATCTACTTCAGGACCAAAGATGGAAGTAAATAAGACTCTTGCCCTTATTCAGTATTGAATAGGTTGTTCAATATTTTAAGGATGCTGTCAAGGAATTAAAATGTAACTTGTAAAAGAATTACCTCAGTCAATAAATGGCTGAGGACCTAAGTTGGTCTCCCATGAAAATGCTGAGAGTAGAGACAGAAGGATCTCTGGGGTTCCCTAGCCAACTAGTCTAGCCTAGTAGGTGGGTTCCAGGTCAGTGAGGGGTAGACAGATAATTCTTTAGTTTTCATGTGTGTACACTGAAAAAATAATTACCTCAAACCTTTACAGATGACATTATATAAGCCTTCAATTTTATTGTTATTCTGCTTTATCCTTCTAAGTGCTATGAATATTGCTCCATATACCCAGAGTGGTAAAGGTCATCCCATGCTGTCCAGTTGCACCTCCCATCTAGTCACCAATCTGGCCTATTGTTTGTATTTTACTTTTAAAAATTAAGTAACTTTCAGACAGGGGTCTCATTGTATTTCCTTGTCTGGTATAGAACTAGCTATACAGACCAAGCTGACCTCTCAGAGATCTGCCTGTCTCTGCCTTCCAAATGCTGGAATTAAAAGTGTATGACACCACATCCAGCCCCATTGTTTTTTATTTTTAAGAATATAATGATGTGAATATTTAAATTTGCTTACTTAAAGTAGCTGTTAGTATTGATATTCAAAAAAATGTTAGAACCAGAATATTCTTGTTTCTCTGCCACCCTCTTTGCCCATGCGTGTGTGTCTGTGTGTGTGTGTCTGTGTGTGTGTACATGTATATCAGTATGTACCCAAGTCAATTTTCTGTTAAATGTAGTCTATTTTGGTTATTTTTCTGACTTCCTGAGTCAGATTATAATCTGAGAAAATGAAAATGTCAGTGTTTGGATTCCTGATGGCCATACTAAAAAAAAACATTAGGCACCTAGTTACTAATAAATATATTGATTATATCTACTTAGCTCTCTTCCCACTATTTTAAAATTAATTTCCACTTTTGGTGTTTTCAGGTATAATACAGTAGATTTAAGTTTTCTAGATTTATATAGTAGGAATAGATTTGATGAGGTTCTTGGAACAGTATTGAAACTTTGGCCTTTATACCAAAGCAAGGCTACATTTTGATCTAGACAAGGCTGTTTTGGTATATTTTCCCCACACTCTCTTTTCAGATTGAATTACTGATTCCCCCTCCCCCTTGTTTTGTTTGTTGTGGTTTTGATGTTTTTTTTCCTTTCAGCTAAAGGAGCAGCCCAGTGGTTTTCAAGAAGTGCCAAAGTGCACTGACTGTCTCATGATGACTGGTGCCTCAGGGAGGGTCATGATTCCTGGATACAGGATCGACCTGATCCTGGATGTCACTTCAAGCAGTCATATCGTGGGGAAAAGCCTTGTCTAATGGCTAGCCTTCCTCAAAAGTCTGATGCTAGTCATCTCGGAAGGCCTCAGAGAAAGCCTTAAAGGTGAGCAGAGTAGAGTGTAGTTCTCTCTGGGGACTGTGCCTTTTTGTTGGAGAATCTGATTCAACATAGAATGATAACCCTAACCTGACTATTCAGGTCCAAGTGGTAAATTAACCTGAAGCTTAAAAATTTGTTGATGATGATGATCAGACCCCAACTTTTGAGTTACTAGAGACTATCTTCTGAGTTTAACAGCCAATATAGGGAGGAATTTGGTATTTCCCATATTCTTTAGAGTTTTAGCTTAATATGTGTTTTCTTAAAAGGATATCTCCATTCTATTGTAGCTAAATGATACCTTGATGTCAAAATTGCATTCAGTTGTTAGCTACAGATAGAATTATAAAACTTAGTTTGTGAATGAATATCAGGCAGTTAAGCTTCAGAGGTTGGTTAGGACACGTTTACATTTGATTTTTTTCTATCATAATGTTTTGTTTGTGCTTTTTTTTTTTTTTTTTTTTTTTNTTTTCTATCATAATGTTTTGTTTGTGCTTTTTTTGTCATAATGTTTTGTTTTTTTTTTTTTTTTTTTTTTTTTTTAAACATAGTTATTGCTGGGCATGGTGGTGCATGCCTATAAACCCCAGCACTGGGGACGGAGGAGGATTATCAGTTTGCTTATGCTATATAGTATGATCTTGTCTTAAAAGAAAAATGAAAAGCAAACCAAATGAAAAGCAAAACACACAGTATTTATGAAGAAGTTCCTGTCTTATTACATTGAACTTGATGAATATTAGTACTGCCTCCTTGATCAGCATCTATCCTCTCCGTTATGATTCTTAAGAGATGTTTTGTTTTAATTTTAGATTACTTTCTCTGTAATGTAAAGCACTTAAAAAAAACCCAGTAATTCGTTAATAACCTCAGTTTCTGAATTTAAGTTAACTGAGAGATATTGAGACCTACTAATTTCTTTTTATTGAATTGCTTTTTACTGGTGATAAATTATATGGGGCATATAGCGTTCCAAGTGCATGTACATTTTAAAATTTAGTATATATAGAAATATATATGCATGCATATATATATATATATATATATATACATACATATATATATATATGTGTGTGTGTGTGTGTGTGTGTGTGTTTGTGTGTGTGTGTGTGTATCAGGACATACAGTATTGCCCAGTGTAGCATGCTTATAGATAGTTAGGAGGCCCTGGTCAACATCCATCATTTGGGAGAAAAATCATATGTGCTTTATCTCTGTGTGTATATGTTCTGAAATTTATTTTCTGTACAACATGAACTGTGATATATACCAGAGATTTGTATTCTATTTTGCTTTTTGTTACTTTGATGAAAATACTTACTGACACCAACTTTGGCAGTTTACTTCATATTATAAGTTACATGCATCATTGAAAGCCAGGGCAGGAAGGAGCTCAAGACAGGAACCTGGAGGCGAGAACTGAAACAGACTGCAGAGGACTGCAGTTCATTGGCTCACTTCCCTTGACTTGCCTCCCTTGACTTACCTAGCTATTTGTCCTCTGCATGACAGGCCTGTCTGCCCAGGGGTGAGAGTGCCAACAATTGACCTGGGTCCTGCCATATCAGTTAGCAGTCAAGAAACTGCCCCTTAGACATGCCCACAGAACAGTCTGATAGAGGCAGTTCCTCTAATAACATTTTTTTTTTCCTGCTGTGTCAAGCTGATAGTTAAGAATAGCCTTCATAGTTTGTAAACTTTTTGAGCCTGCATGGTGACAAGAGTACCCACTCTTGAAAGTTGTTCTCTGACCGTCATACATGGACTGTGGCACACACACATGCGTATATATGCACACACGCAAAATGTATAATTAAATGTAAATGTTATAAAAGGGATAACATTTTCTTTTTTCTTTTTTTTTTTTTTTTTTTTGTGACATTTTCAATCCACATGGTCTTTATTAGAATTACTGAATTCTGCTGTTGTAGAAAAGAAGCACTCAAACAACATATTAAGGAGTAAATACGAATATGTTCAGTACAGTTTTGTTTTCAGAGATAGATTGGGCTGCAGTAGACTTTGGACCTTAGTTTGGGGAACCCTGAAATGTCCTCTGTCCTCTATTTTGTATTCCACTGCTATAGACCATTGGCTTGTGCTGCTGTATTAGATACTTTGCACATCAGCTTTGGAATCGTCTTTATCCACACTATTACTTTTTAATGCAGTGAGCAGAATAACACTAGAAAGCCAGAATGTACTCAGGTCTTATTGAATAAGTAACTATAGAACTGTGCTGTAGGTTAGGTACTAGTTTTGAGGAGGTGAATCTTTATGTGCTGGTCTTGTGAGCTCTTAGTAGGTCATTTTAGTTTGAGAGCTTATATTAAGTTCAAAAATGTTACTCTTTTACAGTCTTTACAGGCATTGCTCTTTGCAACCCCTACCCCATTTCTATTCTGGATAGTAGAAGTTTGAATTGAACTTCCATTTTCATTTTTGTTTTAAATGCATTTTCTTTTCTGCTGGGCACAATGGCACATGCCTATAATCTCAGGACTCTGCAGGTAGAGTCAGACAGGGAAATCTCTGTGAGGTTGAGGCTAACCTGGTCCATGAGCTCTAAGCATGCTTGCTGGGCCTACGCTGAGACCCTTCTTCCTTTCTCTTCCACCACTCTGTCCCCATTGTTTGTTAATTCCCCTTTCTCTTACACTTGTCATTGTTGTTTGGGGGAATTTTCTTTAACTGACTTACTAGACTGCCTGACTTTGGTGAAGGGCTGTGTGTGTGTGTGTGTGGGGGGGTGTATGCATATGTGCATTTTTTTATTATGTGTACTTGTGTGGACATGCATGTAGTGGCTAGAGGTTGATGTTCAAGCGTCTTCCTCTCTTGCATTCCACTTTATTTTTTGAGACAGGGCCTCTAATGGAATCTGGAGCTCTAATTCATTTGGACTTCCTGTCCAGAAAACCACAGGAATCTGTGTCTACCTAGCAGTGGACTATAGGTATGTGCTGCTATGCTTGACATTTTACTTGGGCTCAGAGGATCTCAGGTCCTCATGCTTGTATGGCAAGCACTTTACCAACTGAGCCATTTCCTCAGCTCTGTGTATGTGTACATTTGAGGTGAAATTTTATAATAGAATTAATCATTTTGAAGTGAACAATACTCTTTGGAATTTTTGTATATAAATATTGAATGTGTATACA
The DNA here is from genome assembly GCF_900095145.1 of Mus pahari. NCBI lineage: Eukaryota > Metazoa > Chordata > Mammalia > Rodentia > Muridae > Mus > Mus pahari. The sequence goes on along the minus strand of NC_034597.1, from coordinate 53,736,629 downwards.
TATTTTTTGGTACAGTGCTGGGTATTGACTCTGGGACTCAATGACTCTGTAGCAAGCACTACCATTGAACTACAACCCAGGCCCATTTCCCTATTTTCTCTTTAATAGATTTATGTTTGGTAGCAATGAAATCCATAAATCCTAGGATAAGCAGATAACTTTCATGTACAACCAGATAATTTTAGTTTGAATATCCCTGCCTTTAGGTTTGCTGTTCTTAGAAATAATTAGAAAAGTTCTAAAGATTGAGATTATTAGAAAGCAAAACCTTGGAGAATTGATGTTGAGGATCTTTGCTTGTGATCGATAATATGAAATCCAGAAAGCAGAAGACCCAACAGAAGGGAGGTATCTATTGGGAAGGAGGAAATAAATCTGTAAGGACCAAGTACAATTTACTTCTTGTCTTCTCTGATTTGTTTTCGATAAAAGACCTAACTAAGATAGTATTGTATTTGAGAGATAAATTTAAGAAATGCTGAAGACCAGCCAGGCGTGGTGGCACTAGCTTTATTTTGTTGTTGTTGTTTGTTTGTTTGTTTGTTGTTTTGTTTTTTTGGTTTTTCGAGACAGGGTTTCTCTGTATAGCCATGGCTGTCCTGGAACTCACTCTGTAGACCAGGCTGGCCTCGAACTTAGAAATCCACCTGCCTCTGCCTCCCAAGAGGATTAAAGGCGTGTGCCACCACTGCCCGGCGGCACCAGCTTTCTGTTTCGAGAGTTACATAAGCATTTCCATTAGTTTTATAAGGACATATAAATTCTTGCCCTTGTAATAGCAGCATAGTACCTTGTTTGCTTTTTGAGACAGGGGGCCTCATGTAGCCTAGATTGGATCTCCTGTCTCTACTTCCCAAGTGTTGGGATTACAGGTGTGTGCTACCATACAGGGTTGGTTTCTCTTTGAATGCATATTTTCTCGAGTAAACAAGTTGACAAATTAACCAGCCTCTAGTTCAGAGGTCTTCAAACTGGGGTTGTACATCAGATATCCTGCATTTCAGACATTATAATCATAACAGTAGCAAAATTAGAGTTATGAAGTAGCAACAAAATAATTTTATGGTTGGGGGTCAGCACAATATGAGGAATTGTATTAAGGGGTTGCAGCATTAGGAAAGTTGAGAACCACTGCTCTAGTTCAATCTTGGCACTTGTCTAATTGGAAAGCAGTAAAAACAAAAACAGACTTGTATTTTAAAGATAGGTCTAATTGGGTAGTAGTCCCCGAAGTAGAGGGCCTTGCTCCATGCTGTGCTGGACTCAATTGCTTTTCTTAGGTGAATAGTTGATGACAAGTGGGCTTCTTTTACACAACATCCTGCAACCAAGGTTTGGCTTTCAAGAAAAGCAGCAGACTTGGAGAGTGAGAGGCTTTATTATTTATATGAAGGTTACTCCAGACTTACACAGGACAGCCCTTATCATCATTCACCAAGTAGAACTTGACAACTTAACCAATATCTGGTTACATTGAGATTGGGGGTTGGAGAATTGACTAGTGGAAGTGGGAAGGAGAGATTGATTAGACTTGGAAGAATCTGGACTCAAAGGAATATAAAGAAATTATACTTTAAAAACATGAGTGTTTGTTTTCTTGTGTAATGGCGTGTTCAAAGCTTACATTTTTGTCCCAGGCTTAGAATTAGATCAGGTTTCTCATGCTTAACAAATGACTATACTCCTGGGTTTAGGGGTGATTCTTGCTATTGTGTTTGTGTCCGTATGTCATAACCCCTTCCCTTTGTCAATAGACAGAATTAGGATTTTTTTTTTAATCTGAGAGAGAAGATAGATTATGTATTCATATTTATATCCACTTCAAATTTAAGTTATTTAAAATGCACTGTTCAAAGTGTTAAAAACCCAAGTTTTGAATCATGGCTCTGCATCTAATTAGAGACTTAAATATATTCTCTTGTTACAAGGTTTAGTGTTCTTTAGATTGAATATAATAATGACATCTTAAGGTTACTTGGATTTTTAGGTGTCCCCACTATCACTGAACAAAGATGAGACATTTAAACCTTAACAGGGGTGTAAAAGTTGTCTTTTGAGGTAATCTGTGTACCTTCAGACGAGTGGGCTAAAGTGGCATGTAGCAGTTTATTTAGTCAGAAATGCCTGGGTAAGGGACCGTGGTCTGCATTATTTAAAGCCCAGAGAACATAGGATTCTGTTTTTCTAAGTCTTGAAAATGTCCAACTTTTTCAGATTGCTTTATCTAACGTAGGGGCTTTAAATTTGGATTTAAACTTGGACTCAGGATTGCTAAATCTTACAAGAGAGTTTACTGGTATTCTGACTCGGAGGGAATTCAGCTGGGGAAGGAATGCCTTTTAGTATTTTGTTATTCTCATCCATTATTAGTGTTTATTTCTCATATTTTCAACACCTTTAATTTCTCAGCAGTGTTTATAGTAGTTAGTGTGTGAGCTTGGCAAACCTTCTGTGAATTAGTGTTTTACAAGACTAGTACCTATATCTGTATCTGGTTACACCAGGCCAGTGCATACTTTCCCAAGAGTAGATGGTAACTTAGTGATACTTCCGCTGAATATTTGCTTTAGAGTAATACCTCAAAATGATGAGAATTGTAAATTCTGTTTTAAGTTTATGATTTTTAGCAGAACTATTTTGCTGAGCTTTATTGGAGAGGTGGTAATAAAAGTAAACTTCCCTTCCTGTTCTGTCTCTTTTCCGTAGAGGTTTAGATTTACATTTCCAGTTGTTTGTTCTAAAAAGTATGTTAAAAACCTTTTTATTGTCGAAATTTTCAAATAGGTACAGACGTAAGTAAAGTGGTGGACATTGAGAATCTTTGTTCAGTTTCGGTAATTAGCTGTATTTTGCTGTACAGTTTTCAGCTTATTCCACACAGCTATTTAAGTCAGAGCCCCTAGCTTTAAGTCTTACAGAAACTTAACATAAAATTGCTTTCCTAATTCTTCTTAGAAAGAAGACAAAACAAAACCCAGGTGCAGTGGTGTATGCCTGTCAACTTAGCACTCTATTGTAAAGGCCAGAGAGGATTGCAACCTGGTCTATAGAAGGAAAGGGGATCTGAAAAAAAATTGGCCAGTCATTACCTGGATCAATGAACATGTATGTGCCAGTCAGTGTAAATAAATGCAGGTTAAACCCCCAAGTTTCTGGGGTTAAATTCAAAGCTTTTAAGTGGTATTATAACTGTTTAGCAACTATGAAGAATTATTTGAGTAATCAAAAAATTATTTCAAGCTAATCTTTAAAATTTAAGCATTGTTTTAACTTATAGTTTGCATTTCAAGTAAAGTATATATGAAACTATTCTAAAATTAATCCATTAGAAAATACTAAGCAAATATTAATAGTCTTTAAAATATTATTTCTGGATATACTTAAACTATAAGGTGTTTTTAAAAGTTAAGATAACTACATGCAGGAACTCTGATTAAGTTTTAATGGCCGAAAGGAGTTTAGAAAAGCTTTAGACCAGTTTCTCTACTGGTCTAAACTGACACTCGAACTGTAAGATTCTATACTGAGGAAGGGGCTAGCCAAGCACTTTTATGGATAATCCTGCACTAGTTTTAAGTGTTCACTGATGATGTGTGTGAACCGTGTCTATAGAGGGTTTGAGTATGGCACAGGGAGTGCTCCTGTGGAGTGCAGAGGCTAACTAAAGAGTCAGTTCTTTCCTCTACCTTAACCTTTACGTGTGTTCTGGTGGTCAGGCTGTGACTGCTCAGTCATCTTGCTGCCTAGGGAAAGTTTTTATGTGTGCTCAATCTTAAGTTTGGGGAAGCAAAGAAGTATATTAAATTGTTGCTATTCCTTAGACTCTTAAGTAATAGGTAATAGATATGTAAAGAGAGTTAAATAAAACAGGCAATCTGATGGAGTTACATTTACTATATGAGTTCAGTAAATGGAGAAATCTTAGCCAGCAATGATTTTTGGCTGGCTAAAAATGATATATAAGGAGCTGAAGGGGGCTGCAACCCTGTAGGTAGAACAACAATAAGAACTAACCAGTACCCCCTGAGCTCGTGTCTCTAGCTGCATATGTAGCAGAAGATGGCCTAATCGGCCATCATTGGGAAGAGAGGCCCCTTGGTCTTGCAAACTTTATATGACCCAGCACAGGAGAAGGCCAGGACCAAGAAGTGGGAGTGGGTGGGTAGGGGAGCAGGGGCAGGGGGAGGGTGTGGGGAACTTTCGGGATAGCATTTGAAATGTAAATAAAGAAAATATCTAATAAAAAAATGATATATAAAACTTTAACATTGGTTTTCTTTACCTATATGCTTTAAATTAACTTTCTGACTTAATAGTTTATGATTTATTGCAGGTTAAATGTTTTATTCGTATTCTGAATAGTTTGGATATAGTTAACAAACATGGATATAGTTGTATTTTTTTTTTAAAGATTTATTTATCATATGTAAGTACCCTGTGGCTGTCTTCATTCGAACACACCAGAAGAGGACGTCAGATCCTGTTCTGTGAGCCAACATGTGGTTACTGGGATTTGAACTCAGGACCTTCAGAAGAACAGTCAGTGCTCTTAACCACTTAGCCATCTCTCCAGCCCCAATAGTTGTACTCTTTTTTTTTTTTTTTTTGATTTTTCGAGACGGTTTCTTTGTATAGCTCTGGCTGTCCTGGAACTCACTTTGTAGACCAGACTGACCTCGAACTCAGAAATCTGCCTGTCTCTGCTTCCCAGCACTCGCCACCACACCCACCCTCATAGTTGTACTCTTTAAGAGTTGATAATGTTGCACATCTTTTGAGAAACATGTTCTGATTTGTGTTGATGGGAGATGTTTAAAACTTAGTTCATAGTTTAAGTCATAATTCATATAGTGTGGTTTTAAATATGTTAAATAGTTCCTGTCATTTGTAGAGGTAACACTAGAGTTGTAGGACACAATACCAGGCTCTATGTCATTCCTTTGTTTTTGATGTCTGTCAGGTCCTTACCTTTAGCAAGCCTTCGTCTGCAGCCTCTTTTCTTTTTCCATTGCCACTAGTTATTTAGTGCCCCAGCTCTCACTCCTGCCTGCCCGCCCGCCTTTCTATCTCCCTCCATTCCTCCTTCCTTCCTTCCTTCCTTCCTTCCTTCCTTCCTTCCTTCCTTCCTTCCTTCCTNTAGCATTTTTGGAATAACATTGTAGAAGTATGGAAGAAATCTATTTGAACCTAATCTTTCCCTCTCTCCTCCCTCCCTCCCTCTCTTCCTTTTTCCTACATTGAGAGATCTCAGGCCTGACATTCTAGACAAGTGTTTGCGCATTCTGTCTACAACAAACCATTTGTTTATTTTTGTGGTTATATGCACATGAGTACAGGTGCCCGAGGAGGCCAGAAGGTATTGGATCTCCTGCACTAGAGTTATGGGTGGTTATGAGCTGCATGATATGGGTGTTGAGAACTGATTTCAGGTCTTCTAGATGATCCGTGATTACTCTTTTAACAGCTTAGCTATATGTCTAGCCCTCTTTTTCCTCTTTAAAATTTTATTTAGTTTTTGTATGAATGAATACACATGCCATAGTGCACGTGCAGAGGTTGTTTTGTGAGAATCAGTTCTTTTCTTTTACCTTGTGGGTTTTGGGAATCAGGCTTGGTGGCACACATCTTTACTAGCACTCTTGCTGTCTTGGTTCTTTTCATGACTACCTTGAATCTGCCACACGTGGCAGAATTTCCCTAAAATATGCCATTTGTATATATTATTCTGCTCATACTATTTAATTGCCTTCAGTTGTTCAGTAGATTCCTCAGTGCCTTCACAGTTTAGCTAGTCACATTATTAATCCTTTCATTTTCATTGAGCTATATTTATTGAACAACTCAGGATCTAGATACACCAGAGTCTAAGATAGAATGGAGGGCAAAGTGAACAGGAGTACTGCTTTCGGGGTACTGGAGAAGATAGCAATTTAAAAAAATAATTAGGTAGATGAAAGTAAATTTGCATTCACCACTTATCCTCCCAAAATGGAGGAATATAAAGTGGTATCTAGCTCAGGCTATGAGGTAACTGGGCTCCGCCTCTAGCACTGGAAACAAATTAGGGTAGAGTAGGGAGGAATGGCTATCAGGTCTTATAGTAATTATATTAGATCTAGCAGTGAGGTCATGGGTTGTTAATATGTGAAGAGAAGACAGTGTGGTGGCTCGTTTCTGCAGTTCCAGGGCTTGAAGCTGAGGTAGGACTCCTATGCCAGCTTAGGCTACAGAATGAGGCTTTGTCTAAGAAAAGACCAGAAGAGACTAAGGTTTATTATATAGAATATATAAATGAAGATCATACCAGGCAGGGGGAGTCCTTTTCTCTGAAGGAAATGTTTTGAGAATGAGGAACTGAAACAAGGCTAAATGGCATTTGGAGCATTGACAAAAAAGGGGATTATAGTATAAGGTGGAAAAGAAGTTTGGGCCTCATTGTGCAAGGAGCTTGAACCATGCTCAGTAATTATGGTGCTAATACAGAACAATCAAGAGCTGGCAGTGTAGCTCAGTATTTGAGAACCTGCCTAGCAGGAACAAGACAGGCAGATGTTATTCAGAGTTCTGTGCAGTGGAGGGGAAAGAAGAGAAGAAGACAAGCAAGTGTTGAAAGACCAGGTAGGTGCTGCTGTTAATTTTAGCAATTTGCTCAAGTATGTGGTATGGCAGTAAAAGAGATGATAAACCCCACAACTTAAAGAAATATTTAGGAAGTTAAATTAGTAAAATTCACTGTCATAAATTGTATTTAAGGCTAAGGGGCAGAAAAATGGCTTCTAAAGAACTGTGTAGAGGATGATACTGATGCCGTTCATTTCCTGGCCTATCGAATGTTGGAAGACTTACAGACGAAGAGAAATCATGACTTTAGAATGCTTAGGTTTTGAGGTATCTTGGAATCATTTAAGAAAGAATGTCAGGTAGAGAATTTGGCTGGGCATATTCAAGTGGAATATTATCTAAATTTAGATAGTAATTCAACCTGTGAGTAGGTGGGTTTGGGCCAAGTATAAACTGACAAGGGCCTATGATTAAGCCCTTATAGATCTTCAACATTTTAAGGTTTTGATATTTGGGATTAAGGTTGGGCTGAGGCTAGAAGATATGAGCAGCCAGAGAAGACGAGGGAAACCATGGGAATTTCTCTAGATTTCATGATGCCTGTAGTTATCAATTGATGCATAACATATCATTTTGAAACTTACTGGCTTAAAACAATTTATATTTCCTTGGAGTATATGACTGAGGTACCTGGTTTCTCTTCTGGAGCTTCTTTGTCTCCATCATTCAGCAATCTGGTTCAAATTTCTTTACATGGTTAGCATTTTCCACAAAGGAGAAATAAGCCTCTTTAGACTTAGCCTCGGTTTAGAATATTTGGGTTATACTATAGCAGTTGAGGAAGAATGGATAAGAATTAGTGCCATTTGGGTAAGTGGAGTGGGAGGTGAAGACAAGAACCTATTATTTCTTTTATATTTTCTTTAAGCTTGACCTGAACCGGTCTGTGATTTCCCTGCATGTTAAGCTGTTTCTTTGTCCCCTTACTAGAATTGTACCCATTTATCTATAATCCACTAGCTGAAGTCTACTTGGGGGTTGTGGTAAATATTTGCTTTTATTGTCCTTTCTCCTTTCTCCATCCCCCTTTCCTCTTCCTACCACTCTTCCTCACTTTTGTCTCTTTTTCTTCTTGGTTTCCTTTCTTTTCTCTATGGCTCTGCTTCTTTTGGAGGGAAGGTATTACTCCATAACCCAGGCTGATCTGGAAATGATGGTAACCCCCCTCCTTTAGCCTTTTGCCTGGGTTATAGGTTTGAGTGGCTATGCCAGGCTTAAAGGAAAGTCTCCAGTCTCTTCTCTTTTGCTCTTTCCTATCTGTTCTAAAGTTTAGTTTTCAGTCTTAAGTGTGTGTGTTTGTGGGGGGCTGTTGTTCCTCCTCTGTCTTAAACTATCTTCACTCTTCATCAATCCCCCAGTCTCCATGCAGTTGTAAGCCTTAACAAAGCTTTTCAGTTCTTTACTCTTGCCTGGGGTGCCTTTCCTCATTCCCCTAGGTAATTACTCTGTACTGTGGCTGTAACATGCTGCACTTACTTATATCATCTTGAAGGTAAAAAATTATGTGTCATTAAATAACCTGAGTCACAACTCTGATGTGATCGGGTTTGTGATTATGATCACTCTGTTCTAAAAAAGGTCTCACTTGATAGCAATTAGACCTAATTACATCTTTGATACTCTGCCAGGCCTGTGGGTACTAGGCCACTGCAGAAACTACAAAAAAATATTAGGGTTTGCTTTGTTAGGTAAAAAATTGCAACAAATGATAAATGGTCAAGTTCTTTGTATACCTCTATAAAGTGAGAATTTAAGAGGTTGTATTCTGAGTGGTTTTAAAAAGAATTATGCCTAATGTAAGTAAATTTTCATTGTGAGTACTAAACAGGATAAAATCGGTCTTGGCATCTACACAGGGAATATTTTATCTACCCTATCTGTGTTCTAGGAGCTGGGTAGCTTTTGTAGCTCATTACTTTATCGTCTGTGTCTGGGTACACATAAAAGTGCTATTTGGAGAGCTAGGTAGGTACACAGAGTAGAGTTATTCATGTATTTATGGAGATGGGACTACTTGGTTTCATGAGTTATCGAATTGTTTTTTAAAACTGTTTTCAGCTGGATGTGGTGACACACGCCTTTAATCCCAGCACTCGGGAGGCAAAGGCAGGTGGATTTCTGAGTTCGAGGCTAGCCTGGTCTACAAAGTGAGTTCCAGGACAGCCAGGGCTATACAGAAAAACCCTTTCTTGAAAAACCAAAATAAATAAATAAAAAAAACCCCAAAAACCAAAAAAACAAAACAAAACTGTTTTCCATGACTGGCAGGGAACCTACTATGTAGATCAGGATGACCTTGAATTCACAGATAATCTGCCTGCCTTCTGAGTAGTGAGATTAAAGACAGTTACCACCATGCCTAGCTCCCTCACTTATTTTATGAAAACTGTTTATGTCTATGTATGTATATCTGGTGTTGAGATGGAGGGAGTGTTTACTGAAAGGTGCTGGTGCTCTCATTATTTTCTTCAGTTTCATTTTGGAGATGAAAGAAAAGAATCAGATTGTCTTGTCTTCCCTCACTAAACTAGTAAGATAGGCAGCCAAGTAAACAGGCCGTAATAGCTCAGATGGGAAGTACTGTTCTGAAAGGACTTGCAATTACTTTAGTAATAGAGCTGGTTAGCAGAGCATGCCAGAGCAGTGTAGTGTCCCAAGTGTAGTGCAGACAGTGGTGTTTTCAGCTGGGAACCGTCGAGGTTACAACTGAGAGATGGCTACCTAGATGCCAGACTTAGAGACTGCTAGAAAACAATTTCCCTTTTATTGTTTTCTGGCTTCTGTTTATTTTTTACATTCTGCAATTTAAAATATAGATAATGTGTAAAAATGATGGTTGTTTGAGATTTTATACATTTTCCTTAGAAACTGAAACAGCTAAAAATATCTTCACCATATGGCAGCTGACACCCATTCAGCTCTAGTTGCAGAGAATCTGATACCCTCTTCTGATCTGCAGGCACACACACACTGCACACACTTTTATGTGTAAGTAAAACAATCATGTACAGTAATATAAAATCAATCTTAAAATAATCAAATCAATTTAAAAACTGTTATCTCTACCTTTGTTTATTTGGCTTTTAATATCTTTATATACCTGTCCCACATACAAACAGTCAGACAGACAGACAGATAGAACTTTTAGTTTAATTTTAGCAAGATCACAGACAAATAGAAGCTGAGCCATTATCAAATAAGACCTTCAAGAATGGGAGATAAGCCAGTAAAATGCTTGATCTGTAAGCCTGGGGACTTGCATTTTGGAATAGCAACACGTCTGTAACCTCAGGACTTTGGTTACTTTTCCCATAAGTGACTGGCCAGTTAATCTAGGCAAAACCTTTTGTCTCCATGTTCAGCAAGAGACTGACCAATGAAGCTATGAAGCATTGACTTCTGTCCTGGCACACCACTCAAAATTGATAATCAAATAGGCTACTGCACTTTAATAAAGGCTATGTATAAGCATGTAATATGATAACTTGTCATCAGCCTGCTCTGCCATTTGTTTCTTAACAATGTTTCAAAGTTTAGTTTTTTTAAGAGCTCAAGGAGTCCCAGGGGAAAGAAGAAGGGGAAGAAGGGAGACAGTTTTCCTTACTTAAGAATGAAGTTGTATTTGCTTTTCTTTTTTTAATTTTTTAAATTTTTTTATTTTATTAGATATTTTCTTCATTTACATTTCAAATGCTATCCCGAATGTCCCCTATACCCTCCCCCTGTCCTGCTCCCCTACCCACTCACTCTCACTTCTTGGCCCTGGCCTTCCCCTGTACTGGGGCATATAAAGTTTGCAAGACCAAGGGGCCTCTCTTCCCAATGATGGCTGACTAGACCATCTTCTGCTACATATACAGCTAGAGAGACGAGCTCTGGGGGTACTGATTAGTTCATATTGTTGTTCCACCTATAGGGTTGCAGACCCCTTCAGCTCCTTGGGTACTTTCTCTAGCTCCTCCATTGGGGACCCTGTGTTCTTTCCTATAGATGACTGTGGGCATCCACTTCTGTATTTTCCAGTGTATTTGCTTTTCTATTGGCCACCAAAAGAACAATGTATTTGAATTGATGCTGTTACTTGTTTATAGTAACAATATAGAAAACCTCACTTGTACCCAAGTTAAACTGTGTAGGTATAAATAGTAATTTCTTTTGCATATTTGTCTATTAGACTGACACTTTGACAAGTATTGTAAAGACCAATAATAAGGTTATGGGAAAAATAACTAAGTCATGTGATTTCTCCAATTTTCAAAGTTTATAATCCATTTTTGACTTTCTAATTGTATAGCAGTGATTGTTTGATGGCATTCTACAAACAGGTGGTTCTGAACTTATAATCTCATTACATTTTATCTTTCTCTGCAAGTATAGTAATGCTAATATTTTTATCCCTATTTACTTGTTATAAATATATGTAAATCTTGTAAACTAGTGCTCAAAAGTGCCATTATTATCGTTCATTTTTAATCATTGTTTGTACTCATGCTTTGAGAATTAGAAGGGGAATGAAATGGAAGAAACGCTGCTGTTTCCTGTTAGCTGCAAGGGTAACTGGGAAGAGTTGAGGATCAGAGTACAGCAGTGACCCTGAAGTGCTAGGAAGAGTAGTGTAGGCACAGTAGGTGGTGTGTAGTCATTAGCTGGACTCAGAAATGTGCACATGTTAAAATAGTTACTTTTATGAAGTTTTAAGCTTTTTCTCATTTGATAAAGTTAGGTCTTTTAATAGTAATGTTTTAATATTTGGATTTTTAAAAGGAGTCTGTGTATGTTCTTTCAATAATAGTTGGGTTTTATGATCCAGTGTTAAAAGTTATAGAATCAGAAACCAGACTAACCTGGACTTTATTTTTGCTTCTCACTTACTCTGTGTCTCTTCCAAAAAGCTACTGAAGTGCTTCTGTACTTTAAATCTTTAAGTGGGGATTATATTGGTCATTGTTTTATTTTTGCTTTATGGCTTAAGTGGCTATTATATCTGTGGTTTAGAACAATGTGTGGCATCTAGTAGTAACTACTACATAGTTAGTATTGTTATTCCTGGCTGTTATTTATTGCTAGGGCCTAACTCATGTAAATTATGTATACGTTTTACCATTGAATTACATCTCTAGCCTGGTGACTGGGTTTTGTTTAGTTTAGTTTTTTGAGGTGTAGGGTCTCACTATGTAGTTCTAATTGCCCTGAGATACTTAAGTTTGAATATTCTTGTACTAACAGTTCTCAAGATTAGATAATATCTCTTACAAAAATATTTTTTATCAAATGTTCAAATATAGAAATCCTGCTAAATACCATGAAAGCTTGCTGGTACTATGATTTTTCAGTTTTTTTCTTTCTGTTAGCTTAATTTTAAGTACATCTATGAAAGAAATTCCTAAAATATTATGACTTCTTTCCTCGCACACCAAACTTTCTTAGTTCTGGAACCATATTTTACTATTCATCTTTAAGTCACCCAAAACTAAAGTTTCATTTGGCATCTGTGTGCCGCAGGGAAGGTTAGTACATTTCACACACTTTTCTTTTTTTCTTTGTTTTCAAGATTTATTTATTTATTTTTATGTGAGTACACTGTAGCTGTCTTCAGACACACCAGAAGGGGTCATCAGAGCTCATTACAGATGGTTGTGTGGGAATTGAACTCAGAACCTTCAGAAGGGCAGTCAGTGCTTTTAACTGCTGTGCTATCTCTCCAGCCTCCTTGCACATACTTTTAGGTAGAGGATCAAAAAGAAATCTTTTAGAATCTTAATAGATTTATGACCTTGGGGTTAGTTATCTAATCTACTTTCTATTTCTTTGAAGCACATGTGAAGTTTTGGTTTTGTTTAAAATAATCATATTATTTTTTAAAAATCTGGATAACTACCTAAACACTTGGTTGGCTTCTACAGTTACCACAGTATGTTGCAGCATTTCCAAGTATCTTGGATAAGAATAAGGAATATAAATATTTTTGCCATATTTACTTTGTTGTGTTCTTTTTTGTGTGTTCTTTAGCACATGGAAGAGACTCTGCAGATCTGTGTGTAGTCATTATTCTCTTACATAATGTCATTTTTGTACCTCTTGTCCAGTTTTCTGGTCAGTTTTGTCCTTCACTACATATATATGCTGGGCATACAGGAAATGATACTTTTTTGTTTTATCCCTATATAGAAATGGTGTTCTGTTCAACTCATTTCCATTTTGCCTTTATGTTTTTGACTGAAGAATACATTTAATTGCATGTACAGCCATCCAACATAGAAAAGTGGCCACGTTCAGATCAGTTAGGTCATGGTATTTCTAAAAAAATAATCAAATTGTACACTCATGTGTTTATTTTACATTGTAGTATATTATAAAAGGTACTATTTTAGATATCTTTTCATGTTCGATCTTTGAGATTTAGATTACTCTTTTTAACTGTGGAATAAATGAATGATAGACCAGTTTGTATATTAGCTATAGGTGGGTTTTCCATTTTCATGTTTCAGATAATTTCATTGTATGAGTTTGTGGTAATTGGACCTAGGGTCCAAGGAATGCTAAATACTGATTATACATTCTAAAACTCTTTGTCTAAACTTTTTGTAAAGAGGAGAGTGCCTCTAGGTGGTGGTATTCTGTGCTCTGTGCTTATCTTTAAGACTGCCAGATGACATCCCTATCCTCCAGATGGCCACATCCCACTCCCCAGCAGTGTGGGGTGTTCTCACTGCTTTGTATTCATACTATTTATGCTCGTTTTATCGATACAAAATAGCATTCCTTGATATTTCAATTTGTAGTATCTGGTAACTAATGTACTTGATCCTCTTGCTACATGTTGCAGACCACATTAATTTCTTCATGAGTATTTTTTCATTTTTAAATTTTAGAATGTATCCATTTCTATTGCATATTTTTATGATGATCAGTTTCACATTTTTCTTGACTTATTTGCAGTTGTTTTTAATTCTCAAACTCATGAAGGTTCTTCCCCTTTGTGACTAATGTTAACTAGGACTTTAGCTATTTTAGGTTGAATAATGCAGTCTTCTCAGTTTGTTTGTTTGTTTGTTTGTTTTTTACCTGTTCTTGCCTGCCAGCCATTTCTGTTCCTCACTTTACTCAAACATTCCTATCTCCTGGGAGATGAAATGTTGATGATACTAAGGGAAAGGAATAAATAAGAAATGCAGCAAAACATGAATAAAAAAGGGACAGTTTTATAAAATTGAAATCACCATGTTTAAAATACTTGAAAATATTCTCAAGAGCATGTCTTTTTTTCTTATTTAGAAGTACATTTTAGACTTTGTGCAACCAGAGACCGATTGTTTAATGTTGTCATTGCTGCAGGAATTTATTATTACATGATGAGTTGTGTATGTGAGTTTCCAGCAGAGCCTCTGAATGCTTAAGATGGTTCTGTGCCTCTTTTAAGAGCACTAAAATAACAATTAAAAACTGTCTTCAGCAAGTCTCTTTGAGTGCATTTAAAAGTAAATTTGTTTATTTACTTATTTATATGCTATGTGTGAAATCTCAACACCAAGATTTCTGAAATTAAATTGGGGTCTTTTGTCAAATCTACCTTGATTTAAAACTCAAGTTTCTTTACTGACTTAACAATTCCTTACTTTTAAAATTTCTATTCTAGGAAGTGTGCTTCTTATGAAATTGTACTTATTTAAAGACTTGTACAAGTAGACTTTACTTTAAGACTATACTAGGGATAATTATCAGTTAAGGTTTTTGTTTTTCTTAAGATTTGTTCTTTTAAATTTTTTTTTTTTTAAAAATGTTTGTATGGCTCTTTTGCCTGAATGTAACTCTTGTGTTCTTTGTACATGCCTAGTGACCTTGAAAGTCAGAAGGATCCGTGAAACTTGACTTACAGATAGTTGTGAATTTCCATAGGGGTGCTGGGAATCAAATCTAGCCTCCTTAAGATTTACTTTTGTTTTTATGGGAGTGTGGTGTGTGTAGTAGTATATGCCCAAAGAGGCCAGAGGTGTTGGATCCTCTGAGACTAGGATTAGAAGTTGTTGTAAGTAACCCCTGATAAGCCGGGCGTGGTGCCGCACGCCTTTAATCCCAGCACTCGGGAGGCAGAGGCAGGTGGATTTCTGAGTTCGAGGCAAGCCTGGTCTACAGAGTGAGTTTCAGGACAGCCAGGGCTACACAGAGAAACCCTGTCTGGAAAAAACTTAAAAAAAAAAAAAAAGTACCTCCTGATATGAAGGGTGGGTCTTTTGCTAGAGTAGTCTATGCTTGTAACTGTCGAGCCATTTATAGTAATTCAAATTTCATCTTTCAACTTAAGATCTTTATAGTAAAATAGCATGTGCTATTAGATATATTTGAAGCTTTTTTTTTTTTTTTTTTTTGTAAATTTGTTTTTAGGGTTTCTCTGTATAGCTCTGGCTGTCCTGGAGTTAGCTTGGTAGGACAGTTGTCTGAGATTAACAAAATATATGGCTTATTTCCTTTATTAGTTACTTTTTTTTTTTTTTTTTTGTGAAATTTGTTTTTGGATGTGATAAGAGAGTGTGGTTTTTTTGTGTTTTTAAAGTTGCTTTAAAAAGTAATATGTGTGGCTAGAGAAATGACTCATAGATTAAAGTTCATTCTTCCAGAGAATCGAGATTGGATTCCCACCACCCATCTGTAACTCCAGTTCTAGAGGATCTGATGCCTTTCCAGGCTTCGATGGGTACCAGTATACATGTGGTATACAGACAATACATATAGGCCAAACATACCATACATAAAATAATCTTTGTGAAAAACTTACTTATTTTTCCCCATTACTTTCAGCTTCATTTACCTCTTAATTCGCCGTTGCCTGGAAGTGAATTGACCAAGGAACCTTTTCGTTGGGATCAGAGACTATTTGCTTTAGTACTGCGGTTGCCTGGTACCATGTCAGTAGAATCAGAACAGTTGACAGGTGTGCCTTTGGATGATTCTGCTATCACACCAATGTGTGAAGTGACAGGAGGTAAGTTTTTTGCTAAAAGTAACTGAGGCTTAAAACAGTTTATCTGAATGTGCTAAAATGAACATTTCACAATTTGCATGTTTATATTTGTCAAACAACATTGACATTCCTGTAGTTTTAAAATTGCATTGTTAATGTTGGAATGCAGTCTTGATAAATACTGTTGGATTTTATGAATGTTAGTTTTTTTTTACCTATGTAACAAATGATGGTATTTTTGTTAGACAAACTTTCCTGTCTACAAAGATCACTAGTGATTTAGCTGGCATGGTAACATACACCTTAATCCTAATACTGAGGAGTCAGAGGTAATATGAAATAAAGCTGTCAAAGATTTTTACAGAAATTAGAAAAAATGAATTAATAAATCATTTTACAAAAAAATTACCATTAATCTGAAATTATCTGAAAAGAAAAAGCAATTTTTTCTTTCTTTTGGTTTTTTGAGACAGGGTTTCTCTGTATAGCCATGGCTGTCCTGGAACTCACTTTGTAGACCAGGCTGGCCTCGAACTCAGAAATCTGCCTGCCTCTGCCTCCCAAGTGCTGGGATTAAAGGCGTGCACCACCATGCCTGGTAGCAATTTTTTCTATACTTTACAAACTGAGTCTTATTCTATGTAATGTTCCTCCTATGATTATTGTTTAGGTCCAATTTCATCCCTTGTAATGTTTGATAATTTCTACCAAAGCATAAAAATCTGTACAATGGGTCATTTTACCTAGGAGAATGAAGTATGTATAATATTGCACACCTTCAAGTCAAGAGGTTGGCTTATTTTCAGCTATTTAGAGACATAATGCATGCATGCATGCATGCACACATTAGATAGACCACACTCTATAACAGACCTAGGGTCATCACTAACACCTGGGTGAAACAGTGAAGAGTCAGAAAATCTTTGAGTTGGGACAAAGTTAAATTTATTTAATCTAGAAAAATCTGTAATCAAGTTTTCATAAAATGCCTGTTTGTTTTGAGTAGGCTGTATGTTGGATGCTTTTAATATGCTTTCATCTCCAAAGTACCTTCTGGTGTGTATTAGTGACTAGGGCAAATGAAGCATCTGGTTCTCCTGTGCATCAGAGTACCATTTCCAAATCTGACAGACTAGATGCAGTAAAGTACTATGGTTTCTAACTGGTCCTGGTGCTTCCCTTTTCCTCTGTACAATACTGTCTCATTGAAAAGCTGATCTATAAGAAACAGAAGTCTGATCTCAAGGCTTATAAAATGGCTTTCCATAGTTGACAAATAAACCATACTTATTAAGGCCTGGAAGACACTTAATCAATATTAGGTCCCTGCCTGTCTCTATCTAAATCTATCAGTCTTCCACATGTAAGCTCACAGCAGTGCTTTCACATGCATCCATATGTTTTTTCTCTCTGACCCTTTTTCTTTCCAGAGCTTCTTGTGGTTAATTCTATTTTCCAGGTT
This sequence comes from Mus pahari, assembly GCF_900095145.1. NCBI lineage: Eukaryota > Metazoa > Chordata > Mammalia > Rodentia > Muridae > Mus > Mus pahari. The sequence goes on along the minus strand of NC_034597.1, from coordinate 53,719,587 downwards.
CCTGATTCAAGTGTCACTACCTCAGAAGAAACTTACCAAAATATACTCACTCTGAACCTTATTACTACCATATATATATTAAAATAAATGGAAATAATTAACAATCTGTGGCAACTGCCAGGAGGCCAGTTGAATAATTATTATCTCCTCTGCACTTGTACTCATCATCTTTTATTTTGTTAAGCAAGTCTAAGAGTTTGGGGAGTTACTGCTAGATGTGTGTATGCATCATGTCTGTTAAAGATTGGCAACCAGTAGTGCCTTATAAAGGTGGATAGATACTTGATATTTTTCCTTTATAATTTGCTCAATCCAGGGTTTCTATGGTCCGTTTACCTTACCTATACTTAGAAGAAGAAAATTGTATACTCACCTACAATGAGATTGTTGGTTAGAAATAATAATTTTTGTTTATTCTTCTTTAAAATTGGTAAATACCAACCACTTAGTTTCTATTAATATTGTCATTAAAAACAAACAAACAAATTATAGTAGTCCTTATGGGAGTTTGACTTTTTACAACTAACTAGTTCATTCTTTTTATCTCAGGCCGGTCATACTCTGTATGTTCTCCAAGAATGCTTAATCAGTGTCTGGAATCCTTGGTGCAGAAAGTACAAAGTGGGGTGGTAATAAACTTTGAAAAGGCAGGACCAGATCCTCCCCCTGCTGAAGGTATTGGATTGTCTTTATAGATATTCTGAGTTTGATTTATGAATTATTACCTCCCCCAACCCCTTTGTATGTTGTTTATTTATGTATTGGTCCAAGCATTTGGGAGGATAACTTGAGGCCAGCAAGACAGGCAGGGGCTACATAGAGATCCTAGCTCAAAATAGAATTTAAAGATTAACAAGGCCAGTTGTCATGGTTACACAATTGCTATTGGTACAGAAGAGGAAGTTATAGGAATATTATATTCAAATTGAGCAAATTTTTACTAGCTAGTGAACTGCAGTCTGTCTAACAAAGCAGTCATGACATTCTCCCACTTAAGAAACAGGAAAGCCCATAATCTACAAGCATTAGGCTTTTTTTTATTGTTGAGTAATAATGGATGTGTTTTAATTTTGTTTCCCCTCTCCCTAATGTATTTTCTTTGTCTTAACCTCTTTGCAGTAGAGGGGCAGCCAGATATATCAAGACCTTTTGGATCTCAGCCTTGGCATAGCTGTCACAAGCTCATATATGTCAGACCAAATCCTAAAACTGGGGTTCCTATAGGCCATTGGCCTGTTCCAGAGTCTTTTTGGCCAGATCAGAATTCTCCAACACTAGTAAGTACCAGAGTAACCATGACCAGCTACTAATAACCATTTAGATGATAATAACCATTTAGATGATTTTGTTTTATGGAGCTCCTTGACTTTGAGAGAAGGTCCTGCTTTGCAGCTCAGGCTTTGTTGAACTGAGTAGCACAAGCTGGCTTGAAGCATGAAGTGATATTAAGTACAATTGTTATTTAAAGGTGTGGCTCATTTATAGAAATTAGATAAATACATAATATGCTTATCATAATAAGCCATTATTTTTAAAGAAATTATATAAATATATAATATGCTTATCACAATAAGCCATTATTTGCTTCTACATATGGTCTTATGAAGCAACAGAATAAAAGGTATCTTGTTCCCCTTGGAATTTAATACTAGGTTACCTTTTACTTATATTTGGATACTGAATTGTAAATGCAGGAAGATTTCTTTATTTGAATTTTAAATGTAATGTGGCATGAATATTTGTCTTTGGGGTACAAATTGAAATTTAAATGAAGGAATAGAATACTTGTGATAGTTTGTATTTCAGTAACTATTATTTGGGGGTTTCTACTCCACCTTAAATCATTTAGTTCCCAAATAAAAGACACAAAATCCTTATATTTATAATAAGCCTTAAAGCAATAAATATCAGCCCTCTGCTATTTTTGTCTACTTCCCTGTCTGTTACCCTGAAATATCACTTTCCGTATTCCTCCTGGGCTACTCCTGCTCCAACAGGCTGGCCCTCATGGCCATGCACTCATGATCCACCTACTCCATGGCAACTTCTTCCTTCTTCCTACTCTCTCTTGTCCTTTCTCCTAACTGAGACCCCAAGCCTGGGGACCTTCTGCCCAGCCCAGGCTGTAGGCATCTTTATTAACCAATCATGGATACCTTGGGGAGTTGGAGGTGGGGGGTGGGGGGGCGCAAGGTTTACACAGCAAAAGCTGGTATGCAGGAGGCTTTGCTTGTCTTGGAGCAACAAGCAGCACCAGACCAACAGCCTACAGTTGGCCTATTGTCTTTCAGGCTGTAGTCTTAGAAATTCATGTTCACTTGTACAACTTTAGAACAACTTTATTTGTTAATAGAATTGCAACTTGGAAGTTAAGCTTGTGGGGATTTTTCTCATTTTACTCACATGAATTGTTTTTATGAATATTGATGGTTGTTGAGTGATCATGGCACGTTATCAGTATTCTTTATAGTAGAATACATTTAAACAAAATCATATCTGTTCAGACTTGTTTAATATATTTTTTCTGATTAATGTTTTTGTAGTGTCTAGGGCATGACACTTATTATTAATATTACTCTTAGAAGGTAGGTTCTAGGGGCTGGAGAAATGGCTCAGTGGTTAAGAGCACTAACTGCTCTTCCAAAGGTCCTGAGTTTAAATCCCCAGCAACCACATGGTGGCTCACANCCATCTGTAATGAGATCTGATGCCGCCTTCTGGTATCTGAAAACAGTGACAGTGTATTCATATATAAAAATAAATAAATCTTAAATAAGTAAATAAATATTTTAAAAGGTAGGTTCTATTTCAGAGATTTTGAGCAAGTAGCTATTCATGTAAAAATAAGCCACTTGTACTTTTTTTTAAACCATAAGTCTGATTTTCATGGTAAGTTTTGAGATATGAACTTCAAGTCTATGGCTACTAATAAGGTCTTTTTCCATCCTTAGTAGCACATGAAAGTAAAAGTTAAAAGTTTCATTGTATTACCTTGTTTAATCTTTTTTTTCTTTTTTCTGATTAAATGTATGTAATTTTTTTATTTGTGTTTATAAACAAGCTTTCCATTTCTTTGGTGGTATTTATTTCTTTTTTTCCTTTTGTTAGTTCTTCCCATATTTTTATGAAGTATCTTTGTTGATTATTCATACTACTGTATTGACATTGATACCAACAGTATCTATGGTATTTCATGGAAAGTGAGAAAAAATACGGAAGTAAAAAAGAATAAAGTGTATTTAGAGAATGGAAGATGTAGCTAGACTGCTGTTAAATAAACGGAACTAGATTCTTAAATACCAGATTGCTTGCAGTTTTAAATGCAAAATTGAGGAAATGTGAGCCGTTCCTATTCCCGTTCAGAGTGCATTTGAATTCAGTTTTAAGGAATTTCCACTTTAGGAAAGTAACTTAGTGCACATTAGGAGAAGGTAAGTTGGAAGGGCAGGTAAGCTACCTGCAGAGCTGGTAATATGATTCATTTAAGAGATACCAAAATGTTCTTCCTAAAATGATGGATGAGAATGATCATAAGAAATAGTACTGGATATAACTGTTTAAAATTTGTTAATTCAGGTCTATCTAGGGGAATGACATTTCTACAAATTCTAATTTTCATTTAAGTAGCTCCTGAAGTTAAAAAGTGATTTTTCTATTAACTGTGAGCCTGTTGATCATGGCTCTTGTCTTCCAAAATTGTTTGGAGACTTAAATAGAAATATATTTAAGAATTTTCTTTACCTAAATATATAGAAGATTTTCCTCCCAGAAAAGGAAAAAAAGGAAAATTTAAGACTGTCCTGGAAGATGGTAAACAAACTATTAAAGTATTTCAAACCCTCACTTAAAGTTAAAATATTTGGGTAAAATATTTTTACCACCCTCCCCCACACACACTCACCCCATACTCCAAATATATTTAAACAAAATGCAGCTAGGCAAGAATATACGTACTGGGCTGGAGAGATGGCTCAGTGGTTAAGAACACTGGCTACTCTTCCAGAGGTTCTGAGTTCAATTCCCAGCAACCACATGGTGGCTCACAACCATCTGTAACGGATCTGATGCTCTCTTCTTGTGTGTCTGAAGACAGCTACAGTGTACTCATAAATGAATGCCTTTAAAAAAATTTTATATATATATATATATATTTACCATCTTGAACATTACCAGTCTATGGCCAGATTCTCAGACAAACATGTTGTAGAGCACAGTTTGATAACTGTAATGGAAGGCAGTGTGCAGGTAATGTCAGGAAATAGGACTTAACTGCTTGGTGTATGTTTTGAGTATATATATTTGTAAAGTGTACTAGAAAAGTCTCCCAGAGTTTAGTTCCTAGCAACTCACTCGTTTTCTAAAAGTTTTTAGTTATAAAAGAGAAAATAATGAAGTAGTCAGTAAGACCCAGGGGCAGGAAAGATAATGGATGACCTATTAGTACAACCGCACATGGGTGGCATAGCTGGAACATAGAGTCTTTAGTACATGAGTGAGGGATGCCTTAGAGACCAAAGCAGTGAAGCTTTTATTTGAAATTAAAGGTGTGAACCCCCCCTGCCTTATGATTGGCCCAACTTTAACTGCATACATTTAAGTAGGGAACCACATGAAATGACAACATGATTATTGGAGTAGAGTAACTAATAGGAATACTAGTTAAAAAGCAATTGTGTGTAGTCTTAACTTGAAAAACAGCAAAGATCTTAGTTAAAATGGTAAGAAAGATAGATTAGTTGCTGAAATTGGGGATTTAATATTGTCAGAAAGAAAGCGGCAGCAGCCAGTACTGAGCATGTGTGCCATCGTGTACTCTAGTAAGGGCCTTCGAGTTGCACTGTGGTTTCATGGAAGTCTTTGACAGTTAAGATGGTGAGGTCTTTAGAAGAGAACTTGAGGATTGGAGACAAATTAGATACAATGGACGTGAAGGCTGGGTAAGAGTCAGATTATGTCCAGTAGGCAGCTGTAGACATGAGAGAAATGAGATAGTTTTGATCCGTAAAGTGTTGTGTTTTTATGGCTCTAGGACAGGAATCTTCAAAATAAAGTGTTAGGTACCTTAGGAATATACCAGTGAAATAAGCTAGAGGAATCTATTGGGAAATAGAGAAAAAGCTAACTTATAAAGTTTATGTCTTTTATTAGGCATACATTGATTATTTACGTCTTTATATCCACAGTTTGTAAATAGTGTCTGAATATTGCCTGTGCAGAAATTAATAAAGGACTGTGATTAGCTTGGAAGTTACTACTCTATAATTGCCACAAATGAGGTCTAGTGGACTTTTGTACATTTCTTTCTTAGATATGAAAATAAAAATTACTTTTAATTCTAAACTACTTGAGTGCTTTTTATTCTAAAATTTGCATTTAACTAATGATATATTTGATTTTAGATTTTCATTTTATGGATTTTGATGTTTCTCTTTGTTGGTAATATTACATAAACGTTTGTTTTTCCAGCTTAATGGTATTTCTAGGAAACCAAACTTACTAAAAAGACTGAGGTATTAAGCTTTGATAAGAGAAAGATACTTAAAAATGTATTGATTTCTGGTATTTTGCGTAAATAGTAATAAGATTTTCCCCTCTAGCCACCTCGTACATCTCATCCTGTAGTGAAGTTTTCCTGTACAGACTGTGAGCCAATGGTTATTGACAAATTGCCTTTTGACAAATACGAGTTGGAACCTTCACCACTGACTCAGTTTATTCTAGAAAGGAAATCTCCTCAAACATGTTGGCAGGTAAGCTGAAAAACTGTAGTGAAGAAAACATTTCGGTGAGATGTTTCTGACAGAGCTAAACTGGGGACTAGAGAGATGGGTTAGTCAGTAGTGTGTTTGCTGTAAGAGCACACAAACCTGATAATACAAATTTTGGATACCTAGCACCTGTGTAAAAAGCCAGCTACAACAGCCTATCTCTATGTTGGGAAGGATATAGGAGGACCCTGGGATTCATTGGGAAATGGTGAACTCTAGGTTCAGAAAGAGACTGTGTCAACAAAACAAAACAGAGAACAATTAAGGAAGATACTCAGTGTCAACTTCTGGCTTCCACACACACCAGCATGTACATACATGTGCATATACACACAAGTGAAACTGAATCTGTTTTGCATATCATTCATTGCAGGTTTATTGAACATGAGTTTTAACCTTCCTTTTCTACAGGTATATGTGAGTAATAGTGCAAAGTATAATGAACTTGGCCATCCCTTTGGTTACTTGAAAGCTAGTACAGCATTGACCTGTGTCAACTTATTTGTGATGCCTTACAATTACCCAGTCCTCCTTCCTCTCTTAGGTAAGTCATTCTTGCATGTGCTCTTATAGAAAGCTAAGAAATAGACCTATCTTATCTCTAAAAATTAATGAGAATGCTAAACCTACTGTAAAATCCTTATATTTTACAAATAGAGGTACTACTATATTTAAATTTTAAAATTAAATATTCTAACTTTGTACAAGTAAGATTCCTTACTCAGTGGTACTTTCTGGGGTAGACTTTCTGTTTAATGCATAAAAGATGTTCTCTTCATAAAAAACCTGAATTCATATTCTAAGAATTTATCTAACTCTTCATTTGAAAAACAATTTTGTGTGAGTATGTACATGTAGAAGCAACAGCTCACTCCCAGGCATTGTTTTTAAGAAGCTATTCACTCAGTGGTTGTCCAGTTGTTTAAATTTATGTGAGAGCATGTGTTTATGTGATCATGTGCTCATATGTGCCGTGGTGCATGTTTGGTGGTTAAAGCATCACTTGTGAGAGTTGTTCTTGCCTTCTACTGTGTGGGAATCCAGAGATTGAATTTAGGCTCAGGTTGTCAGGCTTGACAACAAGTACCTTTGCCTACTTAGCCATAGCTGGCCACGCCATCAATCTCTTCTAGGACCTGGGGCTTTCTGCTAGCTGGCCATAAGCCTTGGAGGTCTGTTCACCTCTTCTGCTCTGGGATTACAGGCATGTATCACCATACCTATTTTTTTTCGTTGTTACCAGTAATTCAACTCTGGTCCTCATGTTCACAACAGTAAACACTTTTATCATCTGAGCTATGTCCCCAATCCTGGAAAATATTTAAAACATAAGAAAGCCTAGCACCTGTTTTTAGGTTCAAGCTGGTTATCATTTTTGAGCAGTACTGACAAACATTGCTTCTACAACCCAGTGAAGATATTAGTAGTTAATGTAGGAACTATTGTATGTTGTACATACTTCTAGTAGGACATAAGATTTTCTGATTCTGCTTCATTAACCATGTATTTTTTAGACCATAATTGACAGCCTTTTACCTTTAAAATCGAGTTACAAACAAAAACTGCTAGAGCTAAGTTTACTACTCTTAATTTTGCTAAGATTTTCTGGTGTTAAGTAACAAAGTAGACTTGAAAGAGGAACTTTAACTAGAGGTAGAACAATGAGTGATGCTACTGTATTGTTGACTGTTGTAGATGACTTGTTCAAAGTGCACAAAGCAAAACCAACTCTGAAATGGAGACAGTCATTTGAAAGTTATTTGAAGACAATGCCTCCCTACTATCTTGGGGTAAGAATAATATTGTTAAAATAGATCTTGAACCTTTTGCTCGTCCCTATAAATAACATGAAAATTGAATGTACAGATAACATATGAGTGTAATTATAGATTTTAGTGGTTTGTAGGATAATAGTTGTGAGAATATATGAATATTGTGTCGCCAAAGCCAGGTACTGTCATAAGCATGATGTGTGTATTAATGGTGTTTAATACTTAAGGTCTCTCTGTGAGGTAAAATTGACCTGTTTCTGCCTCAAAGTTAAAGTCAAGAAATGAAAGTAAGTGATCATTTCTAGTTCTAGTTTCTACTTTTGATGCAAGAATTTTATACCTCTGACTAGAACTAATCTTTATAAGTGCTCCCTGTATCATTAGAAGATTAATAGCTTGATTTTTATGGTTGTAAAAGTTAAAGTTTCTTTGAAAATTGTGTTAGAGAGAGTAAGAAGGAAGGAGCTTGTTATCTCAGTTCTCTTTAGCAACCTTTAAGACTTAGTGAGAGCTTCATGAGTATTACATAAATGTGAGCTCTGGGTTTTGATTCTGGGATTCAGCAAAGCTTATGCACTTTCCATGCCATTGAGTTATTTTCTGTCTTTGTGTCTGTTGGTGATATTATATAAAGTGATTCTGAGTTAGTCCATCCTTACTCCTGAAGATTTTTTTACTGTTATATATATGTTTTAAACTTTTTACTCTGCTTGTTCTCCTGTGTTGTCCCTGCACTCTCATTCATAACTTGTTTCATTCAATTCATAGCTTGCTATGTTATTGGGGAGGGGACCAGGGGATCTTAAGGTACATGAGTTTGTCTGAGCTTTCCCAGTTGGCTAAGATCCCTGAGCTTCTGAGCCTTGTAAATTTCATGAGCAATTTCACAAGCTTCTAAGACTTTAAAAACAAACAAACAAACAAATAAAAAAACTATATAAGAGCTGATGATACATAAAAAGCTCAGTTAATGATAATAGTGTGGATCAAAATCTATTGAATGCTTACTATATGCGTTCCATGTTTGTTTGTTTATTTATTTATTTAGGTTTTCCAAGGCAGGGTTTCTCTGTATTGCCCTGGCTGTCCTGGAACTCACTCTGTAGACTAGGCTGGCCTCGAACTCAGAAATACGCCTGTCTCTGCTTCCCAAGTGCTGGGAATAAAGGCGTGTGCCTCCACTACCCGGTTTGCTTTCTATGTACTAACTCGTGTAATTCCATAACAACTTGTTAAAGATAGATGTCCTTTCCTCCTTCTGAAAATAAGAGCTAACTCAGGACAAGTTGTATCACTAGCTCAGATTGTGTGTCCAGCCCCCTCACCCAATGTAACACTCAGACTGGCCCACACAGTGTGTCTTCTATCTTCCAAATGAGTATCTCCCTATGGTATTGAGCATTTCTGGACTTCATTCTTAATGCACCGGATTATTACTCTTCTAATTCATATTAACTACCTTAAGTTGCTTTTCATGGCACTGATTACTAAAATATAAATAATACTACTGTATTGTTGTTCTGTGTTCCTTTTAAGGCAAAGAATGCAAGTTGAGGTGAAAAGCTTTTAAAAGTTACTATATATGGCATTTTCTAAAAATTTGATATTAAATGTTGTTTCTTTTTCTCTAGCCCCTGAAGAAAGCTGTTAGAATGATGGGCGCACCTAATCTGATAGCAGATAGTATGGAGTATGGACTGAGTTATAGTGTCATTTCATACCTCAAAAAATTGAGTCAGCAGGTAATGTCAGAAACTGGAAGTGAACATTTAAGGATTTGACTGCTAGCTAACATTTTTAATAGTCTAAGAGCTATCTAGTTCTTGATGACTCGTTATTACTGAGGTACTCAGGTCAAACCCAGGGTTTCTCATGTGGTAGGCAGTTAATATCACTAACCAACCCTTTCATTTTGAGGCAAGTTAACTCACATCAGACTTGAATTTGGCAGACCTCCTGCCTCAGTCTTGAGTAGCTGGGATTACAAGTGTGCTACTATCCTATCTGACAGACTGCAAACAAGATCTTTTCTTTCAAACCTGGAAGCTTCTTTGGAACTGTTTGTAAAACCATGGAGTTTTTATCATTCCGGCTATAAGTTCTATTAAGATACGGTGAATATCAAGCAATTGGCAGTTTACTTCCATCCAAATTGTGAATGTCTTTTTAAGTTTTTTAGTACTTTAGATACTTCTCTGCAATTTAGAAGGAATCAAAATATGGCTAAAGTGTACATCAGGCTTGCCACATCTGTGTGTATAGTTCTCTGCTAATCATGTCTTCAAGCGGTTTGTTGTCTCATTTCCTGTTGCTTCTGAATTGGGGATGTTTTCTTTTATGAGACATACTTTATAGTTTATGTATGACAGGTATTAATTAATGAAATAACTTGAAGGAATGTTTGTCCTGCTGTAAAAGTTTTGAGTTGTAATTATTTTAATTGATAAACTATTGTTATTAAGGTATGTTTGGTTTACCTAAAACTAATGTAAACTCTGATTACTTGATTTTTTTTAAATTCAATTTATAATTTATGGAAGAGTATAGTCACTAGCATCTGATTTATAAACTTGTAGATTGTATTGAGACAATTTTTGTTTCTTTTTACTTTAGGCCAAAATTGAATCTGATAGAGTCATCGGATCCGTAGGCAAAAAAGTAGTACAGGAAACTGGGATTAAAGTCCGAAGCCGGTCACATGGGTTGTCAATGGCGCATAGGAAAGGTTTTCAAGTGCTGCAGGGTATTTCGGAGGATGTCCCTCACAGGTTGCTAGACCTTAATATGAAGGAGTACACTGGGTTCCAGGTCGCTTTACTAAATAAGGTAACAGTCAGTTTAACATTGTGTTGTAGTCTGTCATAGAGCAAGTTACAGTTTATATCAACTAACAGTTTGTCCAGGCTTCAAAAGGCCCATTTCTATATGGCTGTAGAATGATACTTATTATATTACCACCGAACCTTTGAATTAAAACATAAATTGTATATAGTATGTAAATGAATGAGTTGATTGATAGTGAAAACAATGGCTTAAAGATTCCTTCAAGTTACAGAGCTGATATTAGAATTTACTTGCACTTAAGACCTTAACATGCTTTATAACTCATTATTAAAATTATTTTCTTTTCAGCAACCTTTCTGTAGACAATAGAATAACCGAGCTGATTATAACACTTATGGAAATATTAAGAGTCTGGAATAGCTGAACCAGTTTTGGAAAAGGAATAAAGTTTGGACAATTGCAGATGCATAATTTAGAACTGAAAAACTGCTGTAATTACGGCAAAGTGATTGTGTGTGGTTAAATTCAGAGGAGAGGTAGAATGGAATAGGGCAGGTTCTCACACACATTTAACAGAGGTGCCACGATAATTAAAATGGCAAAAAGCCTCTTAAAAGTAGCTACAATAGTGGATATTCTTATGCAACATAATTACCTCATATTTGATGTTATAATAATCATAACAATTAAACCTTAAGCATACAGAAGAAAAAAAGAAAACATCTTCATAGTGTTGAAAGCTAATGAAGATTTTTGTAGTATAACATAAATCCAAAAAGAACACAGACCCAAAAAATTGGTAAATTTAAAATTAAATATCTTCTCTTCAGTGAACTGGTATAACTTGAGATGTAGTTGAATGGTAGAATGATTGCCTAACATCTGAGAGTCCCTGGTTTCACTCTCAATACTATATATATTTTAAAGAAGAAGAAAAGAAAACCAAAGTAGGAAAGGTACAGGTCAGAGAAGCCCAGAACTTGTGATAGAAGACTGGAATCAAGATAATTGGCATCCAGACCATGAAAGTACTCTAAGCTACGTGTGATGATGTCAGCCAACTGTAAACTCACATGCTTGCTCTTCAGGCCCACATGCTCAAAGAGCAGAGTGGTAGTCAAACTCTTCCAGTGGTTAAAGAAAGGCTTTCGTTAACTGATTTGCTTCCTTTACCCAGAACATACTAAAAGATCTTAAAACTTAAAGTTTGGTTTATTTTGTTGAGCTTGCCATAAAATCTCTCTTTTAGCCTTGCAATGTTGTAGTTAATACTGTAGCATGTGTCTTTGTTTTCTTTTGCTCTTTCAAAGCTGCTAGTTGGCTTAGTTAGTTTATATTTCATTTTTGGGCCTATGCTTCAGGCTAAAGAGATTTTAAATTCTTTTTAGAAATATTTTATCCTTGAATATGTTTGTGTAGGATTTGAAGCCTCAGACCTTTAGAAATGCTTATGATATACCAAGACGGAATCTTCTGGATCATTTAACAAGAATGAGATCTAACCTTTTAAAGAGCACCCGCAAATTTCTTAAAGGCCAGGATGAAGGTTAGAGTATGATTTTTAAATATTTCTGTTTTTAAAACAACCTTGTACAGTCTTGTAGTATTCTCATTGTTGATTCAAGCAAGTGATGTAAAAGAAACACTCAGATATACATTCACATAATTAAAAATAAAATATTTAAAAGGGTGATTCATCACTTATTTTCTACACTCCTCCTTCCTGTCACTGTTAACCACAACTCCTCTTACTAGTTTATTCTTACTTCTTCAGGCACCTGGACTCCTACAGTCATTTTCTTGGGCTGTGTTAGCATCTGATAGTTTGACTCTGGGTGACCATTTCATGGCATATTCTGCTACTTCCTTGTATCTATGGCCCCTGTTGTAATTCACATCATGAACTCTAGCTATGACTAAAGCCTTCTCACCATTACATGTGTTTATTCATGTGCTAGGTTCACTCTATTTTCTACAAATTCTACTTTATTTTGCCTAGAAGATAAAATTAGTACTTTAAATTTTACATTTGAAGAATTAAAAGCTGTAACATTTTATACGTGCTCTATACTAACTTCCAGTATGTAGTAAAATGGGGTTGGTATTCATATTGGGATAGCTAGAGTAATTATTAGTGATGATAACTTTTGTTTGATATATTCTCTCTGAAAAGATCAAGTGCATAGTGTACCTATAGCACAAATGGGGAATTACCAGGAATACCTCAAGCAAGTACCTTCTCCATTGAGAGAACTTGATCCTGATCAGCCTCGAAGGTTGCATACATTTGGCAATCCCTTTAAACTGGATAAAAAGGTAACTCTGAAATGTTCTATGATATAATTTGTTGGATAGCTGTGTCAATTTAGCTTAAGTTATTTGCGGGGGGGGGGGGAGAATATCTCATTAAAGTATTAATATTAAGTATTTTATCAATTAAAGAATTGAGGTTAGTTGTACTACTTAAAAGTTGGGTATAGGGGCTTGGGAGATGGCTTAGTGTGGGTTAAGTGCTTGCCATGCAAGCATGAGAAACTGAGTGCAAATCCCCAGCGTCCATAGAGAAAGCCACACACGGTAGCACTCATCTGTAATTCCTGCACTCCTCTGGCAACTTGGCACTTAGACAGTTGACTCCCAGAAGCTAATGGGCCAGCTAATCTAGCATGCACAGTGGCGAATAAGAGACCCTGTCTTAGATGAGGTAGAAGGTGAAGACTTTCACCTGAGCTTGTCCTCTTATTTCCACATGTACAGTATGGCATGCCTATATCCACACTGACAAATGTACCCCTCCACCCCCAACACACATAGACAATCTGCATGGAAATTTAAAAAAATGGTATTTTCTTTTTTAGTATGAGAAGGATGAAGAAGGGAAAGATTAGGACTAAAGGGTTACTAAGTCCCAGCTTCAGGGATGATTTTTCGTGAGTTCCTGACAACATTGTTATCCTAGTTAATAGTAATTTGTTATATATTTAAAAGTTGCTAAAAGTATGCTAAACATATTTCCAACATTCTTACCTCATCAAAGTTGGTATGTATTAGCCATGTTAATTACATCGAATCTTTTTTTTTTAAAAGATTTTTGTTTTTTAAAATTTACATGTGTAAATTTTAAAAATTTACACATGCCCGTGAGGTATTCCCCACATATGTAGAGGAGCTTTGGTGGCTAGAGGAGTGTTCTAGGTCACCTGCAACTGCATTTATAAATGTTTGTTAACTTTCATGTGGGTGCTGGAAACAGAATCTGGATAAAGAGCAGGAAGTGCTCTTAGCTTCTAAGCCCATAATTAAATCTTTTTTTTTTTTTAATATATGTATTGTGTGTATATGTGTGCATGCGCACTTATGCCATGGCACACATTTGGAAAATCAGAGGGCAAATTTTTGTGGAGTCAGTTTTCTGGTTCTCTCCTACCTTTCTTGTGATCTAGGCTTTGAACTCAGGTCACCCAAAGCACCTGCTATTCTTCCTTGCCCATCCTTGTTTAACCCTTTCTACACAGTATGCATAGATCAAGCTGTCACATTGCATACCATAAATGTGTTGTTATTCATCAATTAAAATATATGGTGCCCATTAAAATGTAAAACTTATATGTAAATCCAACATTTTCTATCTGTTAATAGGGTATGATGATAGATGAAGCAGATGAGTTTGTGGCTGGACCTCAGAATAAACACAAGCGGCCTGGAGAGCCAAGCATGCAAGGGATCCCAAAAAGACGCCGGTGTGCCTCTCCACTCTTGAGAGGCCGAAGGCAGAGCCCTGCTGTGAACAGTCATATCGGAGGGAAAGGACCACCTGCACCCATGACGCAAGCACAGCCAGGTCTTATTAAACCCCTTCCTCTGCATAAAGGTAGCACTTTGGGGCTTTCAAATACTACTTGCTATTTTGGGGTTCCTAAGGGAAGAGATTTTTATAATAGAAACAAAAAGATTGTTCAGCAGAGTCCAGTGAGTATTTATTGTGAATTGGTATGTAGTAGTTTGGATGTCTTTTTGGTGAACATTTTATAAATTCATACTTTCCCATCTTCTAAAATGACATTAGCAAATCTTCAAGTATTTCAATAATGGTTATGGAAGGAATATTGTCACTACCAGCTAAAATAAACATTTTTCTGTTCAGTAAAACTTAACAGCTAAACCCAACTATTAAATGTTTATTATACTGTGCTACAGATGTGAGCAAGGCTGTAATCACTTCTGACCTCATAGTAGGCAATGAGAGAAAATCATCTAATCAATTACAAGTGTGTTAAATGTTAGAGTGTATTCTAGAAATATTTGACAGGAAGAATGTCTATGGATGAGTGGGAATTAAAGCTTTCCCTGTGCTAAAGAGTCTAAAGAGAGTACGCTTAGAATACAAAAAGAGAAAGATATTAAGACCTGAAAGAATTCTATTATGGCATTGGTATTGGGCATATTTAGTAAGAAGAGAGTTGTCAGCTGGGCGTGGTGGTGCACACCTTTAATCCCAGCACTCGGGAGGCAGAGGCAGGTGGATTTCTGAGTTCGAGGCCAGCCTGGTCTACAGAGTGAGTTCCAGGACAGCCAAGGCTATACAGAGAAACCCTGTCTCGAAAAAACCAAAAAAAAAAAAAAAAAAAAAAAAAAAAGAAGAGAGTTGTCTCGACCTTTTATAAAGATTCTGGATTTTATTCCAGGGACAGTGAGAAACCATTGAATGCTTCAAAAGAGGTGGTAACCTGGTTAGTTAGCATTTTATGTATGTGGTATCATTTTACGTATGGGAATATAGGAAACTTAATAAGTCAATGTTTTTGTTAATTATACATAGTAACTTCATTGGCTTATATAACATCTTAAAAATATGGATGTTAAACATATGGAAAGAAATCCAATATTATCTACTATTTGATGGAATTATACAGTACTCTTAAATATATTTGACTGTTCTCCCCGGTTCTATATTGAATATCAGTGTGATCAAACCTAGATCTAGTAATTTCATGGGAAATAAAAGAGACAGAAAAAGAGGTTAAATTACAAAAGTGGGGTACAATCAGAAAATTAAGATCATAGGGAACTCTAGGACACCCCCCCCAAAATAAATCTGTTGTGTTGTTTTTGTCATTGAAAAAAATAATGAAAAGAGAGATGCAGAAAGGTTTTATAGAGTCAAAGACCAGTTACGCTGCATCAACCTCACTTGGATCCAGAATAAAATAAAATGTATAAAATAACTGAAGGGTGAGAATGCTGACTGGATAGTTGATGTTCTACTGTAACTGTTGTACAACAATAGGGCCTAATTAGTAAATGCAAATGATTTGACCTGTGTCTTGAGAAACAGTAGGCAAGTTAGGAAAAGCAGTAAGTGTGAGTTTATCTTAATAGTGTGTTGATGGTTTGAAAAGCTTTAGATACAGACCACACAAGTTAGAAACATCTTTTGGTCTTTGGCTGTCTTACTATCACTAATACATTGTTGTGAAGTAAAGGACAGAAAGCTTTTTTTAAAAAATTGAGAAAGAAAGGATGGAGATAGACTTGTATGAAAACCCAGTTTTGAGTTAAGCTGTAAAGGGCAGGGAGGCTAGTGAGTAATCCATCAAGATGAAAATGGTGGTTTTGCTTGAGAATGTTTAAATGCTGGCATCATGGACCTAGTATTCAGAAACGTTAAAATAAAGATGAGAGAGGCTATTATCTCCACCAAGAAGGCAAGAGAAAATGGCCCAGCTTGCTAATGAAAGAATACTGTTTCTGTTGAACAAAATGAGTATGGGTACAAATTCATTAGAAATAAGGGAGTAGAAGAGTTCTCACCCAGGACTTTGCTTCTCTAAGAAATAGAAAGTAAGTATACTGCTGAGCTAGAGAAGATGATTGGAAAAGTTAGAACTCGGAAGAGAATGAAGGATATGGAGTGTCTGTGGGAAAGGGAGGAAGCATGTAGTAGGCTTGCTAAGCAGTGGAAGATCCAAACCTATGTGGTAATTGGGACCACCCTGGTAGATCTGGCTCCTATTTTTCCAGCTATTGTCATCACTCCAGTTAATTGTCTGCAGCTAACAGACAGTGTAAACCAGCCATTAAGTCTGGTGTTTCCTTGATAGATACCATAGTGTGGGGTGTTAGAACGAGATCATTGGAACACTGATGAAAGTGGCCTAGCATGGGATTAAGCCTCACAAAGAAGAAAGTGGAGGAGTTGCTGGTGTGAAAGTTCAACCTTTTTAAAGGCAGGAGCTGGAATATTGCAAAAGGATGCTATGAGTTTGTTTTAGATGGGAAAGGTGAAGTGGGAATGGAAAGTTCTTTGAGGTCAGATGTTTGGTATATGATGTTCCACATAGACATTGGTGCTACAGAACTTAATAAATTTGGAGCATGCAAGAGGGGTGCTTGGGGTCCTTGTTAAACTGCTTGTTATCATGCAAGTCAGGACTGGGCCACAAAGGAAGCATTTGAGAGGCTCTCCTGAGGCTAATTCCTTGTAAGAACCTCCTAGAATGTTAGGAGGGACTTAAGAATGTACAGTGGACGAGGTGCCAGAGGATGTGCACTGAACCCAGTATGAAGAGAATTGTTCAAAAGTGCAGGATTTTTTGCCTTTTTTTTTTTTTTTTTTAAATGGTTTTAGAGTTTTATTGTTGAAAAGCAGAAAGGAAGAGAGAAGGTAGAAAGAGAGAGGCCGGCCATGGCCACGTGGAGAGGGGGGGAAAAGGAGAGCTAGAGATGAGAGTAAGAAAGGTGAGAGCTTAAGAGCTTTTTTTGGTTTTCTGAGACAGAGTTTCTCTGTGTAGCCCTGGCTGTCCTGGAACTACCAGGCTGGCCTCGAACTCAAACCTGCCTGCCTCTGCTTCCCAAGTGCTGAAGTTAAAGGCATGTGCCACCACTGCCTGACTGCTTTTTTCTTTAAAGAATTAAATACAAGAGATTTTAAAATTATATTTAAGAGGTGGAAGAGTCAGCGACTATCTCACTTTTTACACTCAATGAGAAAGCAATTTCTACTCCACGTTTGAAAAGGAGAGAAGTGGCTTGTTTGTTTGTTTTATTTTTTTAAATAGGAGAGCGTGGTTTTCATTAAAGTTGAAATTACTGTGATTTTCAGCCTTAACCTTAGACAAAGGCTGAGAAACAGTTGTGGAGAATAATCAGTGAAGAAGTGTTTTCAAACCATGGGGTAGAATTCAGAAAGTATGAGGGAGGGAGATGGAAGGAGTAGAAACCAGGTCTTTACATTGAGTTATAGAACAGAAGGGTTTAGCTGGTGCTCTGGAGGCTGGTGAACAATCAAACTTAGGGGTCATGTCTAAGAATCTTATATTTATTGGCAAGCTAGTAAACTTTTGAGTCTGCTGGTCTAATGAGCTGAAGTGGGTGCCAGATTACTTTGCTAGGAACTGAAAGGATTGTGCTCTGAAATGTAATGTGCCTTATTTGCAGAATCTTGAGCAATAAACACCATTCAGTGTTTACTTTTCTCTCTAAAGAATAACAGGTTTATAAAGATAAGTAGGCTTAAGATGAAGTAGGTAGGACTCTTAAGCCAAAAATGACAATTTTAGTTGTGTATATACTAAAAACTTGTTTAATTACTTTGCTAAAATTATTTCTATTTTAAATACGTCTTTAGTTATTTGTAGTAATTGTGTTACTTTAGCATTTTTATTCTGTACTTTAATACCAGATCTCACTTTTTGTTCCATTTCTTTGGTTTCATTTCAGAAGCCACTAATGATTCAATAGTAGACGATGTGGTTGAAAATCATGTTGCTGACCAACTTTCATCAGACATGACACCAAATGCTATGGATACTGAATTTTTAACATCTCCCCCTAATCTTTTGGAACCATCAACCAATCATACAGAGGCCCTTGGTCATGAACATTTAGGAAACAATGACCTTACTGTTGGTGGGTTTTTAGAAAATCATGAGGAGCCAAGAAATAAAGAACAAAGTGCCGAAGAGAATATACCAGCATCTTCACTCAACAAAGGAAAGAAATTGATGCATTGTAGAAGCCATGAAGAGGTCAACACTGAACTAAAAGCACAAATAATGAAAGAGATCCGAAAGCCAGGAAGAAGTATGTATAATTAGAGACAAAACTTACTAATTTCTTTGTTTTCAATTAGGCAAAACCAAGTCAATCAGTAAAAGCATACATATTATTCTAGATTACCCATGAAGTAATATCTGAATTCTTTAGGGTTTAATTTCAGATTCAGCTGGAAAACACTAAATAATCTTGGTACTCAAGGTGTTCCAGTATGGGTAGTAGATAGCAGAAAGTTTTATCTATAGAGATGCAGTACATGTACCTGCCGTGACAGGGGCACAGACTCTTGACTTCTAACTAGGAGTTGAAATTTTACAACAGCTAACCCAAACAGATAGAGTGGATAATACTACATGGCTTGGTGTTGGGTCGACAGTGTATCTAAGAGGTAGAGCACCTGTATAGCCCAAATTCAATTCTCAACACTGTCTCGTGTGTTTGCAAAGTTCCTCTTTACTGTCACTATGAATGAATTATGATAGTAACCTGGATCATGTGCTTAGGCTCCAAACCAAAGTCATAAGGCCATCACCTGAATGCAAGAGAACTCTCTTGGTACAAGAAGTGTGCATAATATTGGCATCCATTCAGAACATAACTGACACTGCTGTGGTGGTATAATAAGAAAGTGGAAGGGCCTTGAGCACACACACACACAAAATGCTCTTGGAAGGTTTTATTTTTGGTGATACATACTTTCATGCACATAATGTTAACAGTGGTCTGTAAAAGCTTTGAAGAGTGGTATATTTTTATGTAAAATTTTTTATCTGAGTATAAAGGCAGTTAATTGATTTCCTTCTTTTTTTTTTTTTAAAGAATATGAAAGAATCTTCACTTTACTGAAGCATGTGCAAGGCAGTTTACAGACAAGGCTCATATTTTTACAAAATGTCATTAAGGAAGCATCCAGGTAAAGAAACTTGTTTGTTTCTAAACAATAATGAAATGGTTTTTGGTTTGCATGTATGATATTTAAATTGCATTTGTTAGGCAGTTGGGTTTATGCATGTGCATGGATTTGATTAATTGAAATGTGAATTAGCTTAAAAGAGGAAAAAAAAAAAGTTGCACGCATTTCTAATCACTCAAAATAGCAATGTAGAAAGGTAAAAGAAGTTAAAGATTTACAACAACACCAAAAAGCAATGGAGAAATTAATCAAGAATTTTAAAAGAATATAATAATTTACCAGGGAAAACTGTCCATAATTTCTCAAGGATGATGTGCCTACTTCAGCTTGGGCATGGTCTACTTAGAATGCTAAAGATAAGGCTATGTGTTTTCATATAAGTTGAAATACTTAAGTTATTCTACTTTTAATGAAAAGTCTATTCTGTCTTTTGTTTAGTTCAAAGCATGCCTTGAACTTTTAGTGTTGTTCACTAAAACTTTTGAGATAGCATCTTCCCACATAGCCAGGCTAGCCTCCATCTTAGGTTTCTTCTGCCGTAGTCTTCCAAATGCTGCAATTACAGGCATGTGCCCACATGCTGACGCAGCTTGGATCTAGTCGTGTTCCTTGCACCTGCCTTTCTGCCACCTTTGCTATAGAATTTGCATCATTTTACAAGTAAGAAAGTAGTAGGAATAAAATGTCCAGAAATATTCTAAAGAGCATAAGCGATATTTATGATTTTGTATAATATTTTAGCCTACCTATATTTGTTACTGGTAAACACTTTGTGCTATATATCCTGTTATAGATACTTTATGATACTTGATGTCCTGGTCTTCAAATTATAGTAGAACACATTTTTTTTTTTTAAATGCTACTATCAATTTTATTTTCATTTTGTAGGATCTTCAATTTTCAAAAAGGACTAGATGATACTACAGTAACTGTTTTGCAATTCAACTTTTATATTTAGAATCCTTGTGTATATTAGTAGTATCTTTTTCATTTTTGGTGGTAGGAAGAATAACCATTCTTCCCTTGTTCCTAAGACAAGATGAGTTCTAAGAAAAACTGTAATTCAGTTGTTGTTTGAACAGTAACTTAGACATTTTTCATTAGATTTGTACAAGTCTGTGTACACACATGTGGAGGTCAGAACAACTTCAGAAGTCAGTCTCTACTTCCTATGAGTTAGGAGGACATCAGAGTTGGTCAAGGTTGGCTATTATGGCCCCCTTATCTTCTGAGTTATTTTGTTAATCCCTAACAGATTTTAAAAAAAAAAAAAAATGTTCCTTTTTTGAGACTATAATATCATGGCATCATTTCCCTTTTCCCTTTTCTCTTCAGAACCTCTCAAATATCCCACCCTTGCTCTTTCAAATCCATAGCCTACTAACTATTGTTACATATATAGTACATTGTGTGTATGCGTTTATATTGCATAACTGTCATCTGTTTGGTCTGTATAATGTTACCTGAAAACATAAGCATAACATAGCATATTTATAACACCACCAAAAAGCAATGGAGAAATTAATCAAGAATTTTAAAAGAATATAATAATTTACCAGGGAAAACATACATAATTTCTCAAGGATTTATGTGCCTATATAATGTTACCTGAAAACATAACGTTATGTTTTCAGGGCAGACCTGAAACTGGAAGAAGACTCTTTGTCCTGCTCTCAGCACTCCTTGGTCATCCATTAGTTCTTTGTTGGAGCTGAGACCTCCTGAGTGTCCATCCACGTTAGCCGTGTCTATTAGGACTGTCCTTGCTCAGCTCATGTTTACGTAGTTGCCAACAGACTTTAGGTGTTGGTTTTTGTTTTTTTTTTTTTAATTATCTTTTTTATTTATGATCCAGACATTGCCCCCCTCTGGTCTCCTACCACAGTTCCTCTTCCAGCCTTCCCCTACCTACTTTGGTGTTTTTTTTTTCATTCTACTTTAAAACAAACAACTCTTTCCCAAAGCCAGTTTTTCTCTGTGAAACTGCTAGTGTATACTGTTCTTTAGTAGGTAATTAAGAATGCTCTTATTTTTCTTACACAGGTTTAAGAAACGGATGCTAATAGAACAACTGGAGAACTTCTTGGATGAAATTCATCGAAGAGCCAATCAGATCAACCATATTAATAGCAATTAAAAGAAAATAGAATGCGGCCACTTATTTCATTGTCTTCTCCAAATACAAAGTAAATACAAGACTGTTGTAATCTTGTATTCATTCTTTGACATGCATTGTTGGCTATTTGAGATACTAAAATCATTCTACAGTTCCTTTCCATCACTTTACAGTGCCCTTTTCATTTTAGCTTTCTCTTGTAAAGTGAAAAGTAGCACGACATTTTTTTCTTTCTTTTTTTTTTTTT
>NC_034597.1:53694713-53697733 GCF_900095145.1 Mus pahari | reverse complement strand
AAAAAAAAAAAAAAAAAAAAAAAAATTAAAAAACAAGTTACTTTGTAATTTTTGGGGAAAAAAGCACATACATTAAAAACTAGGTAATGTTTTGTATATACAGTTATTTTGGATATATTATTGTAAGTTGTACAAATGTATTTTGAAGAATATTTAAGAAAAGCACTTTTGTTATTCCATCAATAAATGCTCTATTTTATTCTTGTGTGGTTTAGGAAATAATCACATTTAAAGTAACTACTTAAAAACATTCTAAAACAGTGGAATTTTAAAGGCCTTGCTTTTTAGCATTAAAAAAAATACACAACTTAATATTTGTTAAACTAATGTAATTATATGTTACATAGCCTGCATTGTCTTTTTAACTATATATATTCTTATTTTTTGTTGGCCATGCCAATATACTCCACTCTTGCCTGGATAATGGTAATACCTACGTCTGTGGCAGATAGACAGATGGGCAGTTTTTTAAAAACAGTTTTAAAAGTAGATGAGTTGGGGCATTATTGGCTTCTTAACACCTTTCAACCTTTCTTACAGGATTTAGATGACACTCAAGTCTAGCTGTTTGTTAGGGTGTGATAGCTTTAGGGTATATCATATTTGGAAAAGTCTAGTATCCCGACATTTGGTTCCCCGCCATGCTTACATGAGTTTATAATGTGATGATTCAGAGTAGATCTCTTGGTTCTGCTGTCTGATTCTCATACTTAGAATCTAACTGGAGAGGAAACAGACTTAGATGGCTGTACTCATTTTTTTCCCCCCTTATTTGCACAGGATGAGGATATCTGGCACTTCCATTCTCCATCCTCACAGGGCTGCACATCTTTATTAAGGATGTGACCCTGTGTCCTGACTCATGCACATATTCATAGATCACTGCTGTGCCTTTTAGTGGTTTGGAGGGAACCAGTAGAAAAGGTTAGAGTTTTTAGATTTGGAATAACTGAGGTGAAAAAAAAAAACTTTAAATTATTTTTTTAATTGAATTATTTTTAGATTAATAATATTTGGAAATCACATACCCTTAAAAGAAATTGTAAATATTTATGAAGGAAAGCATACATAGAGAAAACATTCTTGAGGTCTGCTATTTTAGTCAAGGGGATTTGAAACTCTCCCGATACTGAAGACAAACCCTGTAAAAAAAAAAAAAAACATTTAATGTGACTTGTGGTATTTTCATAAAGCAATTCATTAAACATTTCTTACCTCTTCAAAATTTCTGGAAGTAAATGAACATTATAATTTAGAGATGGAATTATTAAAATAATTGCCTGTAATCACACTGCTAAATTTAGACCAAACTATACAAAATCCAGATTAACTTTGTGGTTGTGAATTATGTGTATTAAGAGTGAGATCAGTGGGAACACTGGAGTCATTTAGATAGGAATTATATTAAGTCAGCATATGGGGGCTGTCCTTGGAAGGGTTCTTATATCATAAGCATGGTGGAATAATTCTCAGATCTTCTGCCTTTACTACAGTTTCCAGAATGAACCCCCAAGGAGTGTAAAATAACAGGATCTTCTGTGTCTGTGCTCTACCCTTTTCTCTGTTCCTTTCTCTGTCTGGCATAATACTCTTTGCATTCTAATACTAAAATTTAGTCCGAAAATTTGTAGCCTATCAAAAACTAAAGCTTAAGATTTCATCCACCTCAGGCTTTTGCCTTTCAAAGATGGTGGGCAAGTTAGTTAAACTAGTGAAGTTTCTACAGAATCCTTGTTAGCAAAGGCAAGGGAGATCATGGAATGATGCTGTGTGTTGGACAAGTACTCTCCAAAAGGTTAATTTTAAGAGTTTTTAGATAATTTTTCTTAATGTTCCCCTATGTGTCTTATTTGTTAATTGATTCATTATATCAGTATAAGAATTGTAAGCTTTTTAACAGTGAAGGCTGAGACATTTTTTTTTAGGTTATTTTTATTTTAAGAGTTTCGTCTACATGTATGTAAGTGCACTACAGGCATGACTAGTGCTTGTAGAAGCCCAAAGAGGAGAGTGTGAGATCCCCTGGAACTGGAGCTGCAGACTCCTAGGAGTTTCCATGTGGGTGCTGGGAACCAAGCCTGGGTCTTGCACAAGTGAAGCAAATACTCTTAACCATGGCCATCTTCTAGCCCCAGCTGAAGGGTTCCAGGGATTTAAAAATCCCTTAAGTAATATGATCAGAAAATTATCCACTTTGCCTTGGGTAATGTGAACAACCACCGTCCAGAAAAGAAAAGGCCACAGGGACAGGGACTAAGATTTGTGGTGAGTTAGGGAACTCGTTTTTTATTAGACCCGTATTTCACTTGAGTGGTAAAAATGATATTGCTGAAAGTGTGGTATGTCTCTACTCTAACAGCTTTACGTGGTTTTTAATACAGCGGAATTGCAGGGGTCTGTTCTTTGTCTTCTAACTCTCCTCTTTACTGCATATGAGCTTTAGGAAGTGGTTCTTCTGTTCAAGGCTAGTCCTCCCACTTTGAGAGTTTAATTTAAAACTTGCTTTTTGTTGTTATAATTATTTTTATTATTTTTTACATAATTTCTGCTGTCTATTCTTAGTGATCAGTGCCGTTTTGTCTAGTCACAGTCACTGTGGGGGTCGGGATAATCATGGTGAAATACTGAGTGGACATTGTTATGAACTCCCTCTTCTCAAATAATCTCCAAGTAGATAATTTTCCAGGGAATGATTACCTACATCCTTTTGTCAAGAAATGTTCTTTTGATTTCTAGCACAAATATGACAGTATACAAATGATTCTCAGATAAAATGATGTTGACAGTATTTTCTTTTAACAATCGTGTGTTAAACTATGCTAATTTTCACTCTAACTTTCGATATTCTTTCCACAAATAAAAGTGATGCCTGATGTTTAGTTAAAGTAGGTCCACCTTGGCTTGATTTTTTTTTTTTTTTATTTTTTATTTTTTTAAATCTTGTTCCATACTGTTGTTTTGAACACTACTGAGAATTGCCAACAACTCTTTACTGAGAATCTCTTCCTTTCGAGGCCAAT
>NC_034597.1:53653225-53694604 GCF_900095145.1 Mus pahari | reverse complement strand
TCTCTGTGTAGCCCTGGCTGTCCTGGAACTCACTCTATAGACCAGGCTGGCTTCGAACTCAGAAATCCGCCTGCCTCTGCCTCCCGAGTGCTGGGATTCCAGGCGTGTGCACACCACCACGCCTGGCTGGAGAGACATTTGTTTGCTCTGTTGTGCTGGTGGCTCAGCTAACCTGAGTCTGCCGTCTTTTCAGTGAGACGCTGTTCTGTTGTGTGTGCAAAGTACTAGGAGTACTAAGTAGCTTTTGAGAACGACAGCAAACAGTATAGAATCTGTGCATTACTAAAATACTAGAGTCTGGCTCTTGATCATCTTGGCCTGAAGAAACCATCTTTTCTAAAATATTAGGACAGCAGCACGAAAAGCAAGATTTGATAGAAGTCTGTTTTCATGACTTTTTAAAATCTATCTAGAAGCAGAAGTCTACTGAACTAAAAAGAATCAGCATTAGCTATACAAATAAACAGATGCAAAAGTAAAAGACATGGAGGAAAAGTTTCCTTTGTACTATGAAATAATTCCCTTTATTTGAGATTATAATAGATTAATAAACGTAAATTGCTAGAGATGGACATAAATGTCTGAATCAAGTTTTTTTTAAAAAGTCAGTACCTGTGCTGTGTTCTCTCAGAAGAAAGATGAAGGGCCGATCTGCTTTAAAAGCAGTGGTCCGAGACCTCCTCAGCAGCAGCACGGCTGTGAGAAAGAACAGGCCCTGTCAGCATTGAAAAGCATTATGCAGATAACATAGATGCAGAACATAGGCGCAGAACTTGATGTGTGTCTTTAAGGAATCAACAGCATCTTAATGACATTCTACTGCGTAGTGTTATAGGAGTGCAAATTGGGAAATTAAAGAGGAAAGATACTACTTAATCATTCCTGTGTCTTTTTTTTTTAAATAGTATTCCATGACATAGCTCTCTCTTTGAAAGTGGAATACTGTATGATTCCTTTCCTTGTTGACGGGGCAATGATACTTGTTAAAAATGAGTATCATTGGTTTTCATAAGATTTTGTTTTCTTTCATTTCTTTTAAAATGCTACATCACACTGGGTTTGGGCTTAAGTGGTATGGTTTATAACTGGAGAGTCACTGGGCAGACATAACAAGGGTAGATCTTGGTGAGCAGCTCCATGGGGCTAAGTGTTGAATGTACCTGTGGCTGCAGATGACCTGGTACCCTCCTCTGAAAGCTCCATCTTGGCCTTGTGGGTTACTTCAGAAACATAAAAGCCATCTTGGCCTAATTCACAAATGACAAAAATGGAAAGAGTTTTGTTTACATTTTTGTGCACATAGTGTATATGTTTGAAGACTCTTTAAGTAAAACTTAAGGAGCATTCAGTGCTACAAGTATATAGGGAGTAATTGTACAGAAAATTGCCAAGTTTTATTTTTCTACAACTCAAAGGGTTTTTTCACTAGTATAGTAAGACCTCCCCCAAATTAGTAGAGCCTGAATCTCATAATTACTATTACTTTCACATTGTCTGAACATTTCCATATGATTAAATGAGTGCAGCTTCACTCTGAAACCTCTGGTCAGCTAACACTGCAAATCCTGTATCTGGATCATTGTAAGAAGTGGGATGCTATAGATGCATCTTCAGTAGGCTAGGTTGGGCTGGTTCAGTGAGCTTAAGCATCCTCCCTACTCCATTCTAAGAATGGCCTAATAAATGTCTATTGTCTGTGCATAATCCTTAGACTACTCAGAGCCTGTATGCCACCAACTATCACATCTCTGAAAGTTTTATCTTTGGTTAAGACTTAACATTTTTGTAGACTAGCCTGTGTTCTTCCTTTATCTTGTATTCTGACTGTAATTGGCCTTTTGTTATGTGGCTATTGAAATATTACACCATTAATGAAATAACCAAGAAAAGGTGAGGGTTTTTCCGGCCTTTGTTTTTCTGAATTGTTAGCATTGTCTCCCTGAAATTTGTCCTCAGAATCTGAATCTGAACGCTGTTCTGTAGACAGGCTCCTTGATGAGTTAAATGTGGGAGATGCAGGTTAATGGATCCCTGTGTCTAGGAAACTTTGTTGGAGCTGCTGATTTTTGTGAGTTTGTTGTTGGTGGCTCCAGCAGGACTGCAGAACATGGCTCTCATCCCTGAAGCCACTTCCACCTCTCTTTAACCTCGGTTTACTAACTAAACTTTCTGGAAGGCACATTATACTCAACTACAAACATCTGTGCCTACATTACATGTTTGTGTCAGCATATATGGGATTACCCCTTCCACCCCCTAGACTGTTGTAGCAAGTAGGAATTATGGCATGCTCACTTCACCACGCCCAACTTTCAGAATAGTGCATACATGTGTCAAGGAAGTAGTTGATGTGTACATCCAAAGGATGAAGCACACAAGGTTCTTTAAGCAAGGATTTAATCCCCACCTCTGGTTGGTAGGTGCTATCATTCTTTTATATGCTGTTGGCCACACATTTACAAATGGTCTGCATTTGGACCTCAGCTCCTTCCTCATCAGAACAGGCTGGACATTAGTTGGCTCCTTTTGTCCCTGACAATGGTTTCCTTTGGAAAGAGCTAATTGCTTACCTTCATCTTTTCAGTTAGCTAAGAAATGAAGAGTGGGTGTATAATATATCATTGCAGCTAGCCCAGTATATGGAAACTGTTAGGAAGAATCTTAGATGGCTCACAAACTAGCTGTAGTTGGTTGCTTTCTCTACCTTTCCCTACTTCTTACATCTTTCTGTGCAGTGTTGACTTATTGTGGCTCAAGTTAATTCATGCACTCTAGACAGTTGACTTATTCAGGTCATGTAGCATATAGCTTGCACTATGGACAGAAATTGAAGTTGACTGGTACTTAGGAAAGCAAAAGCTAAAATAGTTTCCAAAAAGTGTTGAGTTTATATACAACACCTGAACTGTCAAAGCTTGCTGGTGATCTTTCAGGGAATGGGTTACCCAGAACAGGCATCTACCTATTCTTTTCAGTGAGGGAGATTGGAACAATTCACTAACTATGTATTCTGTAGTAATAAAAGAGGATTGGGAGGGAGGGTGAGCTACATGTGGGCTCAGTTGAGCTTTGAAATAATAAAATTATGCCAAGAAGGAGCAGACATGCTTTGTAGCCTGGGAAGGTGAATTGTGATTTTGGCTTTGGAACTGAATTGGAAGGTTTTGTTAGGTTTCCTCAGTATTGTAAAACTTGGTAACCCCTTGTTCATTGAAGAGAGGGTGGCTGATCATTTCTCGAATTAAAAAACAAACAAAAAACCTCTGCAGACAGGGATGGTGAGATGGCTCAGCAGGTAATGTGGCTTGCCTCACAAATCTGATGACCTTAGTTCAATCCATGGAACCCAAGAGTTCCTCTCACCTCCGCATGTATGCTGTGGTCATGTGCTCCCCACTCCAGCATGCACACACAATAAATACGTTTTTAAACCAGTACATTGTCATACAATTGGTAAGTTGAGTGGTGGCTCTCCACTTTAGGAATGATGACACTGTTCAGTGATCCTGTCTGTAGAGTGGGCAGAAATCTACTTGGGTACAGGCATGAACGAGTGGTCTTGCTATTGGAAAGAATTAGTTGGCAAACCATCAATAAAAATATTAATTTTAGCTATCACCAATCCCCTGATGTCTATCCCAGTGATGTAACTTAACTCTGTAGCAAGAAAACAGCCTTAGATTAATTTTAATAAATATAAGTAGCTGTTTTTTTAATAGAAGCAGGTGACAGGTCTTAATTTGTTGATAGTGGGAGATCATCATTGGGTAGCATCAATAAGTATGAATGCAAGCTCCACATTTAGCACATGGCTAGATTATTAAGGAAGCCAGATCTGTGAGATTATGATTATGTTGGTTTGAACAAACAAGTAAATGAACTGCATTATATGTAAACCATGTAGGTATTCATAAAACTTGGTGATAGGCTGGGGTAATGGCTCAACTGGTAAAGTTTGTGCTGTACAAGCATGAGCACCCAAGTTTGATTCCTTAAACCCATGTAAAAAACCAAGGACAAGGTGCATGCTTAAGAGTTTGAGCACTTGGGGTTTGGGGGGGGGGGGGCAATAAAGGAAAAAGGCAGGGAAGTTCCATAGCTGAATGCCCCAGACAGTGTAACCCAATGCCAGTGAGAGATTCTGTCTCAAAAACAGTGGGTCACAGGTATTTTTGCTTATCGTGGTTTTGCAAGATACAGATGAAGACCACTATTGTTTAAGGACACAATATTGACATTTGAGTATGTTTTTCTCAGATTCTGGGGGTTGGGGAGTAAGGTAGGGAATTACAAAGGAAGAAGAGTAAAACATTAAATGCAATGGCATGGAAGAGAGGGCCAAGAATAGCTTCAAAGTTACTTCCCCCACCCCCTTCTGTAACTGGCTACTGAATCCAGCCCCCTCGTATTTTTAATTTGGATGACTAAAAGAGTAATAGAATTTCCATTAGCCACAGGGATACCAAAGCTGAACTCTGAAGCCTTGAGAAGACATAATTGCCTGTTATTGAAAGTAGAATGTGGTAACTTCCCCTGCTCCTTCCTTGCTTCTGATCATTACGCTGTTTGTTCTAGTGTTCCTTTCCTGCAGTGTCAAAGCATGCCTGTCACTAAGGAAAAGTTCCAACTAAGCCACCAGTATTGCCTTGTGTATAATTGTATACTAAGCACTGTGAACACTGCCAAAACTTGACTATTGTCTTACCTATCCCTGTACATTTAGACAGTAAGTGGTAGATGGTTTTGTTTGGGGGGGGGGGGAGTGATGTTGGAGATGGAACCCAGAACTTTCTGCATGCTTGGCAAGCACTCTACTATGAAGGCCCACAGCTCCAAGATGGCAAGTTGTTAGTACCCTGATTAGATACTCCCTGTTACTCTTATTAATAAGTAGCTTGTGGTGGTTCTGTCTGCTCACATCTAAAGCACAAGCCATGACTTGAAGATCAAACTCCTGTTATTTTCTGTGATTAAGAGGGTGGATTCTGACCAAAGTTTTAGTACCATGTGCTCCAGTGGTCTGATGTTTAAAATGGTAACTTTAAAGTTGATCACGTAAAGGCAGTCTCCAGACCATGAAATAATCTGCAGAATAGAAATAATCCATGACTTCCTGGCTTGGCAGAAGTTGAACCAGTGGTTCTCTCTAAGGTTCCCAAAGTAGATGTTAGCATTCGTTTTCCTTTTGGTGTGTGATGGAAGCACAGATCACAGGCAAACGTGGCTCCTATTGATTAGCAGTAGCATGGTAACTATGGAAAATATGGAGCATGGATGAATCTTAGAACAACGTCATGAAAGCATGGGGAATCTGAGGACTGGGTGAGGGAAAAGTGTGTGTTTAGTCCATTTCAAAAGACAGGAAGCATTAAATGCAACCAGGAAAGGAGTAGAAACGGGATGACGCTGGCATGATAGCAGAGGGCATAATGAAGGTGCTGGTGCTGCCTACAGTCTCCATGAGAGGAGTCTGGTCATGGCAAAGGGGGGCTCTGTATTGCATCCTATGGCCACTTGATGCAGTGTGAAGTGGTTTCCAAAATCCTCAAGGAGCACCCATCACCCACCAATTGTAATCAAAATGTGACTTACCAGAAGCTCCACATTCTTACACAAAGTTAACCCCTTTATTCTTTTATGCTGTGTTTTATGTCAAAAACTATGAAACAATAAGGATCCCTTAGAGTATGGCAAAACATAGTACCCTGCAAAGATAGGA
Organism: Mus pahari; assembly: GCF_900095145.1. Taxonomy (NCBI): domain Eukaryota; kingdom Metazoa; phylum Chordata; class Mammalia; order Rodentia; family Muridae; genus Mus; species Mus pahari. Next base: position 53,688,885 of record NC_034597.1, on the reverse strand, counting down.
AGAATTGAATAATTATTACCTGAAATTCCTTTCAAGTTGGCTTTGAGTGGGTCAAAAAGATCAGTGATACCCCACGATCTTAAAATGCTTTTTAAGTCAAGCTGATTTTGGATCTTAAACCTGCAAAACAGTGGCAAATGATCAGTTGCCATTTAGAATTCACACTATTCTCATACATACCACATGAAGTATAAGGTTCAAACAGGAGGTCAATGCACACTGGGCCCCCTCCCCACTGCCCTTTTCATTGTTCTTTCCCTTGAATCATACCTGGGATGAACCTGACCCCTCTGGGCTTTCCCCCAGCTTTGTCCATACTACTCATTTGGGATGGCTCTGTTTCCCTGATTGCCTTTAAATAACTCTCCATTCCTCAGCTGTTACCTTCCTACTCAACTGTTTTCTCACTTTTTCAAAATGGTACTAGAGATAAGATCCAGGACCTCCTACATGCTAGAGAAATATTCTATTACTTGAGCTTCACCCCTACCCAGCCCTGTGACTCCTGGTTCTTAAAGTCCAATTTGTATAGTTGTACTCATGGTGCACAGAAAAGTCTGCTTCCTATTGATATTCTTTATGACACCATAAATGACCTAGAAGCTACCTCAGCTCATTCTTATTAATAAGATAAATATAAATTAAATGAATAGTGCTGACATGGTGTTAGACACTATGAGAGCTTTGTAGAAATTACTTCATTTTCATATAATGGCTATTATTATCTCTTAGGCAGCAGGTGGAAAATTCAGAGCATAAAGTAAGAAACCTGCCCAAGATGACCTAACGAGTATGTGGTGCACCTCAATTCAAATCTGGGCTCTGGGAATGTGGAGCCAGCCCAGCCAGCATCACTCTCACTTGGCTCCTCATATTTGGGTAGAATCTCACACACAGTGGATGTAAATACCTATAGTTCCTTATATAGCCCCTTGTATAGCTTTCTCTACTATGTAACACATTTTCATGTTTACTGTGTGCAGTATGTGCCCTTGATATGCAGCAGAAAAGGAATTCAGCCTTTTTTTGCCCAGTAAACAACTGAGAGCAGAAAGAATCAGCACACCCACATGTCCCCAGGACAAAGCCCTAATTTACATTAGCCATCCAAGAAGCAAGCCTTCAAAGAGGATGCTGCTGCTATTTGTTTTTGAAAATTAAAAAGAAAGAAAAATATAATTTGTCTTTTGTATAAACCATGCATAACTTTAGAAAAAAGGTATGTTGACATTTTTTAAAATATTTGGCTCACTTATGAAATTGTAAGTACAGAAAACATCCTTTTCAAAAAACAAATGCTAAGTGTTAATGATTAATGCTATGGACCTGGCTTTTTTGTTTGATTCCTCTCACCAGGGACTTCTTACTTTACAGACTCAGTGGCAAGCTACTTTACCCTATATTATTGTCTATCTTTGAGAAATAGGCACGGTGGCAGTAGAATTTAAATAATGGTGTGATAAATGAAAATTCTTGTAGTGTTCAGCACAACGCTCAGTGTAGCCTGTGCACTTAGCATTGTGTTTTGACTGTGGTTTCTCAGTAATATTGAGAAAGTTAAAATCTGTTTGAAGCTGACCATGTGGTGGGTGATAAGCTAAATAATATCCTGTTTTAGTGCACTAAAAGTGACAGGTGAGGTGTGATTACATGTCCCTGCACAGCTATGGAAGCAGAACTAGAAGGAATGAGGCGGCACTTGAACTCAAGGAAACAACAACCAGAAAGCTGCCTGCCCTTTACAGAAACTATCAAGGGCATCCCAAGAAAAGAAAGCCTTAGTCCATATGAATTCTCAACTACATAGTAGGGATCGACTGGAAATAAGTTCAAACTGAGTCCAGCATCTATAAATCCCTGCCATGACCAAGCAGAGCTTAACTCAAGAATGCAAGGTGTGCTCTACATGGTAATAAGATGACACATTTGTTAACAAAGTAAGGGATTAAGATCATATGGTCATCTCAACAGGTGTAGAGAAGGCTTTGACAAAATCTAGCATCTTTTTGTGATTAAGAAAACAAGAGGACTTGGAGGTATGTTCAGTGATAGAGCACTTGCCTAGCTTGCTTGAACCTCACTCCTCAAAACAACAAAAACCAATGCCCAAACAAACAAAAAGCCCAAAGGCTCAGCCAAGTTGGGACATGCAGTAACTTTCAATATGATGAAGAAAGTCTACAACTCCACACCTTGGATATTTTCTTCAAGTTTTCCATCGAAGATTAAGAACAAGACAAGGATGGCAACTCTATCACTTCTGTTTAGCCTTGTGCAGGAGGATAGGAAATAAGCCAAATACTGAAATAAATTCAGCTTTAAGTATTACATAAACACCCAGAAGCACAAAACACTGTCAAAGAAACAGTGAGCTGAACTGTAGACATCCAAATCTCAAAGCACTCCCTGGCTGCCACACACACAAGTGCATCTAATGGCAACCTGCTTGCTTTGGAGAGAAACTGGTAAGCTGCTCTTATAAGACACTCTTTAGGAAGAAGAGAACAAAGTTAGACTCACGTCCTGATTTCTAGACTGACTAGAGTTCTAAGAGCCAGAATGATACAACACTACAAGAATCTAGAATCTACTAGAATCTACCTGTATGGAATCAGTAAGAAATAAACCCATGCATTTGGCAATTAATTTTGAGAGTGATGTGATGTCAAGAAACTATGATGGAGGAAAAAAAAAAGATCCTTTAGGCAAATGTTATAGGATACTGGGCCAATCCCCACGTACAACTACATGAAGACTTGGCCTCCGCTTACACCAAATGCAGTTGACTCTCAAATAGCATGGGCTTCATCTGCCTAGGTCCACTTCACATAGATTTTTCTTGTTCTCTTTTGAAAGTTTGCAACAATTTGAAAACCTTAGAGGTACAGCCTATTGAGTTTTGCTAGCCTATGCAGACAAGAAAAATAACACTAAAGGTAGACACATAAAACGTATGGACTAATTTGCCGTTTACTACATGAAGATGTGTTCAAACCTGTTAGAACAAGTTAAGCTTAACCTACACTTAGAAACTGCCACATGCAGCACCTTTCACTCTTGAAAATGTGAGCAGATGTAAATTTGCTGTCGAGTCATAACTGCATGAGTGTGTGATCACCTTACAGCTGCTTTTGTTAAACATCTGCAGTGCCCCTACTATGCTACGTTGATCGCCTTTGTGAAAGTGACATGACCTCCTGTGGGTCTCATTTATTTTTAGCCATGCATAATACATATCACACACAAAATACATATTGTATAACTACTTGCTTTTGGGATCAGAGAAGTCAAGAACTGGCTAGTAGTAGTTTTGTGGGGGTAAAAGTTACATGTAGGTTTCCTACAGTAAGGGAGGTTGGTGTCCCCTGGCACTAAAGTTGTCAAGGTTACAGTAATTAATTCACAGTAGATCAAAAATCCAAAGAGTGAACAAAACTCGTGAAAAATAGGCATAGATTTTTGAGAGAAAGTTTAAGTAGGCAATCACGTGACAGTCTTTTCTAGATTGGCTGCATAAGCAAGACCAGAACAATGATGATTTCAATGGGCCTCTTAACATGGAAGGGGGAAATTTCCACTGGGTCACACCCCTAGATAAAGAACTACAGGCATGCTAGAGGGTGGTGGCAGATGCCTTTAATCCCAGCATTCAGGAGGCAGAGGTAGCCAGATCTCTGTGAGTTCAAGACCAGCCTGGTCTATAAACTCAGTGAGATCCAGGACAGCCAGGACTACATAGAGAAAACCTTTCTGGAAAAACAAAACAAAAAATGAGCTACAAGCAGTTAATGGTTGCTATATGTAATAGTAACAATTTGAGAAGGAGCACAGGAGAGACTCAAAAGAGAGTGGCTGGAATGAGGGGGGTGTTATTCCATATCAATTAAAAATATATTTAAAAATGCTTAAATAAAATATAGTATATCCACACACTAGAATATTATTCAGTCATTAAAAAGATGAAATATTAAAACTGTGTGCTCAGTGGGAAGTCCAATAAAAAGGCTAACATTGTATTTGTTGATTTGCATGAAAAATCCCTAAGAGATAATCCATAGAGGGAGAGAGAGAGAGAGAGAGAGAGAGAGTAAAATAGTGGCTGCCTAGCACTGAGTAGTGATGACCAATGAATGTGTGTTTCTTTTTAAGTTAATGAACATTTTGTTTGCTTGGTTTTTTGTTTGTTTGTTTTTTTGGTTTTTTTTTTTTGTCGTTGTTGTTTTGTTTTGAGATAGGGTTTCTCAGTGTTACAAGCTCTGGCTGTCCTGGACTCAATTTGTAGACTAAGCTGGCCTCAAACTCACAGAGATCCACCTGCCTCTGCCTCTGAGTGCTGGGATTAAAGGCATGCACCACCATGGTCGGCTGGTGGTAAACATCTTTTAGAATTTGGAGTTGGGGGTAGAGCTCAGTTGATAGAATGCTTGTCTAGTGTGCATGAAACTGTGAGTTTGATTCCCAGCACTATATAAATCAAAGGCCCTAGTGCACATCTCTGAGCCCATTATTTGGGATCCAGAGGCAGAAGGATCAGAGAGTTCAAGGTTATCCTTGGCTATATAAAACATTTTCTCAAACAAAAAAATCAAAATTATTATTTGTGGCTGCAAAATGCTGTAAATATGTGCTATCCATCCATACATCCATACATCCATACATCTACCTACCTACCTACCTACCTACCTAGACATTTGCCACCTTACCCAGTGCAATGTGCACTTTAAAAGTAACTTTTATAAGCAATATATATATATATATATATATATATATATATATATATATATGTATATATATGTATATGTATATTTCAGGGTTTTTAATAGTCAAATACAGAGGTCTGGTTCATGTCAGCTCCTTCACTGTTAAACCAGGGGGTAGCTTCAGATTCTCTGCCTTCTCCTTGTCTGTGGTGACCAGTGTATAAAGGTACCTGCTGCAGCTAACCTTGAACTTTACATTATCCTTGTTCTTCTTGATCTTGACAGATTTGGTATCCTTCCACCGGCCTGTGAGCAGAAAGCCCCTGATTTCCTCAGTTTTCCGAGGCATGGTGACAGGCACTTGGCTTGGATGCCCACACCCAAAACACGCACAGAGGAGAGAACTGAAGAGAATGGGGAGAAAAAGCTATATCCTGTATTTTAACAAGAAAGTGAGGAAATATCGTTGGGAAACTGTTGCACCTCATGATAACCAGCAGGCTCTTCAAGGAGGAGCAAGACTCACTTTGGATGTGTGAGTTATGTAGTTGGGATATTACTTGAGTGTTTCCACAAAGGTTCTTGTGCTGGAAACTTGGCTTCTTGGGTAAGTGGTATTGCATTGGTGGGGCCTTTGGAAAGTTGGGCCTAATAGAAGGTGACCAGTCTGGACAGCCCTTGGGAGGTTTAAAAATAGTTCTGCTGTTGATTCTCATGAGAGTGGGACTCTATGCAAAAGAGAAAGGCAGATCCTAAATCTCTGTCAATTCCCTTCTTGCCCTGTGACTGCTTCTGCCACTGTGACGCCACCGTCTGTGTCCTGATACAGAGCAGAGAGATTCAGAACTGTGAGCTGAATAAAATGTGTATATTATATGTAGTGTGTGTGTGTGTGTGTGTGTGTGTGTGTGTGTGTGGAAGGATTATATTCTAACATATTAGGGAATAAACTGAAAAGCAAACTGATTTATATCTGGATTGATACCTTGAACCATGGTAGACACAACCAGGGTTTTGTCGTTTGTCTTTTAGACAGGGTCTCACTATGCAGCCTTGGCTAGCTTGGGCTGTTCTATATCTCTAAACATACTGCTTTCTAACTTCCAACATTGTTTTTCCAACCAATACAATGCAGGCTAGTACAATATCCTATCTAATTTTGTGAATGTTCTCAGCTTTCTCCTGTCTCTACCCAGAAGCAAGCATTTTATTCATTAAGTATATTACTCGGCAGTGTTAGTCTTCTCTGTGGAGCATGGCTATGACTGTGAGATTATGGATACAAGTGTCCTATAAGCACCCATTCTTGACTGTTTAACAGATTACATGTTCTTAACGAAAGCTAACTCCTTGTGCATTTAATTTTATAAATAAATAATTACTCTGGAAGATGGCTTCAAAGGTCACCTCAGAATATTGCTTGGTGATGTTCAAACTCAAGCTCACCCACTGGACTCATGCCAAGTAACATGTAACATTGCATTGGTCTCCACATTGGCCTCTCATTCACTGAGACCTGTATAATGAGCATAGAGCATGGAAAATGAATAATTTGAGAGAGCTAGAGGTAAGTTCTTACTCAAAAGCTGGCTGTGTAGTGGGATGTAGTAGCCTCCACTTTTAATCCTGCCATAAAAGGCAGAGGCAGGAGGATCTCTGTGAGTTTGAGGCCAGCCTAGTCTACATAGCAAGTTACAGGCTAGCCAGAGCTACATAGTGAGACTCTGTCTAAGGAGCAAACAAGCAAGGGAATGAACGAACTCTTGATCGCATCTATCGTGGTTCAAGCTATATGTCTAAATCCAGACCTAAAGCAGCATTAGCTTTTCAGTGTATTCCCTAAAGCACTGGTTCTCAAACTTCCTAATGCTGTGACCCTTTAACACAGTTCTTCATGTTGTGGTGGCCTCCAACCATAGAATCATTTTTGTTGTTACTTCAAAACTGTAATTTTGCTACTGTTATGAATCATAATGTAAATATCTGCTATGCGATCCTCAAGCAGTCATAGCCCACAAATTGAGAACCACTGTCTAAAGAGTTTATATCTTGGCTTTTTGTTTGATTGTTTTTTTTCTCTGTGGTCTGGTGTGGAGTGACTAAGTGAATGTGTGTGTCTGTGTGTGTAAGGTTGGTTTTGCTTATGAAATAAATGGCTTTATTTTCCTAAAAACAAAACTTTGATTAGTCTTTGTCTTAGTTAGAGTTTCCATCTTCTTTAGGGTTTCCATTACTGTGAAGAGACACCATGACCAAGGCAGCTCTTACAAAGGTCAACATGTAATTGGGGCTGTCTTACACTTCCAAAGGTTCCATTATCATCATGGCAGGAAGCATGGCAGTATCCAAGTAGGCATGGCCATGGAGGAACTGAGAGTTCTATATCTTCATCCAAAGGTAGCCAGGAGCAGACTGACTATTTCTCAGGCAGCTAAGAAGAGGGTCTCAAGGCCCACCCCCACAGTGACACACTTCCTCCAACAAGGCCACATCTTCTATTAGTGCCATTCCCTGGGCCAAGCATATTCAAACCACCACAGTCTTGAATTAGAGGCTTGATACTTTTGCAGTGATTGTATTCATCAGAACAAGGCTGTTTAAGTCATTGCTGAGGCCCTCAGATCTTCTTTCTTTCTCTTTCTCTTCCTCCTCTACCTCCTCTTTCTCCTCTGTCCTGTTTTTTTTTTTTTTTTTTTTTGGGTCACTGCTGAGGGTTTGGGAGAACATCATTGTGCCATTCTCCTCTCTCTGTGGAGTTGATCATTTCCTTGGGAGTCTTCCTTAGGAAGACTTAGCTACTCCAGGCCAAGCTACTCATCTTCACATGAGATAGCAAGTTCTTCACTTGCACTATGCTTTCCATATAGACTGCAAGAGCTTCCTTCCCTCCTGCACTAATTATACCCAAGAGCAACTAGACTAGAAGCTTTGATAGAGGTTGAGCATTTGGCTTTGAGAGATGGGGTTTTGTCTTGGGTTTCAGTTCACCTTTGGCATGATCTCATTTTAGACATAGACCCTGACACCTTGGGTCTATCCTTGTATGTTTTTATTCTAGGAGATGGGCTTATTTTTAACTGCCTGAGGGAGTACTACCAAGGCCTTTGCCTCTATTCACTGGGAGCCCTGGCCTTGGAGTGTGACCAATGCCTCAAGTGGACAGGTAGGTAAAGAATTCATATGCTGCTGGCGAGCTCCTGGGTATCAACACTATGCTCTTAGTGCCGATCTACAAAGCTATGCTGATTCCAAATTGCCAGACAAGCTCATTATCTGGAAAAGTTTAGACAGAACCATACTGTAAACAACGGATTTTACTAATGTCTTTGCTTTGGAAAATAAGATCTAGCACTGTCATTAGATTTTTTTTAAACAAAATTATATTTATGCCTATTGAATTTTCTTCAACAGAGGAACCTCTCTACCTAGAACAAATGTATTTTCAACACAGATACCCAAAGTTTTGAATTTATTAGCTAACAGATCAAGTTCTTACTAAGTTGCTCAGGCTGGTCAGAATGACTCTGTAGCCCAGACTGGCTTTGAATTTGCCATCATCCTGATTATCTGTACTTACAGCTGTACTACCCCATGCCTGGAAAAGTTTTGAATTGTTGTGTCTTCCTTTGGCTTCTGACTAAAATTCCATAAATGTTTTCTCAGTTACATAAGCCATCTTGTCCCTTTGCTTTGGTGGAATGACAGCTGTACATAAGGGTTCCTCCTTGCATTTCTTCATCCCACCATGGCTTTGCCTCTGGAGCAAGGTGGGTAGAGACCTGAGTCAGTCCAGTGAGAGCCAAATAGTTCATCTTGGGGTCTTCCCAGGAACCCAACTGTGTATGTGTCGTGATCTACTCTTTAGTGGTTTTAGAATAGACTCAAACTCCAGGGAGCCTCTCCTTGGTTAGAGCTCATTTGACAAGGTTAGCCCAGTGGAAGGATGGACTTTGAGTCTGACCACCTTCTAAGTGCAAGCCTTACTGGCTAACATGGTAATTGTTCCATAAGGAAGATGTCTCCACTCACCTGGGGAGAAACACGTCCATCCTGGCTCTCTTCAGCCTTGTGGTCCAGAGGTGGATGACTCTGGCTGTGAGGTGTGGTTCAATGTGGTCCAGAGGAGTGCCCTTGTCTTGGGGGAGCACCAGGAGTAAACTGGCCACTCTTCCCAGGTACAACAGCTCTAGAGCAGCTACCTTATGGCCTGCAGCATCCTGGAACTGGCCTGAGGGTTAGTGGGTTAGGAGTTAGCTCCGTCCTAGGAGCCAGGGAAACCTAACAGTACTACAGCTTGGAGTAAGCAGACTTACAAGACAGCCACAGTAAGATGTGCCCTCCTTAGCCTCAGGAAGCAATCTGAGACTGGGAACTATTAGGTGACATGGCTGCTTTAGTGTTCCTAAAGCTCTCTGAGATCTCCCACAGAGCCTTACTCAGGGATCCACAGCTGCTGGACCTGCTGAGGGCCGTGTCTTAGGGAGCCATCCAGTCTGAGCATTTTAGGGTTCAGGGTCTTTGTGTTACATCTTACTTTTCAAGATAAGCCTTTAAATCTACATTTCATGTGAGAAATGCCCAACTCTTAAAATCCTCTGCAGACCCAACACAATACACATTCCGGCTGGATTTGACTTGAAGACTGATCACTTCTGTGACCTAAACCGGTCTTAGGATGGGCAGCTGGAAGTCTATGGGCAGAGACAAGTCCAGGCCGCCAGGTGGAGTGTGGTTATAGAAAGAGATGATGGGACAAGTGACAGATAGCAGCGGAACACACTGACCTGGAAAAGGGTTGGTGCTGCTGGGGGTAATGTAGAAAGGTGGAGACCAGTTTTAGGTGAACCCGCTGCACGTTGTAGCTCAAACTTAGAACAGAGCCTGCTGGCATCCGTAGCACACATGAGGCTACCAGGCATCTGCTGGCACTGGGAACCTCCCCTGCTGTCTGGGATAAATAACCATAAGCAAGAGGGCCATATGGAGCAATGATATTTCAGGACCAGGGGGTCCTTTAGTCTGGAGGCCTTTTAGCCCTTATTTGGTCCTGGCTGGGTGTTGTGTCATGAAGGTGTCTTCTAGGAAAATTATTTGGTCCAAGTATTTTTGATTCCACATGAACATGTTCTTAATCAGTGTGTCGGCCGATACCTGCATTGTGTCCTCAGCATCCAGATGGGCATATCATTCAAGGCCCCTCTAGAAGCCTCCTGCTACTTTAAGTCTACCCACAGCCCAGATAATAGACCCCTATAGAAACATGTCTCCGTCCAATCCTGTAAAACAGAGCCTACCTTCCCCCTCTTGCCCATGTTGCTGAGTTTCCTCCAACTTTATGAATTTGGAGAAGAGACCTTACCATAGCTGACCTCTGCCACTAGGTGCATTGCTGGGACTTGAAGCACAAGCCCATGGGCACCGGTGAAAGGCAGGGGCTGCGAGGCCATGGAGAATCTCTTCTGCCAGGTACTTTGGAAGGTCATGGTGCTGGTGATGGAGAGCTGAGTAGACAGGGCACTGGCCTGGCCCCACAACGGGCTACCTGGGCCTTCGCCTATGGACAGAAGAGTTTTGCTGCAGCTTCATGTTGTTTTTAGTTTATTACAAAAGTTTTAATTCCTTATGCTGCCAAGGGACCCACAGTGGCCATGCTCAATGGCTTATAATTTATTGTCATGGAAATGGAAAGTAAGAACGCAGGATTCAGACTGGGTCCCTAATGACTGAGCTTCTGCTCTGGGGCAGGGAGTCACCTTATAATTTGAATTATAGCCTTCTTGTTAGCATGCATTCAGTGTGGCCTCCCTCCCTGTTTCTACGAGTGCCCAGGATGGCCCCTGGTTATGTTGAGTCATTTCCCAGAGATCATTAGGCATTGTCTCCCCGGGCAAATGCTTGCACGAATGAGGCTCTTTGACTGGAGAAGACTGCCCTGTCACCCCACCTTGGGACTTGCTAATTGCTGAGCTGCATCTCTCTCCACACCTATGTGGGGATAACTATGATCAGAACACACTTAGGGGAGGGCTGTGGTTAGGGTTTCATGTAAGAACAGGAAGGAGCAAGCAGATCATTCCTACAGAGACAGCTTCTGCCCCAGGCCTTCAAGTGTTTAATAAATATACTCTGTGCTAGGCTCTGCCTAAATGCTTGAAGAAATCGCCACAGCTTTTGGTTCAATTTCCCAGATGTGAGAAGTGAGGTTCGGGGAAGTTGGTCACACACCACTATCTCCCCAGTCATCCAACAAAAGAGCCTTGCACTTGAGTCTGAGCAGATATGTTCCATACTCATGCCTCTGGGGTTTAGAAAGACCAAGTCTTTCTTTTTCTTAAAGACCAGGCTGGGAGTTGAGCATACCTATGTTGGAGTTTTGAGTGGATCCCTTGACAACTCAAGGAGGATATAGGGAATCACTCCTTAATTAAAAAAATATTTTAACTATGTGTCTGTGTGTTTGCTGGGTGTGGGTATATGCACATGAAAGCTGGTAACCTTGGCTGCTGGAAGCAAGCATCGGATACTCCAGAACTGGGGCTAAAGGCAGTGCTACGTCATCCATCCTCTTTTAACAGCTGAACCATTTTTCTGGTCCCAAGGCTCAGTCCTTTAAAAGTCAATTGCCAGCTGGGCGTGGTGGCGCACGCCTTTAATCCCAGGCAGAGGCAGGTGGATTTCTGAGTTCGAGGCCAGCCTGGTCTACAAAGTGAGTTCCAGGACAGCCAGGGATATACAGAGAAACTCTGTCTTGAACCCCACCCCCCTCAAAAAAAAAAAAAAGTCAATTGCCAAAGCTAGCGTAGAACACTTGAAAACGCTGAGGGAGTACAGCCTTCAGTCTACACACATCAAAGCTGTTCTGTTTTTAGCAACCCTGGATCTTGAACGTTCTCCATTTATCTGAGTCTTTTTTGTGCTTACCAAGAACAATGCAGCCAAACTACCTGGATCAGAATGTAACCCTGGCTTTGTGGCCCATGGGCAAGCAGGAAACTCAATCCTGGTGTCTCAGTCCCTCCAGCTGTAAAATGGAGAAACAGCACCCACGCTCTAGGAGCAATGGGCGAGTGAAATAGAATCAGAGATTCCTAGTGGCACTAAAAAAAAAAAAAAAAAAAAAAGGCTGGCAGGTGTTAGCCACTTCTGCCCATTTCATAGCAGCCATAACCTGTGGTGACGATTGCGTTACACATGGCAAGGTTCCAACAGAACCAAGGGAAACGTGTGTGTGTGTGTGTGTGTGTGTGTGTGTGTGTGTGTGTGTGTGTCTTTCTTTAACCTGACTTTCCCAGAAACTACTTTTCCTGGCCTCTGATGCATTTTGCTGTCACATGGGGTTAGTGAAAAATGGCCCAGGGACAGTGACATGGAACAAATTCCGCCAGGTATGTCCATAGGTAGTAAACTCTGAGGAGCGCCTTTCTTTGTGCCTGCGTGCTCAAGGATAGGTGTGTATGTGCATGTACGTGTGTTCTTGTGCTAAGCTGCAAAGAGGGAGGAACAGAGGGGGCACAGAACATGCGTGACATTCAAGGGTAGGTCTGCCATCCCAACGTCTGCTGTAATTCAGGGCACCCCGAACCTCACCATGGCTTCTGACAAATGATGGCTGGCACTATCTCTTTGAGCCCTTGGCCTTGCTGAAGAGGGTAGTTTTCCTTTACCTGTGCTCTGGCCGGCTGTGACTTGGGAGGCCTCTGTGGTAGTGCTGTTAGGCTTGCTGAAGTCAGCGGCCTCCAGACTGCTGTTGGCCCACCGGGAGACTTGCTCCACAAAGCAGGGAGACAGAGGTGTTCCAGTTTGCATGAACAGGGTGCAGGCCAGCTCCATCCCGGTGCCTTGACTGGAGTTGTGCAATGTGGTATAAACAGTGTGCAGGAACTCTTTCACTCTTGGGTCTGTGAGAAAGGAGTGTTTATAAGGGCCTTCACAGCTCCCAACAGGTTGTCTCAGAAGATGTGTCCACACAAAAGTCCCTCACTGGAAAGGACATAGCCGCCCTAGTCAAAATCCACCTAACTCCACAGCTTAAAAGTTGGACAGAAAACATACTAGATCGCAAACAAACCTAGCTGGAGGAGAGTCTGCCAGTGCCTTGGAAATGGCAAAGCTGTGCTTTGATTTCTTTTTTTGTTTTTCTTTTTGAGACAGGGTTTCTTTGGCTGTTCTGGAACTCACTCTGTAGACCAGGCTGGCCTTGAACTCAGAAATCCACCTGCCTCTGCCTCTGCCTCCCAAGTGCTGGGATTAAAGGTGTGTGCCTCCACTGCCTGGCATGCTTTGACTTCTTTTTTTATCTTTTTTTTTGTTTTGTTTTTCGAGACAAGGTTTCTCTGTATAGCCTTGGCTGTCCTGGAACTCACTTTGTAGACCAGGCTGGCCTCGAACTCAGAAATCCGCCTGCCTCTGCCTCCCAAGTGCTGGGATTAAAGGCATGCGCCACCACGCCCAGCATGCTTTGACTTCTTAATTCAGGGACATTGCTGAGTTCTGGAGGAGAGGCTAGACCTGGGGATGTGACACGGTGGAATTTCTAACAGGAAGCCAGAGAGTTCTGTGCAGTATTGTAGCAAGGATGGGCAGTGACTGAGGAGCTGCTGTCCTGGTTAGAATTCGGTGCTGTGATAAAGATCATGACCAAAAGCAAGTCAGGTGGAAAGGATTTATGTTGCCTTCTAGTTTATGGTCCACTACCGACAGAGGTCAGGGCAGAAACTCAAGGCAGGAGACTAGAGGCAGGAACTGAAGCAGAAACTGTGGGAGGACTGGCTTGCCCCCTGTGTCTTGCTCAGCCTGCTTTCTTACACATCCTGGGACTACCTGCCCAGGTGGCAGCACCCACAGTGGGCTGGGTCCTCTCAAATCAGTCATTAATGAAGGAAATGCCACATAGACTTTCCTACAGGCCAATCCAATGCAGGCATTTTCTCAACGAAGGCTCCCCTCCCCAGATCAGTCTATCAGGTGTCAGAGAGCTGCCTTGCCAGTAGGTCTCATCCGAGGTCTCACATCCCGGGTTTTACTGCACTAACAATACAGCCCGAGACGAATGCTCCCAGAGTCAGAAATATTGAAGTAGCAGAGCGATGGGCTGGACATGGATCTCTGAGCGGATTTGTCCCTGTCCAATCTGCACACAGAGGAGAGTCCTTATGTGTGCTCCAGAATGTGCAGTGTTAGAATAAAATTTTCAGGCTTTATGGTGTCTACAAATGTTGCACAGGACACTCCAGACTTTTAGGTTACAATGAATGCTCTCCGTGATGCTTTGAAGTAAGGGCTATGGTCCTTCTACTACAGGGAGGAGGCAGATGAGGGACAGGCCCACTCATCATATGCTGAGAGTCACCATGTTGGAGGTAGAACTGTATCCTCGTCCTGTTGCCCATAGCGTGAGGAATGGCTGGGTTTGAGAAGACTCTGCTTGGGAGAGCTTTGTTCTCCAGATGAACAGGAGCTGTAGAGCATGTCAGTTTGGTGCGGGGGAGTTGGGGGCTATATTGCCTGTATTCTAGAGCATCGGTTTTCAACCTGTGATATTAATACATGCTATAGTGACCCCTGACCATAAAATTATTTTTCTTGCTACTTCATAATCGTAATTTTGCTACTCTTAGGAATCATGATATAAATATCTATGTTTCCCGATGGTCTTAGTTGACTCCTGGGAAAGGATCACTTTGACCCTCAAAGGGGCTGTGACCAACATATTGAGAACTGCTGTCCTAAAGGTGTCTAGAGGGGCAGAGGTGAGTGGCCTGAGGATGGGGACAAGGCTCTCCAAGAGGAAGCTGTCACTGCTGGTTTCTGCTCAGCCTCCTGCTGCCAGAGTAAAATGGTGGAGGGTGAGGGCCTATAATTGGGTGGTTTTAACAGGGTGCCGAGAGAAGAAAGGAAGAAGAAGAAAATAAACCCGCAGCGGCTAAAAGAAAATCACCCTGTTAGCTTGTCTGAGAGGTGACTCCCAGGCTGGTGGGCCTGGGCTCTGGACGGTTCTGAACTCTGCAAAGTTCTAGACCCTGGGAGGCTCTGGACTCTGGAGTCTTCCTGCCCATAAAACTTCAAACTGTGAGACCTGTCTTCCGAACACAGATATTTTAATTTTCAAGAACTCTGAGAGGGGCCAGTGGGGGTGCTCACCAGCCGGTGGGGTTGGACTGGGAGGTTGAAGCTGCCTCTGATTGTGTGTGTGTGGGGGGGGGGGAGAGAGAACTTACAAATGTATACATCTGCTTCTTGGCCCTAGTGGGGCTTAGGCGGTCTGGAAAAGCTCAGGATTTGGAATCAACAATCTGGAACGTGAACCTTGGCTTTGTCACTTGAACCCTGGCTTTGTCACTTGCCCCTGGGCCGGCTGAGTTTTGCTGAGCCGTTTACCTCTTGTGTTAGCCTGTGGGATTCAAATGACGTGGTCCTAAAAGAAAACTCCACATATGCCTTCCAAAGCAGGGCTCTTTTCCTGGAATGGGAGCTCTTCCTTTCTGGGGCCTATGTGCTATAATGTTTTCATTAATTTACCTAGAAGGATAATGAAAATGCTTAGCCATTGAAGCAATCAGAAATTGTGTGTTCCCTATGGACACAAGACCCAGAGAACCCGAGCTGGATCTGACTTCAAAGCCTCCTCCCTGAGGACGAGCCTTCAGTGCTAGCAGATGCCACGCAAGTCACCAAGGGAAGAGAGCAGCCAGTAAATAGTCCTACCCAGCAGAACCACGAAAATGACCAGTATGGCACAAACCCCCCAAGGGTCAGTAGTGGCACTCGTTCATATCTTGTCAGTAACCAATAGCTCTCTAATTGAACTTAAGGCTCACTCAGTAAGAGGGACATCATCCTTGGTATAGGAAGCAAATAAGGTGGAGAGGGGCTGGAAAAGTGTAAGAGGACCAAGAAATCTGTTGTGAGATTGTGTCTTCTACAAATGACGGGAAGTTTTACCCATGAAATCTCAGCAATATGGCAGCCTAAACAAGATCAGAACAAGCACAACTCCAGCAGACACACTAATAGAGAAGGGAAAGCTCGGGGGCCCGAACGCCAGACAGAGAACCGCAGGCAACCAAGGAATGCTGAGGAAGGAAGAGCCTTCCCCAGGGAAGAGCCTCTCCCTAATTGGTCATCCGATAACAAGTGGCCAAGCCCTGAAATCATACATGTACAAATAACATTAAATGTACTAAACAGATTGCATCTATCTATCTATCTATCTATCTATCTATCTATCTATCTATCCATCCATCTATATCTCTATCTGTGTGTGTGTGTGTGTGTGTAAAACAATAACAAAGAGAAGCCATGATTTCAAGAAGGGGCACGGGGGCAGGGGAAGGATTTGAGGGAAGAAAAGGAAGAGAGAAAATGAGGAAATTATATTTAAATTAAAAATAAAGAATATATTAAAATTTAAGTTTTATGTATATGTTCGTGTAATGTCCACACAGGCTAGAAGACAGTATTGGATTTCCTAAGAGCTGGAGTTACAAGTGTTCATGAGCTGTCTGACATTGGTGCTGAGAACCAAATTTGGGTTTGCAAAAGAAGTATGAGCAGTAACTGCTATGCTGTGAACATCTTTCCAGCCCTGCGTTACCTTTTAAAAGAAAGGCCGGGTTGTGGCAGGCAGCTGGCATTGCTGTATAATTGCAAGCAGGCACAGTGCACCTGAGATGGAGAGCATGCTAAAGAGGAGTCTGAGGATGGCCTGCTCCTGTTATTACTAGCTGATGGTGGCTCCATACAAGGGCAAAGCAGCGTGTGGTTCAGGAAATTAAGGGGATCACTGTCTTGCATAGAATTCCTATCATCTGGACAATATCTAATGGGCTCTGTGGAAGCCCTGATCATGTCATCATGCATGATCAACCTGTTAACCAGATACCATGATAGGATCTGGTCTCAGATCTGACCCTCTTTTGTCCCACCAAGACCCTTCATCCTGACTTGTGTGAGACTCTGTTGAAGGCAGAAGTGCCTGCCTTCTCTGTATTAATCACATTTCTTCTTCCTGACCAGCTTGGATATATTCTCTTCTGGGGAGCCTCCAACCTGCTCGGCGGAATCACAGAACCAGGTGGCACTCACCCCCTTGTTTACATGTATGGCTCTCCCAGACAGAGTTGCTGCCTTCAGAGTTCTCCTCATATACAGACAAGTTCCTGACCAGCCGTGGTCTATATTGCAAGAGCACCACAACACTTGATGAATCGTAGTGGACTGACTCTAAGTGAGCCTGTGGACATGTATGCTGCTGTGGTCTAATTGCTGAGAATGACCGAGTTCTAAACACTATCTTTGGTTTCAGTTGTCCCTAGAGAGAACAGCCTATCAGTTGTCCAGCAGGATTATAAGACTTGTTTTAGCAGTGGTCAGGGTCCTCAATGTTTTAGCATTGAGGACAGACACGGGGGGGGGGGTCACCTGGTGCCAGACATGTTGAGTGCTAACTTTGATTGGCTAGCTCAAAGGTCCACCCCCAGAGGACGCCGTGGCCAGGCTGAGTTGGCATTATTTCTTGTGCCTTCTGACAAATCTCAATTCATCCAAAGACGACTCCTGCCAGTTTTAGTGATGTTCATTGTTTTGTTTGTTTTGAGATGGGGTTCCTGTTACATAACAGATTGACTTGGAACTAGGAAATCCTGCCTCAGCCACCAACACTAAGTTTTATATTGACATCATATTCTGAGACTGAGAAGGGAAGGCCGTGTTAGCCTTAACTTATAGCTGCTCAGGTATTGAGCTGCATCACCCGTGTAGGTCAACGCAGGCTGAGCTGTGTTCTAAAGACTCTCTGCTGTTAGTAGAACTGTTTCGAGAAACAGTATGTAGATATAAGCTGGCAGAAACCTCAGACTCATGAAAATATGTTGGTCAAAAAGCAAAGTCCCAGCACTTGGGAGGCAGAGGCAGGTGGACTTCTGAGTTCGAGGCTAGCCTGGTCTACAGAGTGAGTTTTAGGACAGCCAGGACTATACAGAAAAACCCTGTCTCAAAAAACTAAACCAAACCAAACCAAAACCAAAAACCCACCACCCCCCCTCAAAAAAAAAAGAAAAGAAAAAGAAAAAAAGCATAGTCCTGGGTCTAAAGAGTGTGCATTTAAGTCCAGCCCTGCCTTTTATTGACTGTGTGACTCCTAGCAAGTTGTCTCCACCCTCTGCCTATCTACTTCCCCAAATAGGGGTGCCAATGAAATCACCAACTCAAAAGGATTGTTGAGGCCATTAGTGAATGTTTAGAGGGTGTTCCCCACCTCTCCCAGCCACAGCAAGCATTCTAAAAGGGGCAGTGACTCAAAACTGTGGTATTGCCATGAGGCTAGAAGGGAGTCCCCGCAATCAAGAACAGCCATGGTAAAAGTCTGAGTGCTTCAAGAATGGCCATGTCTCTGTCCCTGTGCACACTGGGATCTGAGCTCCCTGCTGAAAGCTCCTGAGCTGGGGTGGAGTAGGAAGGGGGAGAGAGAAGCAGGAGAGAGAAGCCTCTTCTTACCTTGCACAGTATAGCCCAGGGCCCCTGCCAGCTGCCAGCCCGTGTTGCCCCTGGCTCCAAACTGCAGGATCTCCAGGGAGAGGGACACGCTGGCCGGTGAGATGACGAAGTTTGTCCTGTTTCTCTCTGCTGCTGCACTCCGGTAGAGGTGGAGGGCAAACTCAGTCTTCAGCAGCCACAGGCCTTCACTGAGGGGGCTGCCCCCTCCTGCTGAGAAGCAGGAGGAGAGAAGAAAGAGGGTGAGCTGCAGGAGAGGCAACATGGAGACTGGACACCTGCAGTTCAGAGGGAGGAGAAGCACAAAGAGAATGCTGGTGACAGGGATGACAAGGTGACAAGGCTCATCACCTGGGAACTGGGGCACCCGGCTCTGTTTTTAGTGGCCAGGTATGGCCCAAAGGACAGTCTCGCTGTACCTTCTTGCTTACCCACCATGCTCCTACCTGTCTAGGCTGCTTGGCTGGGCTGGGATCCTTTTGAAAACTCAACCCCGTGCTGGAAGATCTGCTCCTCTTAATGTATGTGTGACCTTGGAAAAGTCCTGGTTATAGTGAAACAAGTCGTTATGTTAAGAAAAGAAATGTCAAAAGTGCATCCTATGGTTTCCTAGGACTTAGCCTGCTTATAGCTGAGCCATGTTTCTTATGAGTCATTATAATATTAACTACACTCAAAGTTTATCTTCTAGGCTAAAAAGATTCTATATTCTTGGTTGATATTCTCATATCCATTTGAGGTATCGTAACTATAGTCATGGGGGCTGTGCTCTAGAGAACTCAGTGACTCTCTGGTAAGGGGAGAATAACAGAGAGATACATGGGATAACTGGGCCTAGGATATTAGATTTCATGCTACATAGTAGATTATTCCACAGAGTAGAACAATAATACTAGAAAGCCCTTCCTCAGAACTGTGTCCTCCCAGGAAGAGGGGCTACCATGAGTAGGAAAGGAATCCAGAAGGGAGCAAGAAGAGAGGAACAGAGCACTTTCATTGGCTGTGCCAACAGATAGACAGTAGCAATCTGGAGAGAAATACCCAGTCCAAAGCACTTCCTATACAAGCTTATAAGCAAAGCCCTGGGCTCAGTGGAATTCCCTTTAAATAAAGATCTAAGAGAAAAAGCCATGTTTCCCAACTCTTCCCTTCAGGGCTGAACACAAATGCACGTGACCTAGGAACCCACAGAGTGGGGATTTGCATTGGTGTGTATGTCTAGAGAGAAAGTAGGCTTTACTCTAAGGTCATTAGTGAAAGCTTCAAGTCCTGCTTTGAGAGTTCGTGCAGCTTCTACCAGCTCCTGAGACAAGAACACTCGCAACCCTTAGCAAATAGACTTTGATGCCCAGACTCCTGGTGACCCGGGTCCTGCCATGACTACCAGGGATGAGTTGTATACTCACCAACTCTTTAATCAAATGGTAGTTTCCTTGTTTGATTCTGTTCTTGTGCCTTGAGCATCAACATGCTGCCCTTTTTAAAAGAGTAGGAACAGAATGTGCTCTAAATCACAAGACATCCCAGGGAGGAAACTGGCAGTTGCCGTCTCTGCCGGCGATGTCTCTACCACTCCGTCCAAATTCCTGGAGCCTGGAAGTTTCGCAGGGAGCCAGGAGAAGCGTCTCAGCTGTAGGCAGCAAAGCCCAGATGAGAGCAGAGTAAGCCTTGGGGACAGAGCCAGCCATGCCCATCAAGCCTTCTAAGGCTTGTGACCTGGTTGTACCAGCAAGGAACCCTCCATCTAGCCCTTTATGACTTTGAAGAATTCCGAGATAACTCTGGGTTTTGCTGGGTGCCAGGTACCTAATGCCTCTCTCCTCCTCCTGGAAACAAAACAATAGGTCAGTCTTTGAGCATGACCTGAAACTTTCAGCAAGTGCAGGGCTGAAAAAGAAAAAAAAAAAAAAAAAAGAAAAGAAAAGACAAAGACAAAGAAA
The DNA here is from genome assembly GCF_900095145.1 of Mus pahari. NCBI lineage: Eukaryota > Metazoa > Chordata > Mammalia > Rodentia > Muridae > Mus > Mus pahari. Next base: position 53,668,754 of record NC_034597.1, on the reverse strand, counting down.
AAGAAAAAGAAAAAGAAAAAGAAAAAGAAAAAGAAAAAGAAAAAGAAAAAGAAAAAGAAAACCAAGCAATGCAAAGTCTGGTTCAATCAGGTTAGAGCAGGAAGGACAGCTGGCCTCACCCATTATTAACAAAATCGAGTGTACCTGCTGTGTAATGTGAGCCCTAGAACACTCCACAGATACAGTGCAACAAGCCCACTGTAATAATTTAAGAAAGAGAGATCCCATGGGGGGTCCCTTTAACTTGACAAGTACTCACACCCCTATAATCAGTGGGCAATTCACTTTAAAGTTTAATCATAGATATTCAATCCAAGGGTATTTTGGGTCTTAGGATAGTTACAGTTCTGTAGCTGTTTCATGAAATCTCTTCAAATCTTGAATTTTGATGTAAATTCACCATTGTGTGTCTTGGACTCTAAGCCACAGTATGGCAGGGGAAAGAAATGTATTTAACTTTTGTCAAAGTACCCAGAGAAAGCACTCATTCCATCTATTCGTGCATCCAAGAAGTAGCTCCTGATTGCCTCCTGGGTCCCAGGGCTCTAGGCCTGCTTGGGGAATGTAGCATTGAATGAGCAGTCTGGGCTACACTCTCACTGGACTCTTTGAACCTGGACTTTAGATGTTTACACTGACAGTGTTAACAGAAAGCTGCAGTAAATCCAAGGGCTTTCATGTGACACCTCAAGTTTTTTAAGGGTGATCTGACTTTAGCTAAAGTTGATTAGTTAATTGCCAATAGTAGTATGGAGAGATGCCTGAGAAATGACTTCTGAAATTGGGCAATCTGGCTGTGTCACTTCTGTGAACATGATTTCCTAACTTTATGAATGTACAATTTTAAACTGCTTTTGAAAACATTTTCATGAAACAATGCCAGGAAAACTTTAAATGGTAGAGACATTTCTCACATGGACTAAATGTTTCAATGTGTGGATGAATAAAATATGAATAGCAACTGATGTTGCTTCGGGATACTCAGCAGAAGCTGGTATGTCATCATGGTCTCTGACCAGTTGTAGAGACTGTATGTTGGCATCCATCTTGTCAGGATTGGTTATTTATATGGATATTGGTTATTCATATCCATAAAAACAAGCGAAGTGAGCATTATTGAGTATATCCTCCATGTTCTGTGAACTGTTAGACATTTCCCATTCACAGCTGTACATTGTGTAAATCCCCACGACAATACCTCGAGCACACATATGACTCCCATTTCACAGAGGGAGAAATTAGGACAGAAGAACTCAAGGTTCTGTTGAGGCTTGAACCTATACCCCTGCTTTTACTATCAGACTTATGTTATTTCCCGCAGCCTCAGTGGTGTCTGTTAAAGGAGCCAAGACATTGGGTCTTTTGAACTCCCCAAGGGATTCTAAGGCTTTTGATAGTCTATCCAGACTCTATGGATTGGTGACATGCTTCTAGACTGCTTTCATTTCTCAGGGCTGCTTTGGTGAAGCACCTCTAGACAGACAAAGTATGGTGCTTTTAGATTCATTCATTCATTCATTTTGGTCACCCTGCTGATACCTCCTTCAGATCCTTCTCTTTCCCTTTAGGTCTCACCAGTTCTGAGCCTATTCCCAACTAGGGACTTTCCAGCAAGCACATGTAGCTGGAAGACACAAGCCATTTCCATCTTCTGGGTTCACCAGAGTCCTTGCCAGCTGCCTGGCTGAGACCCTCTCATTGTCCTATCCCATCTTGAAACCCAGAATCAGTCCACACTATCTCAGGGGAAACTTGTTTCAAGTTCCTTGACCAGGCCACTGAAGGCATCAAATTATAGTTGACAAGCAGAAGACCTGAAAAGAGTTGTATTTATACTCCCAAACAAACACACAACAAAGACGAAACCAGAAGAATCAACAGTCTCAACCCTTGTATGAATTAGATTCCTGAGCACTGTAAAGATTCCTGGTGAAACAAGAAGGTGACTTGAAGAAAGAAGGGAAGAAAGGGAGGAAAGAAGGGAGGCAAGAAGGAAGAAAGACTCAACTAATAAAGTAACTCCAGGTGTTCAAATCCCAGCACAGAAATAAAAACAATATGAAGCCTCAAAGTAGTGGCACCCATTGAAGATGACTTAGAAGAACTCCCAGATAAAAAATTAAAAATAATGATTAATAACTATGGTCAAACACTCAAAGACAAAAACCAAATGACGAATGAGAATGAAACAAGATGTCCAATGAAAATAGTTTGAATTTTAAGAAAATTCAACCTGAAATGATTCTGGAAATGAAAAACTCAACAAGTCAATTAAGAATCTCAATGGAACGCCTCAGCAACAGAATGGCCATGTGGAAAGAGACTTGGGAATAGAAACCTAGCAGAGGAGTTGGATAGCTCAGAAAAGATCAATGACAGAAAAATATATGAATGGAAGGAACACGGAAAGGTTTGGGGTACCATGAAAAGACACAAGCTCTGAATTATGCTCATAAAGCTGGAAAGGAAACCCTAGCAGAGACAGGAAATGTCTTCAGGAATATTGTAGAAGAAAAATTTCCAAAACTGGAAAGAGAAACACTATTCATCTAGAAAGAGGCTTTTAGAATGTAGAACAAGGCCAGGAAGGAAATTCTCCATGACGCATTACAACTAAAACATTAAAACCAGAATCACAAAGGGGTATTGAAACTTGCAAGAGAGAAAGGTCAAATTATGTACAAGACTAGCACTGGGTTGCCTGACAGAGACTGTCAAAGCCAAAAGGGCTGGAAAGCTGTGCTCTAATTCCAGAAGGCCAGAACTGTCAATCCAGATTAGCACACTTAGTACAACTAGCACACTTAGTACAACTATGTATTGGAATTGAAGGAGAAGTAAAAATGTCCCATGATAAAGACAGATTATAGGGCTTTATGAATACTAAGTCATCTCTATAGAGGATATGAGAAGGAACACTTTAATCTGAAGAGAACAAATCCAACCAGGAGGTCAAATAATACGAGAACAGGTAACCAAAAGAGATCAAAATAAACATAAAGAATAAAGTCAATAAAATGTTAGGAATTACTACACCGAATATTAATTATGTCAATTCGCCAATAAAAAGACAGGCTGGTAGGTTGGACTATAAAATAAGATCTATTAATTTTTGTTGTTGTTGCCTCCAAAGGGAAAAATACCCCATCACTTTGTGGTAAAAATGGTATTCCAAGCAAATGGAACTGAAAAAAAGCAGAGATAGCTATTCTAATATCTGACAAAATAGATTTCAAATCAAAGCTTGTCAGAAGAGATAAGGAAGGACTTATTAAGAGAAAAATTCACCAGCAGGATATTATAATCCAAAATATATATGCACAAAACATGGAGGGAACCTAATTCTACAAATGAAACACTGTTAGATATAAAACTATAGATTGATTCCGATATGTTGATAGTGGGTGATGTCAACACCCTACACTCACCAATAGATCATGTGGGAGAAAAAAAAAAAACTAAATAGAAAAACTTTGGAGCCAGCCGTGGTGACACACACCTTTAATCCCAGCACTCGGGAGGCAGGGGCAGGTGGATTTCTGAGTTCGAGACCAGCCTGGTCTACAAAGTGAGTTCCAGGACAGCCAGGGCTACACAGAGAAACCCTGTCTTGAACCCCACCCCCACCCCCAAAAAGAAAAACTTTGGAGCTAAATGGCATTATAAATTAAATGTATAACAGACATATACAGAGCATTCCACATAAACATTGACGAATACATAGTCTTCTCCACAGCCCATGGGACTTTCCTCAAAATCTATTCCCTAGTAAGACACAAAGCAAGCCTCAATAAATATAGGAAAACAAAATTTGCAGTCAACTGACCATAGTGGAGTAAAGCTGGCTGATAACAGCAAGAGAAAGCTCATGAGCTCATGGAAAGTAAGCAACATATGACTGGGCCAAAGAGAAATGAAGGAAGAAAAATTTAAAACGTCTGTAATTGAATAAAAATGTAAATACAACGGAAATCTATAGGATGCTCCAGAGGCATTCCTGAGACATTAGAGCACTAAGTGCCTATATTAAAAAATTTGAGACCTCTCAAATGAACAACTAATGATATTCCTGAAAGACCTAGAAAAACAGGAACAAACATTACTTGGGCTAAGTAGACAGGGAACAACAATCAAAGTCAGGGCTGAAATCAAACAAACAATAAAAGTAATCAATGAAATAAGGAGTTGTTTTTTTTTTTTTTTGAGAAGATTAACAAGAGTGACAAACCTTTATCCAAATAAACCAAATGAAAAGAAAAAGAGTCTAAAATAATAGAATTAAGAATGAAATGGGAGATAGTGCAACAGACCCAGGGAATCCAGTGCATTAAAAGGCCATGCTTTAAAAATCTATACTTCACCAAACTGGAAAAACCTAAAAGAAACAGGTGAGCTTCTAGATAAATCTAGCATACCAAACACCAAGTAAAGATTAAATAAATGAATTTAATAGACTCATAATATAGCAAAGAGGTAGAAGCAGTAACTACAAGTCTCTCAATAAAATAACCAGGGCAAGACGGATTTAGCACAGAATCTTCTCAGACCTTTCAAATAAAAACTAATACCAATACTATTGCAACTGTCACACAAATTAGAAAGGGATGTATACTTCCAAATTCTTCCTATGAACTCTTATTACACTTATGCCAAAAACTAAGCAAAGACTGAACAAAAATCCTTAAAGCTAGCAATTAAAAATTGGGACCTCATGAAATTAAAAAGCTTCTGTACAGTAAAAGACGTCATCACTCAAGTGAAGAGGTAGCCCACAAAATTGAAAAAAACAAAAACAAAAACACCAAAAACAAAACCCTCTACCAGGTATACATCTAAAAGATGGTTACTATGGAGAATATAAAGAACTGAAAAACTAAACGTCAAAGGACAAACAACCCAGTTAGAAACTGGGGTATGAAACTAAACAGAGAGTTCTCAGAAGATGAAATATAAGTGGCTGAGAAATGCTTTAAAAATATTCAGTCTCCTTGGGGAAATGCGAAGTAAAACTATTTTGAAATTTCATGTCACTACAGTCAGAATGGCTAAGGTCAACAAACCAAATCACATGATGACAGATGCGGGTATGGATGTGGGGAAGAGGAAATCACTGCTGGTAGGAGTGCAAACAGCCACAGTGGAAATCAGCCTCAGGAGACCCAAAACCTAGAAATGTATCTACCACACAACTTTAGCTATAGCACTCTTGAATGTTGTGTGGGCTGGTTTTATGTCAATCGGCCTAAGCTAGTGTCATCAGAGAGGAAGGGGCCTAAATTGAGAAAATGCCTCCACAAGATCAGGTTGTAGGTAAGTCTGCAAGGCATTTTCATAAGTAGTGGTTGATGGGGGAGGGACCAGCCCATTGTGGGTGGGGCTACCCCTGGGCAGGTGGACCTGGGTTGTATAAGAAAGGAGGCTGAGAAAACCATGAGGAGCAAGCCAGTGATGAGTATTCCTCCTCTACAGATTCTGCATCAGCTCTAGCTCCAGATTCATGCTCTGCTTGAGTTTCTGTCTTGACTTCCTTCAATGATGAATAGTGTTATAGAAGTGAAAGCCAAATACCAATCCCCCATGGGCTTTTGGTAATAGTCTTTCATTATAGCAATATAAACCTAAAGGATGCATACCCAAAGGATTCCATATTCTAATACGAAGATACCTGCATTTTTATGTTCATTTCTGTTCTATTCACAATATCCAGGAACTAGAAATAGCCTAACGCCCATCAATGGATGAATGAATAAGGAAACAGTGGTATATTTGCACAATGGAGTATTATTCTGCTGATAAGAAAAATAAAATGATGAAATTAGCAGAAAAATGAGTGGAGCTAGAAACCATCATTCTGAGTGAGAGAACCCCGGCCCAGAAAGACAGATGTTACATATTTTCTCTTATTTGTGTATGTTAGCATTGGAGCTTTGGATATGGGTGTTTTATTTGGAATACCCACAGAGGCCAGGAGATTATTAAGGGACCATGGTGGTGGGGGGGGGTTGGGGGCTCAAGAGAGGAGAGATAGAATGCAGTGGCATAGAGGGAATAATGAGACAGGAAGGGTTAAATTGTGGTTGGAGAGGAGAGGGCAGGGTGGAGGAGGGGATAAGAAAAGAAAAATAACACAAAGATCCTTTGAAAAAGACTTATGGAGACTTACTGTTGTGACTCCCTAAAGTAAATACATTCATACACATATTTGAATATATATATATATATATATATATATATATATATATATATATATTCATTCAAGATGGAGTTGTCCTATAATAGAGTGAAGATGCCCATAGCAGACACCAAAGGCTAATAAATAAGATGCTGCTCAGTGCCAGGAATGGGTTGTGTCTTTTATAGTGGTTGGTCAACGAGGTCCCGTAGACGCCCAAACATTACCAGCTTGGCAGGACTCTCCGTTACCCTCTCGATCTTGACAGTAAGACCCTACTGCTAAAACTACCGCATACCTGAGTTGTGGAATATTGAGGAATCAAGCTGAAAGCTCCAGCCCTGCAGGCTAGCGTTCATAGTGCTTGGAAGTTCTATCCAGGTTCCCAGGGGAGAGCAGGAGTCATCAGTCTTACCCAGCTATGACCCCTGTGAGCTATAAGAGCAATGACTGGCCCAGTAAGATGTGCCCATGGACACAAAAGTGACATAAATATTGTGGGAGTGACCAACCACTCCTGCTCTACAAGATGAAACCAACACCTGGCCCCATTATCTGATTAAGGATCACCTTCTCCATTATTCTGCTAAATAGGTATTTATATTTATATCTAACATATAATCTAATAATAAATAGTATTAAACTTGATCCTAATAACATCATTATACCCATAGATTTCCCAACTTTCTTCAGAATAACTTCTATTTGCAATAGATGGTAATTATCTCAGAGTTCCTCAACTGACCACAGTTCAGAGAATGAGACTGAAGAATGCTTAGCCCTAAGTGGAACACCTATGCTTCACCTCCTTTATTTCAACTTTCAAGGATCATTGTGAAAGGGGAGGTGAAAAGAATGTAGGAACTAAAGGTGTTGGATGGCCATGAGGAAGCAGTATCTTCTGGACATAGCAGGGTAGTCGCACATCTGGACTCACAGCAGTTTATGGCAGAATGCACAACACCTGGGAAAGGCCAAGCCAGACGAATTCCAGCATGGAGAAGTGAGATAGTCATGAAGTCCACCTCCTTTTTTCTTTTTTTTTCCATTATTTTTTCCCTTTTATTAGATATTTTCTTTATTTACATTTCAAATTTTATCCCCTTTTCTCATTTCCCCTCCGAACTCCCCCATCCCATCCCCCCTCTCCTGCTTACCAACCCACCCACTCCCTGTCCTGGCATTCCCCCCTGCACTGGGGCCTTCACAAGGCCAAGGGCCTCTCCTCTCATTGGTGTCCCACAAGGCCGTCCTCTGCTACATATGCGGTTGAAGCCTTGATTCCCTCCTTGTGTGCTCTTTGGTTGGTGGTTTAGTCCCTGGAAGTTCTGGGGGTACTGGTTGGTTCATATTGTTGTTCCTCCTATGGGGCTGCAAACCCCTTCAGCTCCTTGGGTTCTTTCTCTAGCTTCTCCACTGGGGACCCTGTGCTCCGACCAATGGATGGCTGTGAGCCTCCACTTCTGTATTTGTCAGGCACTGGAAGAGCCTCTCAGGAGACTGTCTCCTGAGAAGTCCCATTCCTAACTGAGGAGCTATTAGCAATTGATTGCTACCTCGAGAAGGACAGTCAGTTTTCTCTAAGATTGTAGCTCCTGGTAAGTCATATCCCAGTGGAAGACCACATATACAAGAATACTTGAACAGCAAAAACTGGACTTGATACATTTAAAAAAATCCATATTCCTATCTTTTCTTTTTTTTTTAATTAGATATTTTCTTTATTTACATTTCAAATGCTATCCTGAAAGTTCCCTATACCCTCTCCCCCCCTGCTCCCCTACCTACCCACTTCCACTTCTTGGCCCTGGCATTCCCCTGTACTGGGGCATATATAGTTTGCAAGTCCAAGGGGCATCTCTTCCCAATGATGGCCAACTAGGCCATCTTCTGCTACATATGCAGCTAGAGACATGAGCTCTGGGGGTACTGGTTAGTTCCTATTGTTGTTCCACCTATAGGGTTGCAGACCCCTTCAGCTCCTTGGGTACTTTCTCTAGCTCCTCCATTGGGGAACCTGTGTTCCATCCAATAGCTGACTGTGAACATCCACTTCTGTGTCCTACCTTTTCTTAAAAAAATTTTATTTATTTACATCCCAAATGCTTTTCTCCTTGCTCCTTTCCCATCCCTTCCTAACCAAATCCCTCCCCACCCACCTCCACTATTCCTCGGAGAGGGTACCCCCCCTTGGGCATCTCCCCCACCGTGGTGTGTCAGATCTCTGCAGGATTAGGTTCATCCTCTCCCACTGAGGCAGGACAAGGCAGCCTTCTTCTGTATATGTGCTGGGGGCCTCTGGCCAGCTTGTGTGTGCTCTTTGGTTGGTGGCTCAGTCTCTGAGAGCTCCTTGGGGTCCAGGATAGTTGACTCTGTTGCTCTTCCTGTGGAGTTCCAATCCCTTTCAGGGCCTTCAACCCTTCCCCCAAAACTTCCACAAGAGTCTCCCACTGTTGTCCAATGTCTTGCTTTGCGTATCTACATCTAGTTTGGTCAGTGGCTGTGTAAAACCTCTCAGAGGGCAGTTATGCTAGGCTCCTGCCTGTAAGCATAATGGTATACCATTAATAGTGTCAGGGATTGGTGTTTGACCATTGGATGGATCTCAAGTTGGCTGGTTATTGGTTGACCATTCCTTCAGTTTCTGCTCTGTCTTTGCCCTTACATTTCTTTTAGACAAAACACATTTTGGGTCAAAAATTTTGTGGGTGGGTTAGTGTCCTTATTCCTCTACTGGAGGCCCTGCCTGTCTATTCAGATTCCATGTCCCCACAGTTAGGCATCTTGGCTAAGCTTACCTGTATTGACTCCTGGGAGCCTCCTCTATCCCAGGTCTCAGGGACTACGAAGGGACTCCCCCCTTCCCCAGCAGCTGCAGATTTCCATCCGTTCTCCTAGCCTTCTGGCTCTCTCTCCTGTCTCTTCCCACACCTTTCCCACCTTAAAATAAAAGACTTCTAGAATCACAAGCTAAAATAAATCTATACTCCTTTCGAAAAAAAAAAAAAAAAGGATTTAAAGCAGCATGAGGTGGTGGGGGAACGTGGATCTCAGAGGAGTTAGGGAAGAGAAGTATTAAATATGATTAAAACATTCTATAGAATTCTCAAAGAAGTAATAAAACATATTAAAGAAGAATGACATAAGCATTTTATTATGATTCATTTTCCACTGGCTAATTTCTTATAGGCATAAGTATATAATTTTCAAATCTGGAGTTCTATTCAAACTAATATGTCGATAGAAGCATGCTGTTTAAATTCAGGTAGACCACGTTTAATATGCAGGTGTTTCCTCATTGTTGTGTATTGCTGGCTTGCCCAGGTTTGTGTGGGGGCAATCCTTATTTGTAGCTCTACTCTTTAGGAGTTCATGATAGGAAGAAAGCACACTAGCTGTCTGAGATATGTCCTCATTAAAGAAAGAAGTCCTAAGGCCAGGACAACTTAGAGAGTGATATGAAGGAATGAGATACCACAGAGTTAGAGGAAAACCATGTACTGTGCATTTGAGCCTCTGCCTGTCTTTCTAGAGGGAAGGATGGAAGGAGTCACATCAGAGTTTCCTGCTGTCAGTGCTGACAGTTGCAACACGGCCTTACAATTCTTCAAAGTTACCCGGTGCATAGGGTTCAAACAACTAACCTTCTGATGCCTGCCAGCATCATTGATCGGATAATGCACTTGTCTGCCTTTAATGACTATAGATCCAGAGCTAAGTAAGTCTGTGATCTGCTCGGAGCTTCAGCTACCTCTTCAGCACAGTGGGCTTATAGGACCCACCTCTCACTCTGAAGATGCAGCCTCTGCACCACCCGGCATGGAATTGACTAAGAGTGGAAGGTCAAGAGGATCAGAGTCTGTGGATCACGTCCTCTTTTGCCACTTTCTGTAACAGTAATAAAATACCTAAGGAAATTAGTTTATAAGGAGAAAAGGTTTGTATTGGCTCACAGTTTTATAGATTCCAGTCCATGGACAGTTAGCACCACTGTCTTTGGGTGGTGAGCATATTATGTTGGAAGTACATAGTAGAACAACCTTCTTATGTCATGGTATCAAAAGGGACATGGACACACACACACACACACACACACACACACACACACACACAGAGAGAGAGAGAGAGAGAGAGAGAGAGAGAGAGAGAGAGAGAGAGAGAGAGTTTAATGGTTTCTGATTCTTTCAAAGGCAGTCACCCAATTACCTAACTTCTTCAAATAAAAATTTCTTAAACTTTCTACTTCTCAGTAACACCAAGGACTGGAGATTAAGTCTTTGACACACCAGTCTTTGGGAGACATTTTAGATTCAAACTATAGCATGTGCCTTAGTTAGGGTTTTACTAAACAGACACCATGGCCAAGGTAACTCTTATAAGGACAACATTTAATTGGGGCTGGCTTACAGGTTCCGAGGTTCAGTCCATTATCATTGAAGTGGGAACATGTCAGCATCCAGGCAGGCATGGTGCAGGAGAAGCTGAGAGTTCTACAGCTTCATCTGAAGGCTTCTAGCAGAAGACTGACTTCCAGGCAGCTAGGGTAAGGGGCATAAAACCTACACCCTGCGACATATCTACTCCAACAAGGCCACACCTACTCCAACAGGGCCAAGCATATTCAAACTACCACAGGTATTCAAATGTCTTTCAAAAGGAGAGCCTAGAAAATTTTACTTTTATTAAAATTTTTTATATTTATTTATAACAGAGGCTTCTATTTATGACTTCAGAACTAATTTTTCTTCTTAGACACAATCTTCCTATGAACCCCACCCAGGCTTGCCGCAACACTGTGACTCCCCCTGACTCTGCATGTGTTCAGTTTCAGAGGTTATGTTTTGTCTAACTATGAAAAGTCACTCAATACTGCTACCTTGCGAGCCAAGGCACATCGGTTTCTTTTCTTGTTTCTCTGACCAAATCATCCACAGGAAGCAACTTAAGGCAAGAAGAGCTGACTTTGGCTTACAGTTTGAGGGTACAGTCTGTCATGGTAATAGCTGAGTGAGGTGGCAGGTCCCATTGGGTTTCTCATCAGAAGGTAGAGAACAGTTAGGAAGTGGCACCAGGCTATATCAAACTCAAGATCTGCCCCTAGTGACTCCCCTCCTTGGGCAATGCCTCATTCCCTAAAGGTTCTACAGCCTTCCAAATAGGAGCCACTAGCTGGGGATCCAGGATTCAAACACATAAGCCCACGAGGGAAAGATTCACATTCAACTCCTAACACTAGGAGAGAGCTAACCCCCCTCAGTTCATGCCAGCCAGCCTGTCCCTGGCCAAGCCCCCTCCCCTCTTGTTTGTTTCTTAGTTCCCCCTCAGTAATATGTGTTTTTCTGTGGATCCATTTAACTTTGCATACACGATTTTATATACTTCACTATAGCTCTGAATGTCCTCTGGTGAACACTGTGTTCTTACACCTATGGGGCACCATTATTGTACTGGTTAGTTTTGTGTCAACTTGACACAGCTGGAGTTATCACAGAGAAAGGAGCTTTAGTTGGGGAAATGCCTCCATGAGATCTAGCTGTGGGGCATTTTCTCAATTAGTGATCAAGGGGGAGAGGCCCCTTGTGGGTGGGACCATCTCTGGGCTGGTAGTCTTGGGTTCTATAAGAAAGCAGACTGAGCAAGCCAGGGGAAGCAAGCCAGTAAAGAACATCCCTCCATAGCTTCTGCATCAGCTCCTGCTTCCTGACCTGCTTAAGTTCCTGCATCCTTTGGTGATGAACAGCAGTATGGAAATGTAAGCCGAATAAACCCTTTCCTCCCCAACTTGCTTCTTGGTCATGATGTTTGTACTGGAATAGAAACCCTGACTAAGACAATTATATTCCATTCCACCCTCGTGGCTAGTGGGGGCACTCTTCACAGTGTACAAATACCACAGTGGTTTCATGCACTCCCACAGCGTGGTTCTCAGTGCACACAGTCCCTGCATTTCTCACGTGGGCTGCACTCCCTCCCCAGAACCATTACAGAGGGAACCAGTTTGGGGGAGTAGGATGTATATGCATGTCATTCACCTGGATGATAGAGCATCTATCTTTATTGTACCTACCTACATCCCACATCCCAACCAATGTGTACCTAGTCCACGGTCAGTTAGCACCACTGCCTTTGGGTGGTGAGCGCATTATGTCGGAAGTACATAACTGAGTACTTCTCTCTTAATGTTCTGGTGTGCTTGATACACAATGGTATCTCACTGGGTTAATGTGGTCATCTGGATGGCCACCAGTGCCTTGGAGGATTTCATAGTGCGTTGCTAGTTCCGTTTCCTCTCCTGCAACTGCCTACTCACATCCGTTATGTGTTTTTCTATATTGAGGGATTTTCTTTTTAAAATCTTTACTGTATTTATTATTTGTGTATGCACATATGCATGTGTGTTAGACATATTGTGGGGCACGTGTGGAAGTCAGAAGATAACTAGAGTTGCTTTTCTTCGGCCAACATATGGAGCCTGGGATTCACCTGGAGTCATTAGGTTGTTACCTGATGAACCATCACTCCATCCGCCATAATTAGAATTTGAAAAAAATTAATTATTTGAACAATTTCATACAATGTATTTAGGTCATATTCACGCTCCCACTCCTCCCCCTGCTTCCTCCAAGATGCACCTCCACCTCCCCGAACGATGAGACAATGAGAATCCAGAACTGTGAAGCAAATGGTACCTGGCTCAGAATACTTCAGGGAGGTTCAGGGAGCCAAGGCTCTTAGGGTCCAGCTGGGATTCCTCTCTGCACAATCTGGAGGCCCTGCTAAGGGATTACCTCACAGCCGGTGGTTTGCAGGTGGAGGCACCAGAGTGAGGTGCCACAGGTTATATTCGTGGCTATATTAATGGTTTCCAAAATATGCCGCCATGTGCTGATACAGCCCATCAATTTGTAGCTTAGGTTGTATTTCTGACCTTGGCATAGAATAGATGGCTGTCCCTTGACAGGGCAGCCAGGTAGCTGTCAGTGATGGGGTAAGCATGCTTACAACTTTGCCTTTGAGAGAAACATTTTCACAGGTAAACAAATGTTTTTTTGGTGGAAAACAGTCCCCAGTTTTAAGCACAAGTATGCTTTTTAAATTTCATATGTAAAATATAGGATAAGAAACCTTTGTGAGCTTCATTAGGTGTATCACAGGCTAATGGGTTATCTTGGTACCTACTGTTTGTGTTAAAGTATATTTCGATTTTTCAGACACTAGGCTTGTCCTCCTAGAGGCAGGCTCCTGCCTTCCTTCAGTGGGTATTCCATTGAAAAGAAAGCTACAAAGACAATAATGCAAAGAACAATGGGGTTGTGAGCATACTGAAGACTGAAAAGTTGGGTTTAGATTTTTCTGAACACTGGGCTTGATGAGGGTAGAGAAGGCTTTTGTACACAGCTGTATTCTTCATTCTGAGACGGAAGTCTGGCCTGTGGAATACATAACTTGTTGACTGGTCAGAGGAATGAGGGTTAGTCGTCTGTCACTATAATAAATATCCGAGCCAACCAGACTGATGGATAAGAGGCCTGTTTTGCTTCAAAGCTTTAGCATTTTAGTCTATCATAGCCATATTGCTTTTGGGACTGTGGGGAGGTAAGACCCCATGGTCAGAGCATGTGGCAGAACAAGGCCACTCACCTGACAGCCACTCACCTGACAGCCAGCCAGAAGTGAACATGGCAGGGGAAGAGTTTGCAGCTCAGTGACCTAAAGACCTCGTCCTGGGACCCTTCCTCTGATCATTTCCACTACTACCTTCCAGCCCAATACGGGGACCAAGTCTTCAGCACACAGACCTTGGGACACATTTCTGATCCAAACTAAATCAAGATGGGAAAAATGAATGTGTTTTGTTTTTGTTTTCTGAGGTAGGGTGTCACGTAGCCAAGGCTGGCCTCGAACTCTTCATATGCCCAATGCTGGTCTTGAATTTGGTTTCCCTTCCTCTGCTTCTCAAGTTTCTGGGTTTTCAGGCATGTAAGGAGGCTGAACGTGTTAGTGCTTGGTCACCCCATCCTCCATGTCAGGGAGTTTAAAGCACTAAGTCCAATTTATGCAAGTCCACTTTACGTTTTACTTTAAGTCTTCTGCATATGACAAACAAGAAGGCCTTTGAACCACTGTGCAGTTGAGAACGGATGCATGCTTTAGAAGACACTTTGCGGGGGGTGGGGGTGGGGACGCTTTGCCCGAAGACATTCAGATGGGGTCAGAGTAATGTGGGTTCTCCTGGCTCCTCCCAGGTTCTCGGGGGGGGGGTAAGTGGTGGTGGTGGTGGAGGAGTGACCACTCTGCTAGGTGGCCACAAGTCTGCTAACTGCCTACAAGTCAGCCAGGGGCAGTTCTTATCCCAGACTTGAACTCTGGATTCTGAAACTGGCTTCCCTTCTTTTATCTCCAAGACCTGGGGGTTTATCCAAATTTGTATGGGATGGGAAGGGTTTATAGGGTTTAGGGAACTGAAATTCAAAGTTTTCAGAAACCCTGTGTTATGGTTTTTATTTTTTACTTTTATTTTTTGGTTTTTCGAGACAGAGTTTCTCTGTATAGTTCTGACTGTCCTGGAACTCACTTTGTAGACCAGGCTGGCCTCGAACTCAGAAATCTGCCTGCTTCTGCCTCCCAAGTGCTGGAATTAAAGGTGTGTGCCACCACCGCCCGGCTTTGTGCTATGGTTTCTAACTTCAGGAGTTAGCAGGAGCAACAGTCATGGACCTGGCAGTGGTGACAGACTGTTTTCCTGATGAGGCCTGGGTGAGTGGAGCCAGAGCCCAGGCCTGTGAGCAGGTTTCCCACTGGTCCCCAGGGTGAGTCAGTGAGCCCAGTTACCATAGCTGCCACGTGGCTGCTGACTGAGTCATCAGGACCACGGTTCTGTAATGTTCTGAGCCACAGTCTTACAGTCTCAGAAACATGAGTGGAATGGTGACAGGCAAGCTTGCTGTAACTGGTGACTTTGATAAACAGGGTTGGCTTGATTTTGATTGTGAGGCACCATGCAGTCTTTCAGTCCTCGTTTAACACTTAGCAGTTACAACCTTCTGTCATCTGGGTTATGTTCCCCATGGTCATCGCAGAAGTAATTTACGAGCACATAAAGATGAGGGCCCTCCCACCCTCTCATGCAGGGACACTTATTGGTTATCTTACTTTTCTGTTTCGGGAAGGGATGCTGATGTAGGTGGGTTGAAGGGGAAGGCCCAAGACAGATGTGTGTGTGCAAGGCAATGTGTGCTTCTGTGCTCTGGCTTTGAGTCTGGCCAGTGGGGAATGGGTGGCATGGTCACAGGAAGAACTAAAGTATACAAGCCCAGGAAGACTGGGATAGGGATGGGGAGAGTAATGGAGGGGAGG
>NC_034597.1:53605200-53653150 GCF_900095145.1 Mus pahari | reverse complement strand
GGGAGGGGAGGGGAGTTTCATCAATGTGGCTATGGGAAAGCCATCATCTCCACTGGGATATATTCTGCTGAGGCCTTTTGTGGGGTGTGGGGAGGAAAGAGCAGCCATGCTCCTGTAGGTCGGCCCTCACCTGTGTGCTATAGGGAAGCTCATTACACTGACTGGTTCCCCTCAGAGTGAACCTGGGTGGAATCATGCCTCTGTTTGTCCCTGGAACCTGAGGAGAAGGATTAGTTGTTGCTTAAGTCTCCTCCTGGGAAGGAATTTTTGGCAACACTACATTCTCTGTGGCAATTTTATTGGTCTAGGAGGGAGAGGGGATAGAAGAAACATGTTGGAGAGCCAGGAAAGCCAGTAGTGTAAGCCCAGCCCTCAAGGCTGGAAGAGTCAAGACCCAAGGATAGCCAGAGTTCTCAGTTCAAATCCCAAGGCAGGAAAAGACCAATTCTCAGCTGCAGACATGCAGACATTCCCTCTTATTCGGTTTCTCATTCCACAAAGCTTTACTGATCTTCATCCACATGATGGGGAGCCATCTGCTTTTCACTGTGGACCAGTTCCAATCCCCATCTCATCCTGTGCACCTTCAAAGTCACAAAAGGATAATGCTGGTCATGGAGTACATGCAGAGCCTCAGGATGTGACAAAGGGAAATGGGTGTAAGTAGAGTAGGGTTGGACACATCATATGCCCTTGAGAACAGTACTGTCTCTCATCTCAAAGACAGAATTCTTAAGGGAGAGGCAGGCCTGATACTAGTTAACAGTACAAAGTTTTTATTTACTTCTCTCTATATTTTGAATTCATTTTAAAAAAATCTTGTCTCTCAAGTATGGATTTTCACTGGAGGCACTTGGGCAAGTACAGGATATTGGGGGAAAAAGTCACGGTATTTTCTGTCCCTTTGCGTTGGACCTGAGGGAGACAGGCACACATCACCGTTCTCGCTGCAGGACCCTAGATGAAACAGAACAGGGTACCTAGGACAGCAGGGCAGTGTGAGGTCCTTCCTAGGACTTCTGGGAAAGGTGACTTAGATGGGAAGGGACGAGTCCCCTGTCACAGAGTATGAGCCAAGGCGTTGTCACACTGTGTGTGAGGTGACTCTGGGTAAGTGGGCTGGGATAGAGTGTCACAGTCACAAGAGAGTATGCAGCAGAAGCTGGCATGAAACTATTTGTGGTGCTCAGCAGGGACAGAAGCAAGGGCAGTAGGAACCCCAAGACAGAGTGCTTGGTTCTGCCCAGGAGGTAAGGGTCAGTCACCACCCAGAAGTTTATAAGAAGAATGGAGTGGGTGAGGGTACACTTCAGGGAGCGGAGATCTCACATATTCTCAAGGGCATGCGTGCTTATGGGCTGATCCATTTTGACTGGTACAGTTGCAAAACTCCCCCCCACCACCACCTGACATAACCCACATAGGGTTGGACCCTGTACCAAGGTATCTATCACAGGTCCCAGATGTTGGGTGCTCAGCTTGTGGTGATGGGCAACACTTGGTCCACACTGGCCTGTTAGTGTTCTACTCTTTAGACTAGCAGTTCTCAACCTGTGGGTCATGACCATGCCGGGGGTGGGGGTGGGGGTGTCACATATCAAATATCTTCTGTATCAGATATTTGTATTATGACTCATAAAAGTAGAAAAATTATAGTTATGAAGTAGCAATGAAATAATTTTTATGGTTGCGGGACACCACAACACGAGGAATTGTGTTAAAGGATTGCAACACCAGGAAGACTGAGACCCGTTGCTTTAGACTAAAGCTGAGGAGCTCCCAGGCCAGATGTGGATGCCAAGCCTTAGTTAGAGCTGAGCCCCAGAGGGATGCTTCTGGAGCTGATATTATGGCTCTTTGGGGGGCATGGTTCCCTTTTTTTAACACCAGTTATTGAGCTCTGCAGGATTTTCCCAGATCGTCCTTCCAAAATAATCCATCGTATTTTGATATTAAGTAGACTTGGCATTATTTCTACCCAAAATTATAATATACATTTAAGTCCAGTTCCCAACTCACCAGCTCAGACAATGGCTAGGTATGCTGGCTTTAGCATCCAGCGGGGCTGGTTGTTCCCAAAGTGTAGTACAAGTGTACCCAGGCTGATGTGGGGGATAGACGGAGAAGCAAAAAGAAGCCACACTGGGCCTGATCCTGCCATAGTGCTCACCCTTCAGCGAGTGTGTGACAACATTACAAGATCTGCTCATCATGAATTCGAAAACTTCTTGTTCGTTAGGAGGCAATGTCTTCCTCTTCCTTGAGATGTAGAAGAGCATCACACAACCTGGGTATGTTATACAGCTAATTAATTCCTGCACGAAGACTTTAGTTGCTTTCTCCCTGCTATGAATGAAGTCCACATGATCTCCAGTCTGTTTCTATGGTTTCCTTCCTCTGTTCAGATCCATTAACCAGCCTGTCAGTTTATTATGGATTTTGGTGCCTTTCTTTCCATTCAAATCGGAGTCCACATTAATTTAGTCTTCATTTCAACAGTGTTTAAAAATAGAACAAAACTGTTTTGACTAGCACACAATCAAGTGCTCGATGGTGAAGGGATGTCTCCCAGCAGTTACACCTCCGTTGCCTTTTTTCTTGTCATCTCTGAGATGTGGCTGTGCTCCCCTGCCTTAGAACAAGGTGAGGCAGCTGCGGTTTTCTCAGGGATTCTCTTCCAGGTCAGCCAGTCATTTCTGCTAAGCTCAAAAAATGCCCCTGCACTCCCAAGGGTGACCCCAGCAGACATGCCCTCCTGGAGGAAAGATGAGCGGTGCCTTTTTTATCTGCGGTTGAAGAACCTCATCCAAAGATGCTGGAATTGTCAGTCACGCTTCTTCAAAGAGGCCAAGCCTTCAATCCAACTGCTGCCGCGGAGCATCCCCCTGCAGTATTGCTGGCAGGAACTCTCTTGGCTCAGGACACAGTGTGCTGCCGAGATTAAGTACATGAGCCTTGGGGCCAGACCTGGGACAGGCTACTGGTCTCTCTTACTGGCTGAGAGGGCTGGAGCTACCTTCTTCCTGACTTCTCCAAACCTCCCAGTTGCTCACCTATAAGACTAAGGAAACAAAGGTCTACCATTGCTGGGAGGTTCAGGGGAGACAACATATAAGTACACACCAGTACCTCTGCCAACAATAGCTTCTACCATCTTTCATACCTTTTGGTAACATTTGGGTCCTGAATGCCACCTAGACATACAGAGTGATGCTACCAGTAGGTGGTATAATTTTTAGGAGATGGGGCTCTCTAAGAGATGTGTAGGTCATTAGAGTGTGCCCCTAAAGAGACCATGGCCTCTTGCCCCTCTTTCCTGCTCTTTAGCATCCAAGCCACGAGGGGAGACACTTGCTCTACAATGTGGCTGCTGTTACTGCCACTCTGTGCTCTTATGGGAGGTCTGAAGGTGATGGAGGACTCTCCCCTCTCCCAACCCCATCCCCCAGCAGAGAACAGGCTGGAGCCTCTAAAGGAACCAAATGGACCAAAGAAATGCTTACTTTCTATCAGTTGTTTATTTCAGAAAGTTTTGATGCTGACCAAAAGCCAGTACCCATCATTGGTGATGTGCTAAAGCCAGTTTCTGCCACTGGTGACATGCACCCTGAGCCTAGAGTT
The DNA here is from genome assembly GCF_900095145.1 of Mus pahari. NCBI lineage: Eukaryota > Metazoa > Chordata > Mammalia > Rodentia > Muridae > Mus > Mus pahari. The sequence goes on along the minus strand of NC_034597.1, from coordinate 53,649,529 downwards.
GTGCTGCTTGTTGGCCCACACATCCCCATGTCTTTTGATTGTTTTGAGACAAAAAGGCCCAGGCAGTCTTCAAACTCACGATTTTCCCACCTATGCCTCCTAAGTGCCGGGGTTTAGGCTGGCTGATTTCTTATTTTTCAAAAAGCATACCTACTACATGCAGGCTACTTTGTTAGACACTTTTTCTGTACATGCTTCAGTTTTATTTCCATAGCAACCCTGCTAGAAGGCACCCCTACTTCTCTGAAGCGAATGAGGTCCTTGAGGCTCAGCAGTTGAGGCCAGGTCATGTGGCCCATCAAGGACAGGGTCAGACCCTGTTCTAATCTCTGATTTTTGTTTTTCTTACATTTTTGAAGACTGAAAACCTCATTGCTCTCAACTTTATAGTTTCTGTGTTGTGGGCAGGAAACCCTCTATAGCCATCTAACAGCATTGCAGAGTGGTGGCTCAAACAATAGGAACATGTCTCCCTCTCCTGGAGGCTGGAATCCCAGCCTGGAGGCTGGACCACAGTGTTGCAGGGCGTGTGTTCTCAGTGTACTTTGTTCAGCTTGTAAATGGTGTCTTTTCCTTATGTCATCATATGGTCGTTTCTCTACAAGTGCCCAGTCTCTTCTAGTAAAACACTGGTCATATTGGACTTGCCTATCCTAATGACCTCTTTTTAGGGTCTTTAGCTCTCTAAAAGCTCTCTCTCGGGGCTGGTGAGATGGCTCAGTGGGTAAGAGCACCCGACTGCTCTTCTGAAGGTTCTGAGTTCAAATCCCAGCAACCACATGGTGGCTCACAACCATCTGTAAGGAGATCTGACTCCCTCTTCTGGAGCGTCTGAAGACAGCTACAGTGTACTTACATATAATAAATAAATAAATCTTTAAAAAAAAAAAAAAAAAAGCTCTCTCTCCCCATGAGGTTATTATTCTGAGGTACTGGCCATTACTTAGGGCTTCAGTAGACACATTGCTATATCAAAGAGAGCTTGTTATAAATACACCCACAATGAGTGTCACTGTGATTTGTCACATTTGATGGTGTCATAAGAACCTGTTTCTCATCACTGTTGGGTAGGCTATAAAGAAAAAGGTCTGTGCATGAACTTGACATGGGCCCATTGTGACACTTGAGGTATTGAAGTATCATATGGTGATAGACTGTGGAAGATCAGGGGGAGGTATGTTAATGGTTGTGTTAATTATTCACAGTCTGTATACACATATGAATGCACATATACGTATAGAATTTATATTAGTATATGTAGGGACTAAGGTACACATATTTGTATTTAGAGAGTAAATACTATGACAAGAGCGTGTATTTTGTATACATATATACAGTGTAAGTGTATGTGTGGTATGTCTTTGGGAATGTGGCTGTGGCATGTATTATATTTTATGTATGCATATATGAATATGAGCACACAGTATACACATGTATACAGTCTATTTGTGGTAGCATCTACAGTGATTATGATACACTCCTTGGGCTGCTGGGGATGTCTTCCTTTCTGATCATCACTCATCATTACTGTCTCAAGATGGCTTTTGCCTCATTTCCAGCTGCATGCACTACAGCTTCCTTAGAGCTTTTAAGCCACCAAGTTTACCTCATTTTGCAGTAATGACAGCCCCAGGAAACGCACAGATTGGATTAGCACACAGCACTGTTATTTCAGTGCCCCAGGGAGCCACAGCTGTGACTCACAGCTGTGAAAAGCTGCTTCAGCCCCACTCACTTTCCTTAAATCAGCAATGACCTAAACAAATGAACCCGGATGCCCAGGGACTTCAGCTGGAGACGGTGCTCTGGCAACTGGAGGCACACAGGACAGAATGAAAATTTAATAGCTGCCAACAGCTGAAGTTGCAAGCTTGAATTTATGGATTTGTCAAGTGTAGTCCTCCAGAGCTCAAATCCCTCCCATAAACTGCCACACTGTTTAAATGGAAATGTGGTAGCGGTCCCAGGCTCCCTAACTTTCTCATGTCATGGAAATGTGTGCATCTGCTTCTCATGTAACATTTTCAAGGCAAACCAGCTCAGTGCAGTACATTTTTAGAGCTCCTAACAGGAGTGAGATGCAATGTAGGATTCCTAAGGAATTCATAAACTAGCAAAGAAGATGTATGCTTCCAGCAGCCTGTGACAGGCACAGGGGAAGCTGGAAGGAAGTATGAGCTAAGCAGATGGGAAGGAGAGATTAATTCTAAGATGTGTGTAGGGAACTAACAGTGAGACATTTCTCCCTTGAGAGAATATGGGACATGGGTCTTCTCAGACTATTGCTTCCTCTGCTTGGATTATATGGGGGGTGGGGTGTGTGTGGGGGTGACACATCCAAAGGAAGCATGCTGATGTCCTTGAGAGCAATGGTAGTGCCAATGAGGAGAGGAAGACCTTGTGAGGTAAGGCTATGCAACGATGGGAAAAGAAAAGCAGCTGAGATGAGGAGCAGCAGGATTTCTGTCTTCTCAGAGGATTAGAGCTGAACACAATACAGGCAGAGCCCAGAGCTGGGAAACAAACCCTGGTTGATATATAGTCCTCACAGTGACACACTGGCAAATGGTAACTGGGGAAGAGCAACAGGGCACGAACACTTTCAGTTTGCCAAAGGGTACTTTGACAATTTTTGACTGTTAAGATACACCAATGCCCAGTGTTTCCCACTCAGAAAGTCCTTGGGGCCACTTGTGGTCCAAGGGCTTCAGCTGTATGATTACTGTCTGTGAGGACCAAATGAGGTGACCTAGGTGGAAACCTGTCATAAGCTGTAAGGATTGGCATGTGCCCAAATGCTAGAGTTGAGGAAAGCTTGACCTTTAGCTAAGACTAGTGCACAGCAAGTGCTGACAACAGCTCATTCTTCTGGGATGTTTACAGCCCAGACACCACTCCCTTACAGAGACCTGCAACTGTGACCAGTGAGCCCTCCTTGTGCTCTGCATAATAGTCATGCTGAGTTCCTGGGTTGCTCGGTAGGCGTCCTCCATCAGAGTGAGCACAACCAGTGTAGTCCTGGCTTTTCCTAATGTGTGTCTTTATTCCTGCATCTCCACACTCAGGTTTCTAGAACAAAGCTGTGCAGGATGCCACATTAGAGAACGAGGTAGACAGACAAGGAGGGGCGAGCAAACAAGGAGGGCTTTGCTCGTGCAGGAGTGACAACTCAAATGAAGGTATTGAAGCTCTGGGTTCTCAGCAGTGGCTGGATGCTAATGGAGACAGGTTGTGGGCAGGTGTTGTAGCTTTGAGCTCTTGGGGATGGCGGGATGCCAAGCAAGAGCAGGCCTCCAAAGAACACGTCTGCTCAGAGCAGGTTCCCAATGAGAGTGACAGCAGCAGGTGTGTTGCCAAGGCAGGAGGCAAGAATAATCTTCCTTCTGAGCAACGATGCTGAAGGGTACAAGGTTTGCAGAGATGTGGGCAGACTCCATGGGACCACTTATGCCAGGCCTAGCGCTTCAGTCTCTTCCTGTGGACCTGGATGTAGAACTCTCAGCTCCTTCTCCAGCATCACGTCTGCCTGCACGCCGCCATGCTTCCCACCATGATGATAATGGACTGTAAACCTCTGAACTGTAAGCCAGAGTCAGTTAAATGTTTTCCTTCTAAGAGTTGCTGTGGTCATGGTGTCTCTTCACAGCCACAGAAGCCATCACGAAGACACCTGCCAAAGTCTCCTACTTGTCCTTTTGCTTTTCACAAGCCACAGGTAAGTGGCTGTTGACTCTAGATGTCAGTGAGTCAGGTGAAAGGGAGGGGGACCACTCAGGTGAGATTTCATCATCCAGGAAGGAAATGCAGCAGCCTGTCACTAAAGGTTCGAGCCAGAGGACTCCATTCCTTGGTTGTTACGGGGAACTCTGGGAAATGATAGGTTGTGCCAAGGGTTGGGGGAGAAGAGGTGTGGTTTCACACCCTGACCACCACCATGCTATGCACCCGCTTTCCTCTTATCACCCAAACTTGCTATGTTGAAGAGTGAGACAAATAGGTTTGCTTGGTAGCACAGAGTCACCAAGGAGGGGCAGCCATGCTACAGATTGGTGACATTGAGCAGTACTACCTGGGGGACCGACTCTGTCTCACCAGCATGTCATTGTTTAGTTTAGAAATGCTATTGGCTTTTTTGTCCTCTTTGTCCTAACACCGGAGAAGCAGACCCAGATGGGGGTGGGTGGAAATCGGAGCAGAATCCCTCTGAATTCTCGGTGCAGTGTGCTTTGTGATTGTATCACCTCTTCTGTGTGAGTGAGGCCACACTGGCAGCCTGAGGTCCTCTATGGTGAGGATATTTAACTGCCAGGGTCAGCAGAACCACAAAACAGTGCTTTACCTGTAACCAGTGTGCTGGGCCTGCCCTTGGCAAGCTCAGAGCTGGCCAGGAGGTCCAGGAGTGAAGAAAGGCAAATACGGGGTGCACTAGGGGTCATTCTGGGGACCATTCTGAACAGTGAGGACAGGACTGACTGCCGCTGCAGCGAGAATTAGACATACGCACACGGGAATGGCTACATAGGGGGTGGGGCACAAGACTGAGTTTGAGGCCATACATCACCTGTTCAGGAAAATGATGGACATAAACATTTCTAAAGACAGAATTCAGTGTTATGAGCAAGGTTCGTGCTGGGTTACCTAAAAAGAGTGACTTGGGATGTTCCTTGTATATTTCTCAGGGTGGGGGTGGGGTGGCCGTGAGGGGCTTATCAGAGATGAAAAAAACAAAGCCAAATACCCTGAAGGAGCATTAGTAGTCATTTGAAGAGGTAACAGCCCTGGACCTCCCTTGTGATGCAATTCTGAGATGAAGGGAATCTTTCTAAGTCCAGCTGGATGTGATTAGAAGATCAACAGTCGCTAAAAACTCAAGACCATAGCTCTTACAAAGATTAAAGATGTAGAAAAGCTTGGGTGTACTCCGAGGAGAGGAGTGCTGAGACTTTAGGGAAGTGAGGGATTAAGGGAGGGAGAGAAACTCCTGAGAGGGGTTCCCAAGGGAGGGACGATCCAACTACCCTGCCTAGGATGACTTGGGACCTTCCTTGTATAGTTCTCGGGGCAGGGGTGGGGACTCACGGTAGGAGTGGGACACTAAGATTGGGGTGACCTCTGTTGAGGCTGCTTAGCGATCTGTTCAGGTCATTAGCTGGATCAATTAGGAAGTGATTCACTCTGCCCTTGTCCTCCGGCTGGCCAGGGAGGTCATCGTGCCCTGCTGATATCCCCAGTGAGAGGAAGTGCAGCCTCCCCTGGGTGCAGTGTGTGCCCTGTTAGCTGTGGACTGCTGCTGCCTGCCAGCCTAGGCTTGCTAGCCTTCAACCTTGCAGTGGCTTGCAGGCTCTGCTTTGTTCTCCCCTCCCCGTGGCTGTGTTCTACTGGGCAGCTCACTCTTCTCACAGCTATGGAGCCACGGTTGTCTTACCTACCTCGTGTGCAACTCCCTGACTATTCAGAGCTCTGGAGAGGCTTCTCCCTGAAATAGGTAGGGACTTCTTATTACCTCTTCTTGTAGACAATTTAGTCTGTTACAGTCAGCTGCGTTAGAAGCAAGACTATAAGCCAGGGGAGCAGGGCCTTCTCTAAGTTCCCAGGGTTATCACAAGCTAGCAGGCCTGCGGGCACTGGCTTGCTCCCCAGCGTTCTTCCTGCTCCTCTTTCAGGGAGGCTGTGTCACACCAGCTGCAGGTCCTCTTAGCTTCCTCATTGCTCCAGACTTCACCTTTAACCCCAACCTTCCACTTATTTACATTTATTTTTGAGATTGCAATTTAATTGCAGTATTTCTCCCTTTCTTTCCCTCCTTCTACCACCACTTCCCACACACCCCTTCCCTCTCCCCTTCAAATTCAAGATCCCTTTTTTATTTATTGTTATTGCACACACACATGAATATATATATATATATATATATATATATATATATATATATAGTGTGTGTGTGTGTGTATACCTAAATATAACCCAGTGAGTCCTTATGATGTTCCTTGTATGTATGTTTGCAGGGCTGACCAGTTGGCACCAGTTGATGTGCTCTTCCCTGGCGATCCCAGGCTCTCCTACCCCCAGCTTGCCTCGGTTGCCTTTAGTGTTTTGTTTAGGATGGGTGCCCGTGGGCCTTCCCTGCTCAGTTTGGCATGTCCCTTGGTGTTGTCCCCACTCAGTTTAGCATGTCCCTTGGTGTCGTCCCCGCTCAGTTTAGCATGTCCCTTGGTATCATCCCCGCTCAGTTTGGCATGTCCCTTGGTGTCATCCCTGCTCAGTTTGGCATGTCCCTTGGTGTCGTCCCTGCTCAGCTCATGTTTGGGTGATCATGTTGGTGAGGTTTTGTAGGTTTACCTTCTGATGTTATTGGAGACACAATCTCACAGCAAACTCCCCCCTCCTCTGGCTTTTAGAATCTTCCTGCCCCCTCTTCCCCAACGTTCCTTGAGCCTTAGGTGAGGGAGTTTTGTAGATGTGTCCGTCGGGACTGGGCTCCACTCTGCATTTTGATTGGTTGTGGTCTTGTGCAATGGTCTCTGTCTGTTGCAGTTTCCTTGAATGATGAGTGAGGACTATACTTATATTTGGGTATAGGATAAATGTTTAGATTGTTGTTAGTGATTATTGCTTGTGTAGTAGGTTAGTGGTTGCAGATCTTCCTCCAATAACCACTAGCACTGAGTAACTGGTTAGGTTTCCAATACGTGGCACGGCTTCTCTCTTGTTGAGAGGGTCTTGAGTCCAATTAGAGAGCCATTGGTTACCACCAAGGCATGTGTGCCACTACTGCACCTTTGGGTTGTCATGCCATGCTAGTTATTGTTATTCTGATCTTCCTTTTAACATCTGTTTTCACATTAACAACTGCTGTCAGCCTATAGCTTCTACCAAGGCCTTTCCTTTACTTCTTTAGTGAGATGGCTCTTCCTCACTCCCAGAGCCCCCCAAAGTACTCTCCTAGTGGCAAACACCCCAATTTGCTACCCCAAATGGAGATGCATAGTGAGTGTTTAGTATCTATCAGTACATCACTAACTCTAAGCCCCCAGGTACAGGAAGTCAGCACATGCATGAGGGAGCAATTTAAAAATCGATGTATGTGAAGCTTAGGAGCTGAATTCAATCATCTTAATACTAAATGATTGGAAAGCTGTTAAATGGATGGAAAAGTCTTTGGGGGAAACCTGCTACTCAGCAGAAAAGTTGATTTTGGCAAAACATGTTATAATACTATATTAAAAAAAAAAAAGGACACTCTCCTCCATGTCTTTCTCCCTCCTTCTCTATTTATCTAACTTAGTTTTAAAAATTGCTTGTCAGTATTTGGAAGTAGACCCAGGGCCTGGTATAGGTTAAACATTTGCTCTTCAACTAAGCTTTGCCCAGACACCTACCTATATTTCACAAATCAGAACTGTTCAAAACAAGTATATGTAGCTCAACCAAACAAAACAATGTTGAAAACAGCCCATTGTATATCAAGTGCTGTGGAACATGCCAGAAAGTATTGGGGACCTTGGAGATGTGTTCCCCCAGTGATGGCCAATTCCCCTTGAGCCCTCGCCTCCCCCCCTGGGCTTCATCTCCATGGCCTCTTGACCATAGATAGAGCAGCCCTGGTGGGTCTTGTGCTGTCCCAGGCTCCTGTCTTATGCCTGACTTGGGCATGGGATAGGTATGTGGTGGTGGAGACTCCTGTGTCTATAGAGATGCCAATGTAGACCAAGCTGGTTTAGGCTCTAGAAGCAGATTCTGTAGGAGCCCTGGGATCCCTCCTCCCTTGGCACTGACTGCATTTCTAAGGCCGAGCAGCTGTGCAGAGAATTGATTCCTCTGCAGAGCTTTAAGGAGACTAATTGTTTTTGTAATTGGACTTTCAAGGGAAGGCAGGAATGCCTTCTTATAAAAGCAATCGGATTCCATCTCTGCTCAGAAAGAACATCGCTTCCCCAGCAGGTATACAAACTCAGTTATGGCTTTTACTTTCCCAGCTGGGCATTTAAGGATGGACAAGGCTCTAGGTCTCTCCTCTCACAGGGCAATGCAGAGCCTTCTTTCCCTGAAGATTCATTTCGAGGGAAACAGCTATTTTAGAGAAAATATAAAAGACTCAAACTTTAGATGGAACTTAAGATGTAATTTTTTTTTTTTTATTAACCTCCACAGTTGTTTTTAGAACCAAGGCTGCTGCCCATATGGTGTTATTCCAGCCACAAAGAGAGGTTTTCTTTCACACCAGTTAGGTCTAAGCTTGGTGGAAATAGAAACCTGAGCACAGTAACCCAAGCAGGGGCCTCTTCTCATTCAAGGAAATGGTGGTTTGGGCAGTCCAGGGCCTCCCCAGGGCCCTCCGGCTTCAGGCTCTCCCTTTGTTAGTACAGACTGCCTCTACCCACAAGTGTCAGGAGGACTGCGCTTCCTCCATTCTTGCCCTTAAGGTGCAGGCCAGAACAATGACAGTAGGCAAAATACAACAGTGAATGGACATGATCCAGTGACCACATACCCGGGCACTCAGCAAATAAACTGAAAACTTGTCTCTACACAGAAGGCCACACATGGATGCTGCTAGTGGCTTTCTCTACCATTGCCCAAACCTCAAAGCAGCCAGGCATCCTTCAGTAGGTGATAGGGGAACTGGCTGTGCTGCACATGTCAGTAACAGCGGAGGCTGGCAGGCAGAGGGTCACATCAAGTTCAAAGTCAGTCTGGTCTGTATGCCAGGGATGCATGGCAGGATCATGTTTCAATACACTAAAATGTCAGGGGGCTGTGGGTGTGGTTCAGCTGGTAAGATGACTACCTTGCACATATAAAGCCTTGGGTTTGGGTCTTAGCACTGCATAAACAAGGTGTGGTGGCATATGAATATAATCACAGCACTTAGGATGTTGGGGCAGGAGTTTAAGATAGCCCTCAGTTATACAGCAAGTTGAAGGATCACCCTGAGCTATGTGGGACTATGTCTTAACCTACCCTGCCAAATAACAATAGCAACATGTACTAGGAGAAGGGCTAAGCCAACTATGGTACATCCAGACAATAGAATATTAGTCAGCACTGAAAAGAAGGGAAGAGTCAAGGAAAACTTGGAAGCATCTCACTGAGCGAATGAACATCATACGAAGCTTTGCTGTTCGAGCCCGACCATCTGCCAGGCTGGGAAAGACAGACCTGTGAACAGAGAAGGGATCAGTGGCTGTGAGTGCTTGGAGGACGGAGGGATGGGGGAGCACAGAGGGTTTTAGGACAGCGAGCTATGCTGTGCACCAACACAGTGATGGACACACCCAGTCATCACACCTCGTGCAAACCATACAACCTGCTACACTGGCACTGGCTCCTCTTGTACGCTGTGGACTCTGGGTGATGACAATGCCCCAGAGTAGATGCACAGACAATGACAAATGTATTGCTCTGATGTGTGTGTGTGTGTGTGTGTGTGTGTGTGTGTGTGTGTGCGCGCGCGCGCGCACGCACGTACATGAGCCAGCAACAGGAGCACGTCAGTGAGGGGGTGTCCAGGCATATCTGAGGGAGGAGAATATGTAGAACTTTTCGGTATTTTGCTTGAAGTTTTGCTTTGAACCTAAAATTGCTTAAAAAAAAAACCTGTGCTGTATGATATCTGTGGTTTTGTGTGTGTGTAAATGTCTGTTCTCTCTCTCTGTCTCTCTGTCTTTCTGTCTCTCTGTCTCTCTCTGTCTCTCTGTCTCTCTCTCTCTCTCTCTGTATGTGTTTATGGAGTGTGTTATGGTTTGTGTGTGCATCTGTGACTGTGGTATATGTATGTGTCTGTGACGATGTGTCTGTGGCGTGACTATTTGTGTATGTGGAGTGTGTATGTCTATGGGATGTGTGTGTGACTATGGGGTGTGTGTATGTCTGTGTTTGTGGTTGTATTCATCTATGGTGTGTATTGTGGTATGTGTGTGTTGGTGGTTGTGTGTATTATGATATGCAAGGTGTGTGTGTGTGTGACTATGGTGTGATTATTGTGCATATGAGGTGTGTATGTCTATGGTGTATGTGTGTGTGTGTTTATGTATGTTTTGATGTCTGTGGTGTGTGTATCTTTGACTGTAGTATTTATGTTTCTGTGATTGTGTGTGACTGTGGCATGACGATTTGTGAATACATGGTGTGCTATGCTGTAGGTTGTGTGTGTGGTGCATGCACACCCAGGAGATGCTAAATGTCTTCCTCTGTTGTTCTATGTCTTACTTTTTAAAGAGAGATCTCATTCTGAACTTGAAGCTTCCTGTTTTAGCTAGCCCAGCCGGCCAGTGAATTCTCAAAATTCCCTTGTCTCTGCTCTATTAAAGCTGTGGTTACAGGCACAGGCAGCCGCACCCCCCCCCTTTTTTTTTAACATGGATGCTGCAGACCTGAATGCAGGCCCCCATACCCACTGAGCTGTCTCTCAAACCCTAAAACTGGGTTGATTCAATTGAGAAATTAATAGCTTTCCTATAAATCCCTTCCACTAAACATTTTTATGTTGGGTCACCTGACCACCCCAAGCTACTTCAGACTCTGTTATCTCTCATGCAGCAAAGGAATGAACATGTGGCTGGTGACTTGAAATGTCTGTCACAGCGTCCCTACCTGATGAATCCTTGTCCCACTAGCAGGTTACACAGACTGACCAGCTGCTAAGTCACACCTCTCGTTTGAAAGGCATTTTCTATGCAAGCCCACTGTGGTAAGTCATGCCTTTCATTTGAAGGATATTTTCTATGCAAACACACGTGAAGATGGACTAGTGACACTGCTGACATAGCCTAGTGACACTGCTGACATAGCCTAGTGACACTGCTGACATAGCCTAGTGACACTGCTGATATAGCCTAGTGACATTGCTGACATAGTCTAGTGACACTGCTGACATAGTCTAGTGACACTGCTGACATAGCCTAGTGACAATGCTGACATGCTCAGGATGAGTTCTCTCCCCTCCCATTCCCCACAGCTCTTTTCCTCCAGGCCTAATTGTTCTCAAACCCTCATGTCAAGACTAGGACCTTTGAGCCCCTCTCTGTGGTTTTTGAGGACTGCCTGGTCAGAAAAGTCCAGGCATGTTCAGCATCACATGTCCTTAGCAAGTGTGAGACACAGTTCACGCCATTGTGGCAGACACTTTGTATACATTTAGCTGTCAGACCCTTGGGGAATCTTTCCCTTCTGTCTTGGGCAGCGTGCACGCATTGGGCCACTAGAAACCAGCACATAATCATGAGGAAGGGCTGCAGTAAAGAGACACCCCTACGTCGCAGCGAGGGATGGAAGATAACACCTGCAGACACAGTTTTGGAAAGGGTGATGGTTTGGCCTTGGCTATGAGATTGCCTCTCAGTGATAATAGCAGAGATGACTCCCAGATGTGCGGTTTCCCAAACTCAATCCATTGGCTCTTGGAGACTGGATACACTAATTCATTTCTTTCAGATATCCTTGCTGTTTAAACACGGCATGCTTGTATGGGCCATTTGCAATCCATACCCTGCCTGATACATTTTAGGACACTGTCTAGCATGCAGGCTCCTTAGTCCATCTGACCCATTCCATGTATACACATCTCCACAATCACAATACTATGTTTTATTTCCCATTCCATGGCTTCCTTTGCCTTCCTTGAACTCTAAAGAGACACCACTCCATGGAGAATGTCCTTACTTCATTCTATTGGCAGTAATAAAACAGCACAACCAAAAGCGATGTGGGGAGGAGAGGATCAATTCCATCTTACAGCTACAGTTCATCACGAAGCCAAGGCAGGAACCCAAGGCAGGAACCTGGATGGAAGAAATGAAGCAGAGTGCGTGGAGGGGGCACCCCACAGCTCCTCAGTCTGCTTTCTGATACCACCCAGGGCTACCTGCCTGGAGGGGCACCACCCACAGAAAGCTAGGCTCTCTCATGTCAATCATCAATCAAGAAAACACTATACAGACTTACTTACAGGCCAGTCTGATGGAATCATTTTCTCAATGGGATTCCCTCTTCCCAGACAACTCCAGCTATGTCAAGTTGACAGCAAAACCAATCATTGCAGTGATCAAGTTCCTGCATCTCCATGCCCCCCACAGTGTCAAAGTGGTGTCCTAGCTCATTCCTGTCCTGTGCGAAGGACAGGCTTATTCTCCCCTACTCCACACATGTTGGGCAAGTTTTAGGGGAGGCTGACATGTCCTTCTATGTCTTCTGTGCTTTGAGATGATATTGTTCCTTTTCAGAGTCAAAGCATCTAGTCACATCTTCCCATCCACCATGTCTTGATTCACCAGCTCAAGGAGACTTGGACCTGCCTGCTCTGGAATTTGTTGCTCAGTGCCTACTCTGCACAGTCAGATTTTATGTCTCCAAGGACAGATCATGATCCTGGAGTCTAGCATTGGATCTGCATATACTAAGCCCCCAGGAAATCTTATATAATATTTGCTTACTTCTATGTGTGTGGTGTGTGTCTTAGTTGGGGTCTTACTGCTGTGAACAGACACCATGACCAAGACAATGCTTATGAGGCCAACATTTACTTGCTGCTGGCTTACAGGGTCAGCCCATTATCATCCAGGCAGGAGGAGCTGAGAGTTCTACATCTTCATCTGAAGGATGCTAGGAGAAGACTGGTTTCTAGGCAGCCAGGATGAGGGTGTTAAAGCCCATGCTCACCAAGACATTATTTCAAGGCCACACCTACTTCAACAAAGCCACACCTCCTAATAGTGCCACTCCCTGGGCCAAGCATTTTCAAACAACTACAGTGTGTGTGTGTGCGTGTGTGTGTGCATGTATGTGTGCATGTAGTGTGCATGTGCATGCATGTGGGAGTGTGTGTATTAGTTAACTATTCCTGTGTTGTTACAAAATACTTGACAGAGGCAACTGAAGGTTTTCTCTCCTGGCTCACAGGTTAAAGTCCATCATGGCACGGGAGGCATGGGGAAAGGAGGACAAAGCATGTGATCAGAAGCAGAGCGAGGTGAAGGCTGGCGCTCACTTTCCTTTTTTCTTTTTATTCAGTCTGGGACCCCAACTCAAGGGATGGTCCTACTCACCTGCAGGGTGTGTCTTTCACAGTTAAACCTCTCTACAGACACAATCACAAATACCCCCAGAGGTGTGTTTCCAGGGTAATCCCAAATACAACTAACGATAATAAGGCTTATCATCCCTGTTAGCTAGAAACACTTCAAACAGAAATGAGCCAAATGAGCCAGGGAAGGGAGATTGACCAGTTAAACACAACAAAGGTTTCTGGCAAATCTGATACCCAGATTCAGTAGGTCATGGTTGGCCAGAGCACCAGTGATGTTCCTGCTAGAGAAGGTCAAAGAGTGGCTTGGTGGTAAGGAATCTGCCATCTCCGGTAAACAAGCGGGCGGTGGAAACGGCTTTTTGTCGTGGTGGTGTGGACAGAACCCAAAACTTGCCGAGAGTATGAGCGACTGGATGCCCATCAAAAAGGAATATGACCCTCTTAAAGCTGGCAGCATCGATGGTACAGATGAAGACCCACATGACCGAGCTATGTGGAGGGCCATGCTGGCCCGTTATGTCCCCAACAAAGGAGTCACTGGAGACCCCCTCCTTACCCTGTTTGTGGCATGACTGAACTTGCAGACCAAAGAGGAGAAGTTAAAGGAAGTCTTCTCCCGGTATGGTGACATTCGGTGGCTGCGGCTGGTTCGGGACCTGGTGATAGGCTTCTCCAAGGGCTACACCTTCATTGAGTACAAGGAGGAGAGGGCCCTGATGAAGGCCTACAGAGATGATGATGGCCTGGTCATCGACCAGCACGAGATCTTTGTGGACTACGAGCTAGAGAGGACTCTCCGTGGCTGGATCCCTCGGCGGCTGGGTGGGGGATTGGGTGGGAAAAAGGAATCAGGGCAGCTGAGGTTTGGTGGCCGAGATCGGCCTTTCCGAAAACCCATTAACTTGCCAGTTGTCAAGAATGAGCCGCACAGAGAAGGGAAAAGGGAAAGGAGGGAGCGATCTCGATCTAGGGACAGACACTGGGACCCCAGGCCCAGGGATGGGGACCATGACAGGGGCCGAGAGAAGCACTGGCAAGAGAGGGCCAGGGTGTGGCCTGAGAATGATTGGGAAAGAGAGGGAGTTCAGGGAGGAGAGGGCCAAAGCCAGGGACAAGAGGGACAGAAGTAAGTAGAGGCAGCAGCAGGCAGCCTCCGTCAGGCTGGGACAGTTCCTTTTGCAGTCCTGGGGATTGAACTAGAGAGTGCGGCATGTGAGGCAAGCGCTCCAACAGCAGCCACATAGGATGAGAGGGAGAAACAAGTGTCTAAGAAGAAATGCCCGGCTTGTGTGGAAATAGAAGTTTGCATATGCAGCACTTGAGAGTTGGAGGCAGGAAGATGGAAAGAGAGAGGGGATAATAAAGAATGTGTCTTCTCTCTCTCTCTCTCTCTCTCTCTCTCTCTCTCTCTCTCTCTCTCTCTCTCACACACACACACACACACACACACACACAAAAGAGTGGCTTGGTATTGATCCTGACTGCATGCCTGCTGTATTCACTCAACCTGGGTCTCATCCCTTCAGAGATTATGGGGTTGGCCTGGCATTCCCCCTACAAAGTGTCTTCCAACATTTACCCACGAGACTGGATTCTGTTTATAGCTAAGAACTACTTCAGACTGAGGGGTTAAAGATAGTACTGTGTGCTGACTTAGAGCAGTGTCTTTGCAGTTAGATGGACCCGCGTTTAAAACTGAGCCTTTGCCATGTATGGTGGTATGACCAATAATCCCAGCTGCTTGAGGTAAGAGGGTCACAGCTTTGGGGCCAGCTTGGGTTACCTACCAAGTTTAAGGTTAGGCTAGGCAATTTAAAGAGATCCTGTTTCAAACTAAAAATAGAAAAATGACTGAGGCTATAACTCAGTGCTTGCTTAACATGTATGAGACCTTAGGCTCAACAGTTTCACATTGAGACTATTTGGGCCCAGTCAGCAGTTAGTTGTGTGATGACCAGATACATTCCTTCATCTTACTAATGTTCTACCTCCTGAAGGATAAATAAATACAACGCAGCCTATCACATGGGCTGTCCTGGGAACTAAAAACTGTTAGGGCCTAGTAAAATATTGAGGCTTCAGTGGAATGGTAAGGCCTAGGTAAAATGGTAAGGCCACTAATTACCTGGCTACCCTTCCATTATAAGGAAACTTTCTCATATGTTTCTGCTGTGAGTAGAAAACTTTCTAATGCCAAGAATGATTACATATTCTGTTACATTCTTGGAAACCAATCATGATAGAAGTCAGTAGGACTGTTTTGTATAGTTACCCACAATAAACTTGGACCCCAACCAACCACCCAATAGCACTTCCTGCACCTGGGTATAAGCTTTTACGGTCTAAGCTGCCTCTGGGATGGACCCCAACATAAGAGAGACACCTGGATCAGTAGAAGAAACTATTTGGAATGAGACCTCCATTATGGGTAGTGGTTGAGTAGAGTTAAGTTCTCAAGACCTCCCTGGGAACTGACATCCTACTAGGCAGGAAGAGACATGCACGTGGGTAACTGACATCCTGGTTAGCAGGTTAAGACATGAATATTATACAAGACAAGTCCCATCCCGGCAGGCAAGTTAAGATGTGAATATTAGACAAGGAAAGTCACCTACTGCAGTTGAATACCCCAACCAATGGGAACAGGATAAGTGTACAACAAAGGCGTGTTCCTAAGGAAATCCCCTGACCCCAAATCCTGATTGGTGAAATAACTTGACACAGATGTTTGTGGATTTTGCGCTTGAAAACCTTGAAGGATCTTACCTCAGGGTCATGGTTCAGCTCCTGAATCTGAACCATGGCCCAGATTGACCCATCCTGGGGCATGTGCTCAGTAAACTGTCCCTGTCTGACTCAGGTTGGTGTGGTTTGTGAGGGGACTCCCCAACAAAAAGAATGCAGTGGTATTTCGGACACGGGCCTGGTACGTAGTTAGTGCTCAGTGGATGAGAAGGGCTCTCCCAGAAGGTGTGTACATGCTCCTGTGTCAGATCTGTTAGAGGATTTTAGATCTTTCTGTTTACCCCAAAAGTACAAAACGTTGGCTTGGAAATGATTGGAGACAGAAGCCTTTCTTTTGGTGCGCCGTACAGGTGAGGGTTCTAGAAAGTCAGTCTTGTTCAAGGGAACCTCTCAGGCTCTCTGGAAGGCAGCCATGGGGTCAGTTCCTAGCTCCTCAGAATGTGGTGGGACTTTCTATAAAGGACTTGGGCATTCCCACAGTTTTAATTAGACTAGTGGCCCCCAAGACAGTAATGTATAATTGTCCAGGGTAGAAGAATAACAACATGGCTGTGAGGTCTCTGCAAACACATTACTCCACCCCATGTGGTATAAAATGCTTCCTGTTCATCCAGATCTCTCTATTCTTCCACCAGAGATGCTCCCTTACTGTTTAAATCTTTTATCCCAGATACCCTCTCTATTAGAAACTGTCTTAGGGGCTGGAGAGATGGCTCAGTGGTTAAGAGCACTGACTGCTCTTCCAGAGGTCCTGAGTTCAATTCCCAGCAACCACATGGTGGCTCACAACCATCTGTAATGGGATCCAATGCCTTCTTTTGGTGCGTCTGAAATCAGCAACAGAGTACACGCATACTTAAAATAAATAAATATTTTTTAAAAAAGAAGAAACTATCTACCTGGTTATTGTTTAGAACATGCTGATTTGTGATGCCTTACTTGGACACATGGTAAAGGGGGGTCTGCTAAAAGCTATGGGAGACATTTTCATTTCATCAGATAGAACTTAACTATGGTGCCATCTCTGTGCTGTTCAGAGGTGATATGCAGGACTTAAACAGTGGTTTAAGTGAACAGGAGGTACAGACAAGCAGGTCAGTCGCCTAAATGCTTGGCTAAAGTGTGTTGCCAAACTGTGGTGATGTGAAGGAAGTCTGTCACATGCTATGACACGTGCATGGTCATTCTAGGGTACCCCCCATCCCTGGGTTCATTTGTCTGCATGTTTCAGGGGCCTTGTTGCCGATTTGAGTGGGGCAAGTCTTCTGTAGATGAATGTGTCTGAGCACTTGGTGCCCAGGAGGTGGTGCTGTTTGGAAGATTGGGGTCTTTACGAGTACATTTTCTGCTGCATGGATTAGGTGATTGGGGCAGGCCTGGAGTTTTGGTTGTCTGGTCCTGCTTCCTGTGGGTTCTCTGCTTCTTGATAACAAATGTAATGTGACTAGCTGCTTTGTGAGTCTTCCACCGTGCCTTCCCCAACATGATGGGCAGATTTCACTCTTAAGTCACAAGTCAAATGGGTCCTTCCTTTCCTAAGTTGGTTTTGTCTGCTATTTCCTCAGAGCATCAAGAATAAGAGTGCAAAGGTGGTTCCTTCCACTGCAAGACTCCTTCACACCAGCTCCTGCTCTGCCCCTGTGATGCTTTACATATGCTTGGCCCAGGGAGTGGCACTATTAGAAGGTGTGGCCCTGTTAGAGTAAGTGTGTTACTATGGGTGTGGGCAACTCATCCTAGCTGCCTTGAAGTCAGTATTCTGCTAGCAGCCTTCAGATGAAGGTGTAGAACTCTCAGCTCCTCCTGCACCATGCCTGCCTGGACACTGCCATGCTCCTGCCTTGATGACAATGGACTGAACTCTGAATTTGTAAGCCAACCCCAATTAAATGTTGTCCTTATAAGAGTTGCCTTAGTCATGGTGTCTGTTCACAGCAGTAAAACCCCAAGACAGACCCAATTCCAGGTGAACTTTATAAAAAATTATATAGAGAGACAACACTCATTCTCACTTGAGAGTTTGGGACAGGCTTTGACCCAGCAGAAATGTCACAGATCCAACTCTCATAAATGGTTTGATCCTGACCCCACCTGATTCCTGAGTGTGCTTAACTGGTGCTGAGACCTTTAAAGCATTGGTCCTTTGTGCACAGCATGGGATGATCTGAAATTATAAATCATGGCTCCTCTTTAAAACAAAGAAGGTTTGAAATATTTCAGGTGCTGAGTGAGGATCTCTTAGGAAACGGATGCCCTTCACAGGTTTCATTCTCAGCTCTCCCTCCAGGACCCAGCAGTGAGGAGGAGTGGAGACCGATTCTTCTTTGGGAGCTTGGAGTGGCTCCAGCCTTCTTACCCTCTACCTATGGCCTCTTCCCCTCCAAACATGAAAGAAGATGGTGGAAGGCTTGATTCTTGATTGGAGGTGAGGGGAAGGTAAAGGCTCATTCTAATTTCTCCCTTCTTGCACCCCATACCAGAAAGTTGAGGAACTGCCTGGCTTGTGTAGGTGCCCTTGTTTGCAAGAAGAAGAAGAAGAAAAAGAAGAAGAGGAAGAAGAAGAAGAAGAAGAAGAAGAAGAAGAAGAAGAAGAAGAAGAAGAANGAAGAAGAAGAAGAAGAAGAAGAAGAAGAAGAAGAAGAAGAAGAAGAAGAAGAAGAAGAAGAAGAAGAAGAAGAAGAAGAAGAAGAAGAAGGTGGGTTATTTGTCAAACCATGGGCATGGCAAAAGTACTTTTGATTGGATTAAATGGCCCTAGTTACACAAAGTGACCATGGATGGGCCAGAAACTCTGTATTTGGTTGGCATAGAGCAGATCTTTCATGTCACATACAGATACCCACAAGTGCCTTCCACAGACATGTCATGTCAGACTCTTAAATCAGGTGCCCCCCTTCTGACTACCACCAGCAGGACTTTCCTATTTAAAACAAACATAATTTACAATTACTCTGCTTAGTTAACCACATCTAGGTCATTGTTACAGAGTAATTGTATTTCATGTGTATGGGTGTTTTTGTCTACATCTGTGTCTTTTGTACCACATGTATGCAATTCTCATAGAAGTCAGTCCCCCCTGGAACTGGAGTTATAGCTGGTTGTGAGCCACCATATGAGTTCTGGGTCCACTGCAAGAACAGCAAGAACTCTTTAACTGTTGAGTTATCTGTTCCTCTTCTTGCTTAGGAGACTAGAGGATGGAAGGTACCTTTGTGGCTGTTGACAATGCTTGAGGATGCAGAGGGGGCTAGCCGGATGGAAGTCTTCCATCAGCATAGGCTAGGACAGCAGCTCTTGGTAGGATGTCAGTCCTACCTCTGCCCTCAGTTTTCCTAACAATTCAAGAGCTTCAAAAACCAGGAAGAAGGGCCGGGCATGGTGGCACATGCCTTTAATCCCAGCACTCGGGAGGCAGAGGCAGGCAGATTTCTGAGTTCAAGGCCAGCTTGGTCTACAAAGTGAGTTCCAGGACAGCCAGTGCTATACAGAGAAACCCTGTCTTGAAAAACAAAACAAACAAACAACAAAAACAAACAAACAAACAAACAAACAAACAAAAACCAGGAAGAAGCCAGCCCCTATGAAATTCCTTGACCTCACAGTGTAGCTGGAGGATATCTGGAGAGGCAAAAGGATGGTGTGTCCTCCCCTCCAGTTGTTGACAGTTTCACCTTCCAAGCCACTAACATGGACTGAAGTAGTAACTCAGGAGAGAAGGCAATTTTAGGAATCTGCTCTAAAAATTGCTTGATTTTTCTGAGAGTTTGCACTCAGATGACAAGTCATCACTAGTTTCCTCAGCCATTTATGTATGTATATTTGCACATGTATACATATGCATATACACAAGTATCCGTACATATATATGTATGTGTACACATATATGTATGTTTATCTGCAAATGCATGTGTTATACATATATGCATATGCATGTATACATATATGTAGGTGTATCATCTGCCTGCATATGTGTATCTGTATACATATATGCAAATATATATATATATATTTATGTGTATCTGTATATGTGTATATGTGTATCTGTATGTGTATATATATTTATGTGTATCTGCATATGTATGTGCATATATGTATGTATATTTGTATGTATATAAATATATGTATTTATATACACATATCTATGTATATATGTATGTGTATATGTATCTGCATGTGTATACATATATGCATGTATATACATATATTTATGTGTATTTGTATATGTATGTGTATACATATATGCATGCATATACATGTATTTGTGTATATATATGTATATATGTATGTCTATACATATGTGTATGTGTATCTATATATGTAACTGTGTATTCATGTGTGTGCATCTATATCTATGTTTATATATGTATGCATATATATGTATATTTATAGCTATATTTCTATGAAGCTGCTTACCTTTCCCTTTTTGCTGGCTTTCAGGACATTCAAGTAAAGCAGTTATGTTTTTCTTTATATTGCTAGATATATTTGTAGATTTTTTTGGCCCTAACTTTCTATTTCTATTTACATAATTTAAATGATCTCAGTACTTTGTAGAGAAACAAAATAGAAAGTGAACTTAAGAATAATAAATGGAGAAGAAATTCCTTCTCTCTATTCTGATAGAACTTTTCCATTGAAAAGGGTATAGAGTATGTTGTGTTTGGTAGCAGTGGCCTCCAGGCGGCACCAGAGCCCTCCACTGCCTTCTCTTTCTCTCTCTCTCTCTCTCTCTCTCTCTCTCTCTCTCTCTCTCTCTCTCTCTCTCTCTCTTTTATTTTTCTTTTTTAAAGATTTGTATGAGTACAATGCAGCTGTCTTTAGACACACACCAGAAGAGTGCATCAGAGCCCATTACAGATGGTTGTGAGCCACCATGTGGTTGCTGGGAATTGAACTCAGGACCTCTGGAAGAGCACTCAGTGCTCTTAACCTCTGAGCCATCTCTCCAGTCCAAGGGTCTATTTCATGTCACAACTTTTCTTTTCTTTTCTTTTCTTTTCTTTTCTTTTCTTTTCTTTTCTTTTCTTTTCTTTTCTTTTCTTTTCTTCTCTCTTTTCTTTTCTTTTCCTTTGTTTTCTTTTCTTTTCCTTTGTTTTCTTTTTTCTTTTTGGTTTTTCGAGACAGGGTTTCTCTGTGTAGCCCTGGCTGTCCTAGAACTCATTCTGTAGACCAGGCTGGTCTGGAACTCAGAAATCCGTCTGCCTCTGCCTCTGAAGTGCTTGGATTAAAGGTGTGCACCACCACTGCCTGGCTCTCCTCGGTCTTCTTTAGGGAGGCCCTTTGGCCTGGCCTCTCCCTGCAGATGGTCCCTGGCAGGCCACCGTACATGTGGTGACTTCAGTCCAGAAGCTCTGGGATCAGGGTTGAAGACACACACAGCTGAATTAAGGGGGCTTCAGCCTTCTTCCAGTCACTAAACTTATATGGTCATTGTCAGAGACATTCCTAAAGGAATGCAAGTGGTGGTGGTGGTGGTGGTGGTGGGGCTAGCCCAGGCCGGATTACTTTTTGTCAACTTCACACATGTTACTGTCATCTGGGAAGTAGGAACCTCAATGAGAAAATGCCTCCATCGGATTGCCTGTAGGCAAGTCTGTGGAAGGTTTTCTTGACTAATGGTTGATGTGGGAGGGCTGAGCCCATTGTGGTGGTGTGAGGTGGCAGCACTCCTCTTGTGGCCTCTGCATCAGCTCCTGCCTTCAGGTTCCGGCCCTGAGTTCCTGCCCCGATTCCCTTCATGGTGAACTGGTTGGGATGTGTAAACCAAATAAACCCTTTCCTCCACAGTGCGCTTGTGGTAACAGTGGTTACCACAGCAACAGAAAGCTTACTATGACAGTCCCAAATGGGGCATCTTCACCAAATGTCCTTGGACACTGTCTGAAAGGAATGCCACCTCTACCAAAACCATCAAACAAGCAAACAAAACCAAAAACCAAAAACCCCTCAAAAACCAAACAACAGCAACAGAACAACCAACAACCCAAAACTCCCCAAAACAAAAGAAACCAAACCAACAACAATGACAAGAACAAACAAACATGACGGGAGCATTCATTAAAGAGACCCGAGGGACCATTCATCTTTGCCTGCGTTATTTACTAGTAGGGATTATGACATTTAAAGTTATTTAATAACTAGCCCTCTATGTCCCCAAATTAGAAGAAGCCTTTGACAAAAGCTGGAAAAATACACTTATGTATAATTTTTATATTCAGGTTCCTGATCCTTCATCATCCCATTTGTTACAATAACTAATTGTGATAAAGTGTATTTCCCCTGAGAATCTTTTTTTTTCCCCTCCCAACAATGGATTCACTTGTTATCCTCTCAAGCCTTTCCAGGGGACCCAGGAGAGGTGGAACCCAGCAAAGAGCAACCCATGGAGTGACGGGACCTGGGTAGGGAGGAGGCCACTCTCCACTTACTCCTAGAGCTCCGCTGACATCCAGGCCTGGCATTCCCGGCAGGAACCGTTGCTGGCACTGTTGTCAGGGTGTACAATGGAGGATTCCACAGTTGGTTTAAATTTTTATTATTTTTAGATTTTATGTGATGAGTAGTCTGTACGTGTGTGTGTGTGTGTGTTTAAAAACATATGTTCCCTGGCACTGATGAAGGCCAGGAGAGGAATTCTGAAAGAGGGATAAGTACTCTTAACCAACCAGCCATCTCTCCAGCCCTTGTTTTAATGCTGTATCTGAGCCCAGTACCCCAGTTATGCTAGGCAAAAGCTATAGCACTGAGTTATGCCCACGCTCCTCCATCCATAGTTGACTTCATTTGCCCTTAATTTTTTCCCCTCTATTTCTTTTAGTCCCATCAGGTGCCTGATAGCTGATGGACTAGAGATTTCATGCATTACAGGGAGAAGGGGCTTGATAAAATACAGACATTTCTTCTGGTTTTCCAGGGATAAAGACATCGGCCACATACTTAAAGCATTCTTGGCTACAACCAGACATCTGGTCTCCCTGGGGGGCCCTAGATGAAGGAATGTGATACTCTGCTGTGATGCTGCGGCTCTTTGGGCCTTGAGACTCAAGGAACACCAGCAGTAAAGCCAATTTGTTTAAACTAACACCATCCACACCTCTTCCGGTCACAGAGGGTCATCCCCGTCCCCACGAGTCTCTCTGATACATGCTTAACTAACTGATGTAACTCAAGGTGATTTTTGTAGTGTGTCAGTTTAGTTGGGGGCACACTGAGAAATATTTGATGTCTCAAAGCGGACATCAAGGCAAATAAGGGACGCAGTGTAAACTTGACCAAGGCATTCAGTAGTCAGCCCTCCAGGCACAGCTAGGGGTGGGGTGGTTTTAGGTCAAGGAGGCAAGAGGTTGGGTCTCAGTAGATAACATAAAGCTAACGACAAGACGGACATTCCCTACATCACTGAACCCACTTTAGAAGAGGACTAGCTTATGACGCCATCTCAGTATTTTTCAGTTGAACAAATCTATGTGTCACCTATTGGACTTCAGTATCTATCATAAGGTCAGTACTGCCCCAAGAGTCAGGATCCACTGGTGAGCGCCAGGGGGTGGGGAGCACTGGTTAGCACAGGGAGAAAGCAAGGTTTTACAGAAGGTAGCTGCACTGTAGACTCCCTCCATCTCCCATGCCCGTCCAGGGGAGCCTGGGAGTGGACTGCAGCAGGAAAAGGTACCCACAAGCCTCTCATCTGTGTGGTATCTCTGACATCTTTTGGGGATCACTCAGCTTGGCAGACAGGATTGTGCTGTGTGTGTGGGGGGGGGGTGGGGGACAGTTTGCAGAGGAAAGGGTAGAAATGCTGAGACTGGAGTTGGGCTCCAAAGCTAATCCTTGTGAGGCAAGCATTCCAAAGCAGGGGTACTGTGGGGGACAAAGGCAGATGCCATCCTAGGAATCCAGGACACTCACTTTACCTTCCCATCTCTTGGCGGTGATGCACTGGATCCCGTCCCAGAGGCCTGCCATCACCCTAAGCTACTTTATCTCCTTTCTGACATTAATGTATTTTTTTAAATCACTACCAGCTATTGACTTGGAGTCAAACTTCTGGGCTAGGGTGAACTATAGGGGCTCATCATCATCATCATCATCATCATCATCATCATCATCATCATCATCATCCCAGCAGAGACTTGGAAAACCTAAGCTGGAATTGAGTCAATCTTCTACAGCAGTCTGTCTTGAGGGCTCCCCAACTGCCACTTGAGCCGATACTGGCCATAACCTGCTCTTAGAAATGAAGTCTGATTGCAACTCAGCCACTCCCATTCACATATCTTTTATTTTTCATGCTGCAATAGAAGCGATAGCAACACATTTGGGTAAAGTTTAAAACATGATGTGACAAACTTTAAAATATTTATCATTTAGCCCTTTTCAGAGGTTGATCCAGAATCAGAACAGACCATTTTTTAAATTATTTATTTATTTACACCGAACAGACCTCAGAGTCCTGCAAAGTCCAAAGTGTCTGAGGCAAGTCAGAGGCCCAGGCTTTCCTTGTGAGGATGGTGGACCCGAGGCTGATGGACAGTGATGCGTAAGAGAGCTTGAAGGCCCTGCTGGAAAGGCTGAGAGTGCATCTGAGCTGGTGTGGGCCCTTCCAGACAGGAGGCAAGAAGCACCGCGCTGGGCAGGGAACAGGACACACCCATGCTTTTCTTTCCCAAGGAGAAACAGAACTGGGGATAATTTGGCATTGCTCCCAATGCCAGAAGTTGGCATTTGGTGAGGTGGGGTTGTAAACATAGCCTCACTGGGAGGTCTGGTCACCATTCACACGGTGGCAGCAACGGACAACAGATGGGGAAGCTGGGGTGGCTGTAGTGCCCGCTCTCCCTAAGGCTCCTGTGCACTAGCTGGAGGCTGGCCCTGTGGGGCAGCACCACACACTTTCCTACCATGGGGCATGGGGCACTGGCTCACATGGATAATCAAAAGGACAGCCAAAAATGTTCCAAGCATTTTAACGGTTTACTGTGCACAGTGCTACAAAATACAAAAGATGGCTCTGGTCATTTATGGAGAGATATATGTAGCCCTTTTAAAAATGTGTGCTTTTTAAAGTCAGAGATTCTCCTGCCTGCTTCCCCAGCATACCTCATAACCTGTTATTTGTAACTGCAGGCCGTGAATCCTCTTACACAAATCAGTCCAGAAGGGACGGTCTGCAGGCTTGCTTACCAACATGAGTCGGCTGAGGAAGGGTGTGCAAAACTAGCTTTCATACTCAGAGCATTCTGTAAGTGTGCAAGGCATTGGCTACTCATGCTAAGTCTTTATAAGGCTTGTTAGCCAGTTGTATATAAGCCCAGATTTTCAAGTGCTGAACGGTTTCAAAGCAAGGCGTTCTGCTGTCCGCTGTAGTTTGCTGGCTGTTCTCTGAAGCACCCACCGGAAGCAGCACTTCTGGATTCTAGGGTCCTGGGTCCCTGTGTGACAGTGAGCACCAGGAAGGCATGCATTCTGTACTGCACACTGACATGGGACCAGTCACTGGGTGTTCTTTCCCCCTTCAACACTTTGGCCTTAAGAATTTTACTTTCTGAGTGTGAATAATTGTCAAGTCAGCTCTGGCTACGTCTTTTTTTTTTCAGTTCAAATAATTATATGAGGCATTATATTGTATAATTGAGCATTCAAAAATAGATTTTGTGATTTAAGTGTGTTGAAAATGTATTTCCATAAAAATGTCAGGTGTTTGTTTCTTTCCTCCTCCTCCTCTCCCTCCTCTTCCTCTTCCTCCTCCTCCTCTTCTTCCTCCTCTTCCTCCTCCTCCTTCTCCTTCTTCTTTTTTCTGAACCTCTAGAAATATGGCAACTGTCAGCTAAGGATAGGTGGCACGGTCAACATGCCAACGCTCCCCCAAGACAGATAATTAAGTTCGAGTCAGCTGGCAAACGGGGCTGAGAGCACCCTGTGAACAAAGAGCCGGGTACAGTGGTACCCCGGTTTCTGTGACTGAGTCTGTCTGAAAGCCAAGATGCGCTCAGATGTAGAACTCCTCCATGTCATCAGTCTCGGAACCAACCGTTGTTGGAGGCAATGGCATGCCTTGGACCCCCTGTGTGGCTTTGGGGTCATGACATGGCAGGGGTGTGGATAACTCTGTGAGCAAGGAGGCATCAGAAGCTGAGAGGCCAGGAGTAGTTGTCTCTTCAGGCCTGGGGGACCCTTTGGTGAGGAGAGAGTGGGAAACACAGGCAGTGTCTGGGCTCACCTCACTGGCAGCGGGCAGTGGTCCTTTCTTGGGACTCTTGTGTGCTGGCCAGTGGCTGCTACATCTCTCGGAGGAGAGGGATGCCTCTACTGTGTTGCAAAACCTACTGGGGGCAGAATATGCAGAGACCACAGACAGGTTTGAGGAGGACAGCCGCAGGCCCGTGTCCACATCTGTCTCTTGGGCCCCCTCTAAGTCATCAATGGACATGAGGCGGCTGGGCTTCCACTCTGACGCACTGTGTCTCTGGGAATCAGTCGGTAGTGGTTGTGGTTCAGTCGGGGAGGGGCCTCCACTGGGCAAACAAAACAAAGACTTGCTTCTCTGGAAAGACCAGGCAGGGCTGGAGGTGCTCGACTGTGGGCTGTCCCCAGGGAGCCGGGCTATCTGTTTGCATGGGCTGTTACGTAGGGCTGTCTGGCTGCTGCCCTGTCCTGTGTCTGGTGTGTCGACGACGGCTGCCAGAGGAGCGGAGTGCGGTTTCTTCTCCGAGGAGTGATGCGCTCTGCCGTACTTGGGGGCCTTTTTGTGTGTCCTCTGTGCCTGTAGAGAGAGGGCTCCGTTAGTCAGAGGCTACATTGAGGCTCACTGTTCCATGCAGCATGAAACAGACTGCCAATCATTGGGAACTCCAACTCTGGCTAGGAAGCTACCTCCAAGACTGAGGAATACAGCTGGCTCCTCATTCTGACAGGGTATTGCATTATGTAAAGTCCACGTGGGGATGTACCAAGGAGTAAGAGCCCGGAGAAGCAGACACATGGAGATGAGAAGCCCTCAGGAGTCTCCCTGCTCCCCTCAAAGCCCCGCCACCTCTGTCTTTACTCTCCAGTTTGGAGCACACAGCAGGGCTTTAGTTGAGGGGAGAATAAATGTCACCCACAATCTTTCACATTTCTAGGGGACTCTCATTCTCTGTACCAGTCTGTTGGGTACATTCCATGTTGACTTTAAGCAACATGACTTCCTGTCACAATGAGGAACCAGTCGCACTTCCTCCTGTCCCCCCCCTCGCCTGCCCCCCCCCCAAGACTGAGATACACTCCAGCAATTTGGGATAACCTCAGCTTAAGAACCATTAAATAAGGTTTCCCAGGTGTCTTTTGACTCTTCCTGGAGAGACATGAACAAACATCTATTCAACCCAGTTATGGCACCAATGAGAGATTACGGAAATGGTGTCACCCAAACCCAGTGCGCCAATGAGTTTACTGGAGTTACTTAGGGTGGCCGGAGTCACTCCATGGCAACCGTATCACTAAAAAGCCCAGCCCAGTATGGTGATGACTCAGGAAAGCAGCTCTTTTGCAATCCCCACCCAACCTGCTGGCAGATCCACTGAAGAGACTCCCCCCCCTCCATGTTCCCCCCAACCCATCCCAGCAGCTGTTTAATGCCTCAGAAAGGGCCTTGCCAATCTTTTATCTTTCTCTGAGTGTCCTGAGCCTTTTCACTTCGGTCAACTTGCTATAAGGCTCCTTCCAGGAGGGACTATTTCTATTCAGAGAAAATAGTTTCTCAACACCAAGACAGTCTGAGAGGGGGCCCTACTATGGGCAGGATGTCTTCTACAAAAGAGGGGCTGTTGGGGGGGTGTCAGCATTTATTCACATTTTGCCTTTCAGGAATTAGGTACAAGAAGGGGAATTGTTGCCTCCTGATGAGTCGTGAGGAGGTGTGGTAGGGAAGGAAGACAGTGTCACCCTTCAACACCCGACTCTGCTCCTTTCGTACACACCAGTCCTGCTGACAGGATCTGGTGTCTTCTGCATGGCACTGGGCACTCTGCTCAGGCACATTCCATCTCCTCTGCTTCTCTCCAATTATTTCTCTGGTCCAGATTCAAGACAATAATGCAAATTTAAATCAAACAACAGATTAGAGGATAACAGGTCTGGATTTATTCAGGATTGGCAAAACCTGATTGATGAATCCCTAAATAAAAAGGGGTTGCCAGGGTTTTACTAGAAGAGATATTTCCTTCTAGCAGGCGGAGACATATGTCTTCATAACAGATATTCCCAGTTCCCCCATTAACAAGGAACCTGGTTCCCACAAGCCACCTAGGAGCTATTGTTCAGTGTGTTTACCACTGAGTATTTACCATGGGCAAAGGAGAGGGAGATTCTGATTTGACCACATGATTCTTTTAAAAACATTATTGAAAGGATCTAAGGCAATACAAGAGAGACTAGGGAATGTGATGGTCAGCTCTTGAGGGTTCTGGGAGAGAACTCATCTTCCCAGTGGGGCAGAGTGGATGTCAGTGGCGGTGAGTCCTGAATCACACACAATCCAGGACACGGGCATGTCAAAACTAGGTGGCTTTCTGGCAGGATGGTGGTTTACAGTGAGGGAGATGGTGGGATGGAGGTGGGGAGCCCATTCAGAAGCCACTGCAATGATGCTCCAGTTCCTACGTGCTGGGACACATAAGCCACATCTACATGATGCACACAGTCACTCCTTAGCTGTGCATTCAGAGGTGCAGACTCTCCTGGGATTATCTGCCTGGCTTTTCTCTCCATGTTGCCCAGTCTGCATTCTGTTTGGCTTTTGTCCATATGTCTTGCCAATTCTATTCTACCATCTAGGCCCTGCATATCATATCGGCATCCCAAAGCTGTTTTTTATTAAGCGTGGCTTAAATTCAATCAGCTGCAGCAAGCCTTCTGGGAGGCTGAAGATATGGCTCAATTGGTGAAGTATTTGCTGCACAATTATGGGACCTGAGTTTGGATCCCTAGCAGGACTGTATAAAAAGCCAAGCATAGGAACACGTGTCTGTCATTCCTGGGCTGGGAGGAAGATAGAGTTCTGGAGCTAAGTGGCTAGTTGACCTAGCTGAACTGGTGAGCTCAAGGTTCAATGAGAGACCCTATCACAACAAACAAGGTGAAGAGAGCTTGAGAAAGACACCCAGTGTTGACCTATGACCTCCACATGCATGTGTTCATGTGCACAGGCACCCAAATGCCCATGTGAATACATGCAAAAGCACATATATGCAACACACATACACATATTTTTCTTAGATTCTATATTATGGATGCTTAAAAAATATGATGCAAGGCCCAAGTACACCGAGAAAGGTCACAACTGCTGGTGGTTTTAAGACAAATGATCTTCACCATCCTTTAGCTTGGCTGGGTAAGAGAGAAGACAGGATGAACTTGTTGTAGGAAGGAAGTCTCCGAGGAATGGAGACTGCTTCAAAGTCTGGAAGGGCACATTTCCCGGGGAGAACTCTAGTATCCTTTGCTTATTGGTAAGTATGTACCACAGTGTAGCCCACTGCTTCAGTGCTTCAGTTATGGGCGAGGATGGCTGGACTCTGGACCTGCTTGAAAACGGAAGCCAGTGGCGGACACAGCTTCACGAGAAGCCGAAGATCAAGGTTCCCAGTCAAGTGACTGCTAAGGGACATTCAAACCTGCCAGTCTCACCTAGCCCAGTGGGGTTTAAATTTGGCTTAAAGTCCAGCATGGCAGGCAGGAACACGGTGGGCTTGAACAGAGCTGTTCATGCTTCCACAAGCCCATATGTGGTCTCTCTAGTTTCTATGGCACCATGAAAGCGGGAAGCCAGAGAAACCCCATACCATGTTGCTCTGAAGAAAGCTGGCAGCTGCTCTGTTTTGCTGGGGGAGTGCAACCTGCACACTGGAGGTGCCTGCTGTGTGTGTGTGTATCTCAAGGCTGGCACACTACTGTGGATAACTGCAGGCATCTTGGGATGAGAGCTTGGGAAGGAGGCTGCAGAGTTTTTCCTACCCTTCCCACATCTAGACTCTGGGACCAGGGCGATGAGCATGGGGCATCTACCTGGACCCAGCCAGGCTGGTGGTGATTCCTTGGCTTTATCCAGTGGGATCTTATCTGACCTAAAGACAGCCCACTGTTCCAAGAATGGAGCCTCTGATGTGTTTCCCTGGGGCTGGCTTTTTTTTTTTCCCCTGCCTCTCTGCTTGACTGGGAACAATAGGGGCTGAGAGGGAATCCAGAAACTGCCCTAGTGGGATTTACAGGAGTGCAACAGGAGCTTGTCACTTCATGGTTGGCTGCTACTTCTCAGGGGCAGCCTTCCTGAGCCCCAGCAGTGACAGCAGAGATGGTGTGAAGCCAGCCTCCTCCCTTCCCTCTGGAGCAACATGGGCTGGATGCCCCGCTGGAATTCACAAGCTCCTTTCCTCACTATTTAAGGAACTTTCTCCAAGAGCGGAACAGCATGCATAAATTAATCTGCTGTACGAAGGCAGCCAGCCAGGGGGACCTGCTTATGCTTCTCATGTCGCTAGGAAATTGGAATCCAGCTATGAGCTCGTCCTGAGACTGCAGCACAGCAGACTCCTGGTGAAGGACACGAGGCATTCTCCTGCCCAGCTCCTATCTGCGTCTGCATAGACGCCTGCCCAGCCTCTGAGGCAGAGGGCAATGGGATGCTGTGAAGATTTATCTGGTCACCTCTCTTCTCCTGGAGGGCACTCATTCTCTTGGGCACATGGAGAGGAGCAGAGTGGCTGGACCCTGGGTGAGCATATTTTTAGTTTTAATAGACACTTTCAAACATTCCAGAGTTGATGGTATAAATGTACAATTCTGTCAAAAATTTAAACGTATTTCAAGTACTTCACACTCTCACCAAGATCTGGTATTATGATTGTATTTAATTTTAGCCCATCTGGTGGGCAACAGTATTCCATCACTGTGTTAATTTGTATTTCTTTGATGACCACCCCCTTCCCCCCAGTCTCCAGGGTCACCTCATGTAACCTAGGCTGGCCTCAAAACTCAAGAGCTTTTTGCTGCTGCTCTGAGGGCCGGAGTTATAGGCCTGTACCGTTGTGCATGACTGTAGGGCATCTTTCAATGCTCATTGGCAGAGACTCTGTGTGTGAAGTGCCTGCCCTTTGTACATATTCTGGAATCAATACTTTTAAAAAAGATTTAAGGGGCTGGTGAAATGGCTCAGTGGGTAAGAGCACTGACTGCTCTTCCAAAGGTCCTGAATTCAAATCCCAGCAACCACATGGTGGCTCACAACCATCCGCAATGAGATCTGATGCCCTCTTCTGGTGTGTCTGAGGACAACTACAGTGTACTTACATATAACAATAAATAAATCTTTTTTTTAAAAAAAAGATTTAAGCATCACAGATATTACAAACCCACCTGGAACTTGTGGTTTTACTCTGATTGTTTTTATGACTAAGCACTTTTAGTTTTAATGAAGATATTTACATTTTTTTTTTCAACACTGTTTTGCTGGTTGTGCTATCTTAAGGAGGTGCAGGTGCAGGTGCAGGTGAGGTGACCCTGGGTAAGTGTTTGCTATGCAAGCATGGTGACTGCTATAGTGAAGAGAGATAACAGAGTCCTGAGGGTTGCCCTCAGACTCACACACACACTTATGCACAGACACACACACACATACAGACCCATGCATACAGATACACACACATACACACAGATGCACACAGACACATACACACACAAACACACAGACATACAAACTTACACACATACACACACAGAAATGTCGCAAATGTCCAGTATGTGAATGTAGAGAGCCACCAGTCTTTTAATTGTCCCTGGGGTATTTTTTCACTCTTCTCCCAGCACCAGAATCAGGAACCTATAAGCCGTGTTTTTGAAGCCTGTCCGGGGGGGGGGGGAGGCAATTGTGGGATCACAATGGTTCTAGAAGGGGCATGTCATTCCCATTCTGGGCCTGTGTTGTCTGGGCTAGTGTGGCTGATCGACATTTCCAGAGCCTCTGCTCATCCCCTGTCTGTTTGCCTGTCTATCTGTGTGCGTGTGTGTTTGAATAAAATAAAAATAGGCAGGGATTTGGTTAGTCCAACTACCCTGTGTGTATACGCAACAATAAAATTTATTATTGAAGAAATGACAATATGCTGTGTGTGTGTTCTAATAACAAATTACTTACAGAATTAGATAGTGGGTTGTATTTGGCTTATGGTCTTTAACTTGCTGGCTTTGGCTCAATTGTTTCTACTCTATAAAATTTAAAATCAATGCTCTAACTGTATCAAACCCTCACTAACGCATGAATTAGGGTCGTCTACCACCCTGTCTCCCCTTTAGCCCTGCCATCTTCCTTGATCACCTCCCCCTACACCCCTTAAAACCATGGCCACACCAGCCTGGAGCATTGGCTCTTGGCCATGCCATGGCTCACAGTGGTAAAGACACCAGGCAGGCAGGAAGGGCAGGAAGGGCGCATGCTTCACTCCTAAAGCCACCCTTCCCACTCACGTGCCCCTGGCTTCTCACGTGGAGCTGGGTGGGAGGAGGGCTGGCTCTGTTCAGCCGGACCACGGTCTGCCTGGAGGAGGGAGGGGCTGGTCTGGTGGGAAAGAGCTTCAATTATGAAAGCATTGTGTTGCTCGTTTGTTGTTATTGTGGTGGTCTCCCCTCCCCCTGGGCTCCGGGGCACTAATTCATGGATAACTGAGTTACTTCCATCTCCTGTAGAAATAGGCCATTAGAGTGCAAAGGCAGTCTTATCGGAAGGCTAAGCCATCTGACTACACCAGGAAAAGAATACCAATGAAGCGGGCCTGCCAAACAGTTCAAGACTTCCACTGGCCTGGGCCAGGTTCATAGCCTGGCTTAGACGACAGCTGCTAAACCCTCTCCCTTCCTTATCACCTTAAATTTGGGCAACCCACACCACCATTTGGACAAATGGCTATATGTTTTTGCCAGAAATGATACTGGAGAAAATGTCTCAAGATGGAGGTTGTCACCAATGTTTGCTAAGAGGATCAGAAATAAGAGTTGAATTTACCGTATGACATGGGTCGGCAGTTCACAACCCCTGAGTACATCTGGGAGACTTTAAAAAATACATGTAACTCTGTAGCAGCAGAAACAGGCTCTCTAGGTTGGGGTGGGGAGCAGGCAGGGAGCATGAAGCTGGGGCTTCTTTGCCTTGCTGACAACTCCTCACGCAGCTTTTTCTCATACACCTGTGCTATGGTCACTTGAATGACTACATTCTAAAAGACTCTGTCACTCCATGACTACATGTGACTCTTTTTAGAACCTTAAGAACCATTTTAGTTGATCTATTTGAAGTAAGCTGTTGCAACTTGAGAGGTCCAAAAGTCGGCGTCTAGAAGATGGAGACCCAGAGAGCTGTAGGGATATGAAACCACCACCTCCCTCTTGTCTAATGCCCTCCTGTGGTGGTTCATCGGGCCTTCACTGCAAGTGTTTGGGCTAAGGTATAGTGAACTTGTCTTCTTAGTTCATTTGTCTGGAAATCGGTAATGCAATGGGAATTTAACCACATATCTCTTTTGCCACAACTTTCTACCTTGTTCTGATCTACAAACCTGTTTTTCAACAAAACTTGCTTGCTGGTCTTGGACTTCATCAGCACCAACCATTTCTATAGCATTAGGAGTTCGCTCTTGTAATATCTGTTCTTGTTTGTTTGTTTAGTTTTTTTTTTTTTTTGAGACAGGGTTTCTTTGTGTATCCCTGGCTGTTCTGGAACTCACTCTATAGACCAGGCTGGCCTTGAACTCAGAAATCCACCTGCCTCTTCCTCCCAAGTGCTGGGATTGAAGGTGTGCGCCACCACTGCCTGGCCTGTTCATTCTTTTAAAACAGAAAACCACTGAATACATTTGCGATGTGAAGGCCAGGAACACCAAGTCTGCTTGCCATCAACTGACTGTCCCAGAACAAAGGCTCACTAGACCAAAGCTCCACCTGGCCTCTCTCAGAGCACAGGCAGTTATGGTCACTCAACAGACTGAAGAGTAAAGACATCTAATGTTCCCCATAAACCCGACTTAACTAATTCGTCCTTAACTGAAGGACGAATCTGGGCCTGGGGTCTCGGAGCTGCAGATAACCTTCAAGGGGTTAGGGCAGATCCTACTCTTCTGTGTTCAGGAACATGGTAAGTTAGAACAGAATCCCTGTTTGCTGGTCCACGACTCTCTCTGCTTAGTAATTAGCTCCTTAGAGCTTCTGCAGGGCTGGGGACCAGTCTTGGCTCTACCTGGGCCAGTCCTAACTGGAATTACAGTCATCTTTCATTTTCCAGAAGACTGACTTCAGGTCATTAGTACAAGTGTCCTTGACCTGCTTTCACATACAGAAAAAACAAAGAAACAACAAAACCACACCAACTCCTACCCACCCACCCGTAAAACCTATCTAAAACTCCTCTTAATTACATTGTGTGTGTGTGTGTGTGTGTGTGTGTGTGTGTGTGTGTGTGTGTGTACCCATGTGCCACAGTTCATGTGTGGAGAAGAGTGGACAACCTGTCTTCTTCTACTATGTGGGTCCCAAGCTGAGCCATCTTGCTAGCCCCCAAGAGCTACTTTTGAAGCTGAATAATCAGGGCAAGGAACAGCTCAGTGACAGGACATCTGCCTGGCAGGCATGAAGCCACGGGTTCACTCTCTAACACCACCGAGTAATAATGATAATGACACTGAGCCAATTAGAACTGTCAGTTTTTATTGTGTGTATGTGTGAGGGGGAGTCTATGTGCTTGCACATACATGCTGAGGTCAGAGCAGGGCTTCTGTGCGTCTTTCTTTCTCTTCCTCTGTGTTACTGCTTTGAGACGGGGCCTCTCAATAACTGGAAGCTAGCACTCTGTGCTGGGTGGTCTGGTAAGAAGCCTCTAGCATTCACCCGGTCTCTCTCTGCCAACACTGGGGTTGCAGGCATGCGCAGCCACACTCGGCTTCTTATGAGTGCTGGGGATGCAGACTTGGGCCTTCATGTTTCCCCAGCCAGGGCTCTGAGCCCGGAGCCACCTCCACAGCCCCTAAAGCTATCAGTTTCTCTCGTAGTTAATTTCAAATTGCAATTTGTCAATCTTATTACACGAGTAACAAATCTGCAAATGGTAGCAATAATTGCTTTAAAGGGGCCTTTTGTGGCTGAATTAATTTCCTTTAATATTTTAGAGATGCATTGGATGCATTTATGTGTTTAGGAGTTGACTTGTTCTCCTTGGAGATGTTGAGGATGGAGCCCAGGGCCTCATACACGGTAGGCAAGCAGTCCTTACTAACAAAAACTCAAGCATGGAACTAAAGCCATGCCTGCAAGGTAGCTCGGCAACTGAGAGGGGCGGGGAGCATCAGAAGTCAGCAATAATGCTTGTAAGTGGTTGTTGCATCAATAAAGCTTTGTGGCAGTTTGAATAGGAACGGCCCCCTTAGACTCCCATATTTGAAGAATGCTTAATCACCAAGGGGTAGATAGGATTAGAATGATTTGGATACGTAGCCTTGTTCGAGGAAGTGTGTCACCGAGAGTACGTTGTGAGTCTTCGAACGCCTGCACCTGGCCCAGTATTTCTCCCTCTCTCTGTCTCTGTGTCTGTGTGTCTGTCTGTGTGTCATCCTGTGGATCAGAATGTAGCTCTCAGCTACCGCTCCTGCTCCAGCACCATGCCTGCTGACATGCTCTCCACCATGATGATAATGGACTAAACCTCTGGAACTGCCAAGCCAGCTCTCAATTAAACGTTCTCTTTTAATAAGAGCTGCCTTGGTCAGAGTGTCTCTTGACATCAATAAAACAGCGACCCAGACCTCAGAGCACCTTGCAAGGTCCTTTGCAGGTAGGTTCCTTCTCTGGCTTCCACGGACCTGCACAGCATCATTCAAGGACCACAGACGGCCAGTTTCTTCATGCTCCTCAAGTCCTGGTTCTACATATTTATGCCACACAGCCTTGTTCCTGCCACCTGTGTGACTGTGCCCAGGGTGGACGTCTGGTATAGGGGAGAGCAGTTAGCAGGCTAGCTGCCTGGATTCTCTCACCCCACCAGACACAGAGGAGGAGAGCAGTCACACCAAAACTTCAGTGAGAGTCCGAGGTGGTGCCTAAAAGAAAGATTGCTAATTCTGATCTAGCCCCATTCTTTCTTATGGAAGATTAGAATCCTTCTTTTGATAACACTGGGGGGGGGGTGGGTTATAAAATCATCTTCAATAATGACTGAGCTCTGGAAACTTCCTTTGTTCTTCTTCTTCTTAATATTTCTTCAATTGCTTGCATCACCCTTTGGGTGTGTGTGTGTGTGTGTGTGTGTGTGTGTGTGTGTAGGAGGAGGGTTTATTTTACCTTATAGCTTACAGCAAATCATGCAGGGAAGACAGGATAGGAATGTGGAAGCAGAAACTGAAAGCAGAGGCTTTCTCTGTTTGCTTTCTTATACACACCAGGACCACCTACCCAGTGATAGCATTGCTCATAGTAGGCTGAGCTCTTCCAAGTCAATCATTAATTAAGAAAATGCCTCGCAGTCTTGTCTACAGGCTATGTCTATGGGGACATCTTCTTAATCTAAAAAGAGGTTCCTTCTTTTTAGAGAACTCTAGCTTCTGTCAAGTTGACAAAAAGCTAACTAGTGCCCCAGGGAATCAGGACAAGCCAGAGCATGGGCTATGTCTAAATCAAAGTCCTTTAGACTCTCTTGATGGGCTCCCAAGAACATCCATCTACTTGGCTCCTCATTTTTCTTGGCCTCCAAGGCTGGACTCAATGGTGACGAACCCAGAATCTGTCTCTAGTCACTTTGATAACTGACACACTGTGGTGTCCCTCCCTGATGGCTTCCAGAGAGGAAGAGAGAAGACACTTAATCATTGTTAGTTTCTTAGGTTACGAACAAAAGTGGGTGTACCTCTCTTGGCTGCAGGTAGGTATTGCAGTGTTGAACTGAGCTCAGCTCTTAAGTATTATATCTAGGCAGCATTTTTCTTATCAAGAAGATACATAGCAATACATAGTTGTGTAAATAATATCTTAGAAAGACTGATATTTAGGGAGTGCAATCCACTGGACTGTTTAAAAGCACACTAATCATTTTAGTCTTTGGTTATATTTTTATGCTGGATGTTTAAGATGACCTAGGTGGCCATTAACAAGCTTTGTTTGTTTTGTGAGACAAGTCTTATGTCCCCTGGCTGTCCTGGAACTCTCTGTGTAGATCATACTGGCCTTGAACTTAACAAGATCTACCTGCCTCTGTCCCTGAGTGTTGGGATTAAAGGCATTCACCACCACTCCTGGCTTGCCACTTTTTTTTTTTTTTTTTTTCTGCTAAGGCCAGTTGAGGATCTGGTCCTCAGGGGTCACTTGGATTTGGGAGTGACCTTCGGCTCCTCCAGACTCCCTTCTGCTAGTTGTTCCTTTCATTTGAATTTAAGGTGATGGCTTTGCTTGATCATGGTTTCACTTGGAAACTGTCTTAGCTAGGGTTTTACTGCTGTGAACAGACACCATGACCAAGGCAACTCTTATAAAGGACAACATATAATCGGGGCTGGCTTACAGATTCAGAGGTTCAGTCCATTATCATCAAGGTAGGAGCATGGCAGCATCCAGGAAGATATGAGGCTGGAAGAGCTGAGAGTTCTACTGCTTATTCCAAAAGCAGCTAGAAGACTGGCTTCCAGGCAGCTAGGACAAGTGTTTTAAAGTCCACACCAACAGTGACACACTTCCTCCAAGAAAGCCACACCTACTCCAACAAGACCACACCCCCAAATAGTGCCACTCCCTGTGCCAAGCATATTCAAACCACCACAGAAGCACTGGGGGAAATTTTCCTGGGTTGGTCTGCTTCTTGTAGACTTGACACTGGTTATAGTCACCAGATGGGGGTCTCCATGGCCTTCTTGAACAAGAGAATGCGTGCCTTGCCACAGACATAGAACATTTGAGACATCCTGTAGCCCCCTGGGACCTCACTGACTCCTTCCTTTTGTAATTCCTCTGACACATCAGCATAGCCTCCAGCCATGGGGATGGAACACACAGATTATTTATTCCAATCTGATACTGAAACTTCTGTGCAATAAAGCTTGGGAGAAACAAAACATTGTCAACTAAATTTGATTAAGCATACATTTTCATTTAATAAGAACCAGTCAATAACTCCACTGGTTTGACATCAGTGTATTGGACTTTGACCTTAGAATTTTCAGTATCATCATATTCAATTCTCATTCTTTACAAACTTTAAATAACTTACTCAGACCACTGTGTTTGTTACATATACAAACCCATCTTTACTAAAACCATTTACTTGCTGTTTTTTTTCCTCAATAGCATGAGGCACAGTGACATTAACAAATTTAGTATCTGATGTGAATATTTTATTTCTTTCTCTGGGGAGTGGAGGAAACTAGGTATTGTCTATATTCTCCTCATGAAGCCCAGGTGACAAGCAAGAGCTTGGTTTCACCCTGTGGAACCATCAAATGTAATGGGCTTACTTCTAGAACATGGGTGAGGGATTATTGCAGAAGGATGAGGGACCTTCATAAGCAGTTGTACTAGAAAGTCTTCACCCAGCATGGACAATGGTTTTCTCATGGACACGGTGGAGTTTTCTCTCCCTACCCTAAATACTCTAGCTGGTCCCCTAAACCACATGGCCATGTCTAATTAGGGCAGAATGACCTACACCAAGTTAGGAGGAGCGGCCGGATTCTGAGGTGGCTGCTCTTCCAGATGTCCTGAGTTCAATTCTGAATAAGCACATGGTGGCTCACAGCCATATATAATAGGATGTCCTCTCCTGCTATGCAGACATACATGCTAATAGAGTACTTATATACATATTTAAAAAAAGAGGCAGAACACTTCATGGGGCTAGAGATATAGCTCAGTAGTTTAGAGCACTAGGTGTTTTCCCAGGACCCAGTTTCGAGTCCCATCACTTGCAGTTGGCTGTAACTCTACCAGGGAGAGCTGGTTCCCTTCCCCATCCCTGGGCACTCACACATGCGGTGCACAGACATACATGCAGGTAAATGCCAAAACACACAAAATAAAAGTAAATAAGAATTTAAATAATTTAAAACCACTCTTAATTTTGAAGGGTTGCCCTCTGTCTTTAAACTTTATAAGGTCATGGGTGAGTGGCAGTCGGCATACATGGCCAAAGAGGGCCAGGCCAAGAGAAGTATTTGCTTTTACTGATGTGTAGTCTGAGAGCCTTCCTGGCTATATTAGATGACTCACTGGTCAGGAGCCTATACCCACAATCATTTCTTAATGTGCCTGCGGTGGAGGCAAACACTTTGTAAGACTTTCCTCATGAAGAGACCACATTATAGGGTAATATAATACACTGTTATCGTTTCCGTAGAGACTGCCTTTTAACCTACACTTAGTGTTCAGGACAAGCCTGTGCGTATTTGTAATCCCAGCCATCCCTCCTTTCTTATAGCTAGTTCTTGACGGAGATGGAGATCATTGCTGAATTTTGTGTACTCCTTATTTGGGTATCAAGAATAAAACCAGGCATGCACCATGAAGAAGGGAGAATGCATTTACCTTAGGTTAAATTCCAGCTGTCCAGAGCACTGGGTTCGATTGGAAAATGTCATGCTTGAACACTTGGTTCCCCTGACGACAAAACATCTAGGGGGTGAAGCCTCTTTGGAGAGAGGGGTTCACTGGGGAGGATGCTGAGGTTTGATAGCCACTCCCCTTCCTGTTCGTCCCCTGCTTCCTGAGCACAAAGGAAATGTCACCTGCTGCTATCCACTGCTTCCCGCTTTTGTCACCCACCAAGGTGGACTGTAGCCCCTTGGACTATGAGAAGAAGCTTGTTTTTTCTCTGACAAGTTGCTCCTTGTCAGGAATTGTGTGGCAGCCTAGACAAAAGTCGCCAGTACACCAAGGGACAGTTTTCCCTCCCTGGTGGAAAATACAGCTGCTTTCTGACTCCAAGTTTTTGCATGTGGGGTTTTCAGTCACCAGAAAGGAGAGTAACTCTTGCTTCCAGATTCTAGATCCTAATGTCTACATGAAGCCAGGTGCACAGACAACCTGAAGACACCAGCCACAGCCAGGGATGCCACACTGGGTCAGCCCAACATGGTGTACCAGCTCCAGTTACGGAGGCCGGACGAGGCCAGACTGGGTCAGCCCTCTGCCCAACACAGTACATCAGCTCCAGTTAAGGAGGCCGGGCAGGGTCAGTACAACATGGTGTATCAGCTATAGCTGTGCATGGGCAAGAGGGACTTTCAGCCAAGGCCTTCTGGGGAGGGTACATCCTGGCAAACTACAGAACTGAACAGCACCTGTCGCAGAAGGGGAAGCTTTACCCTTATCCTCAGCCCCCACTTAAATGCTTCAGTAGAAGTTTCTCATAAACAGCTAAATTATATATTTCATTTACACGCATACCACCCATTCAGAGAAGAGAAACATCAAAAACCATCTTATTTACATGGAATTTATAGAACGAGAAACCTGTGCAACCTAGTGCTTTAGAAAGTTACAGGAAACGGGTGGCGTCAGACGGTGACTAAGGTGCAGCCTGACCGTGCAGTTCCAGGCATTTTCTTTGCTTTTCAGGAAGTTATCCTCCATTGTAGCAGCCGAAACAGCTACAGACATCTGTAACTCTCACTCATAATTCTCACAACAAAGATTTCAGCTGAACAATAATACACCAGGTCCAGACAAAAAGGGCCTGCATCTTGGAATTTTCAAAAGACTATATTTTGCCCAATATATACTATACAAGGGCAGAAAAGAAAACTTTGAAAATTGAATATGATCATTTTGTCCCAAAGGAGGTTCATCCACTTTTCCAAAATTTTTTGGTGTATGTCTTAGCATATACAAAGACAGTTCTTGTTTGGCTAGGGCTAACTGAAAACTCTCAGATGCTGTCAGATTAATAAATACTGCTTTTATGAATAGAATCAAACTCACAGTGGGAGTTCTAGAAGCTGGGTGGAATGCCCCCAACCCTGTACCTCCTAACATACTTGATAATTACATTTCTCTTTTTATTATCCGCCTCCCCTGCAGAAGTTAATCTCACTAAAACAGTGACTTGTGTCTGGCTGCATTCAGAGGTCACAATGCGTGCCAAGAAGACACCCTAAGGATTGTCTGAATCTGGCTAAAGTTAGCCATGTGTAATACGAGGAATACCATGAAGATTAGTGATAGCTGTCGGCGTTGTGGCTGGATTAGAACTCTGGGATTGAGTGTCTGGTCAGTGTCCAGGCTGAACGTAAGTGACTAAAGCAGCTACTCTGCATGTGACTGTGACTCTCGGGGAAGTCACTCTTAGGGCTCTGCCGCAAAGCTCGTTTTGACAGGCAGCAACTCTCTATGTCAGAGTGCTTTGCTTTTAACCTCTTGGAAAGATGCATTTTTTATTTATGTTTATGCCTGTGTCTGTCATGGGTTGGTGCACAAGTGTGAGAGCCCCCTGAGAGGTTAGGTGTCTGATTCACAGGAGCTGGACTTACAAGTGGGTGTGAACCATAGTGTGAATGCTATGAACCAAACTTAGGTCCTTGGAAAGAGCAGCAAAGGCTTGTACCCATGTCAACATTACTCTTTACTTCAAATTCTTCTGTATCCAGTTGCTATTACTCTCCTAGTTAAGTAAAATATATATACTTAGATATATAATCAGGCATCTTTTTTAAAACATGTGGTATACAGTTATGAGTATACAAAAAAGAAGACAGCATTGCCATTCTGAACCGTGTTTTAACAAGATACCTTCCCTTCTTGAGTAATTCAGAGCTCAGGGAAGGGCTGAGTTGTTTATAGATAAAAACAAAAAGCAAATAATCCCTCTCCCCTGGAAGAGACAGAGGGGGAAGAGGTTCCCATTCAGAATCTGGACAAGGTAAAGGAGGGGAGACTCTAGATGCGCTCTCACTCTGAACAAGGCAGCTGAAGAACTATTCAATCAACGTTTTCTACAGCGTACAACTATATCCACTGATCAAAAACTTTATCTTAAAAAGTATATTTGAAAAGAGTTTTAGGGAACTGTAATGGCTAATTTTGACTGTCAACTTGGTTGCGTTAGGAGATGCCTGTTCAGGGCTGAGGAGGTATCTGTGAGAATCTTTCCTGAGAGGTTTAACTGAGGAGGGAAGACCCACTCTGAGTGTGGATGGCACCATTTGTCTGTGCTAAGTTCTTCATCCCTTAACTTGCTGTGTCTCCCAGCAATGAGGAAAGTAACTAAGGTAGGTATATGTGCTAACAAACAAACAAACAAACCCAACAACAGCAACAACAAAAAACAAAAAACAAAAAAAAACAAAAAAAAAAGGAAGAAAAAGAAGAAAGAGAACTATGAATAAAATAAAAAGGATCTTCCTCAGTGCCCTTTCCCTTTGTGACCCGAATGTGTGGCTCTTGCTAGAGTGGGAGGCTGTTCTCTGTAGGTGAGCACAGAGCATTCCCCAAAACTGGGAGATGCTGTCTGTTGCCCCTGCCTGCAGTCTGTTGCCCCTGCCTGCTGCTTCTAAACTGGCTTATAGAGAAGTCTACGTTCCCTAGTCCCAAGATGAGAATCTATTTTCTTTCTCTTTCAACAATTCCTCATCTTCAGACGCCTGCACCCATACAGACTTTATATAGTCACCAAAATGTGTGGCTCACCTTTGATATCCTTTCAGAGTTTCCTGTGAGGGCCCAGGCCATGTCTTCTACACTGTTCTTTCCT
Source organism: Mus pahari (assembly GCF_900095145.1). Classification (NCBI taxonomy): domain Eukaryota; kingdom Metazoa; phylum Chordata; class Mammalia; order Rodentia; family Muridae; genus Mus; species Mus pahari. The sequence continues at coordinate 53,607,020 of NC_034597.1, read as the reverse complement.
TTGTGCTACTAGAATAGTCAAGACAATTCAGGACAGTCATCACCTCTACCTGGACCCTTCAGTACAGATATGACCCTCTGAATGTCCTTAACTTTTACTGGTGTGACTGTTATACTTTGCATACACATTTGTCAGTGTAAAGATGCAGAATTGTTTTTCTCATATTTCAAAGATTAGAGAGCAAAGGTTAGCATTTAGTTTATTTAACAACAGAAGCCACATTCTTCAGAAGGAGGTCTGACAATCAAGGGGGTCCTATAAACAGCATTGACCCTGGGGTCACCTAATAGATCACTAATCGTAACAACCACCTGTGGCAGCAAGTGTGGAAAGCAGAAGGGGAGGGGGCGGTGGAAAGAAATCCATAATCTTGTCTATAGACTCGACACAATTTTCAAATCCCTGGGTTTCTCTTGTAAAAGCAGAGAATATATTTGGGAAGCCTCCCCGGTGTGCAAAAGATCAAATTAAGGGCTCTTTATCAGCACGTTCCCCAGGTGAGAAGCCTGTGTGCTTCCACCCCAAGAGAGCGCTGGGTGTTAGGAGTGTTCAACCTAAGAACTGCTCAAGTGTCTACAGAGACCCGTGTCACTTCCGCATCACTTCCGGGATGCTAAAAGATCTAGAGGCCTCTAGAGAAGTCTTTACACCTCTGCTCTGGATTGGAGTGTGGGATACCCTACTTGTCTAGGTTGGACAAGGCCATCCTGCTCTTCTTTGCCCTAACTCGTCTGTATGACGTCTACAACGGCTTTCCAGCACAACAAACTCGCAGACAAACAGACAGACAGATGTCAGATGACCTCTGTACCTGCAGAAGGATCTTGTTGCCATCGTGGTCCTCAGTCTGCCAGCGCCCCTCGCTGATGGGGCTGCAGGGGTTGGGGAGGAGCGGTACCAGTTGCCCGATGTCCTTCACTCGGAACTCCAGCACGGAGGAGTCGGTGGGCACTGGCTTCTGGTCGCAGGGTAGTCTTTTCAGGGAGAACTGGATGTCCACATCCAGATTGGAGAAAATGGGGAAGATGCAGAAGTCTGCTTTCCGCTGGCTGGGGCTCCGGCGCAAGATCAGCTCATAGAAGCGGAGGCTGTCAGCATAGCTGTTATGGCGACAGTAGATGGTGAAGCGCACGATTTCCTTGCCGTAGTGCACCGGTCTGATTGCCCACAGTGGGGTCCCGGGAGCCAGAGTGAAGAAGTCCTGACTGCAAGGCAGGTAGGGTATGAAGCGGCCATGCACTCGCTCTGTGTGGTGGTGGCGCCAGGGCGGCTGCTGCAGCACCCTGTGTACCTGTAGGATCTGTTCCTCTCCGTACTCCTCCTGCAGGAACAGCACCACTGCCAACGCCGGCTGTGCACCCTTGGGAGACTTCCGCCTTCGCCTGACTGTGCGCCGCTCAGACACTCGGAACAGTGGGAGATCAGGGTGAACCCACGCCAAAACCTTGTCGATGGCCTCCTGCAGTGGCTGTGACTCCCCTGGGTCTGCGATGATGTGGATGCTCACCAGGAAAGGGTCCTGTGCCTCCTCCACAGAAAGCTCACCTGGGAGCACACGGGAATGAATGAATGGATGGACAGATGGGTGGGTGAGTAGATGAATGATGGATGGATGGACAGATGGGTGGGTGAGTAGATGGATGATGGATGGATGGACAGATGGGTGGGTGAGTAAATGGATGGATGGATGGACACATGGGTGGGTGAGCAGATGGATGGATAGGTGGGTGTAGTGGCTATTCCTGGTTGTCAACTTGACTATATTTGAAATGAACTACAATCCAGAATTGGAAGGCTCACCAGTGAACCTAATCTGGAGA